>NC_041043.1:2661193-2992719 GCF_900634625.1 Parambassis ranga | reverse complement strand
GTTTTTTCAGGTCAGCGAAGGGTGATCAATTAGACCACCTATTGGATTTTAAGCTCCACATTTTTAATTCAAAAAGGTGCAGCTGACTTTGAAGCTCATACACAGTTTCAAGCAAAGGAGGTTTCAAGGTTTTGTTGCGTGAGGTCTCGTATAAGCTCCCCTGCCGAGGTACTTCAAGGACTACCGCTTACTACTAAATGATAGGACAGTTTGGAAATAACAGACCATTTGTCCCTTGAGCACCTCATAAAAAAACCCTAATGTTGTTTTCTCCCCATTAATCCAAAAGTAGTTTTAAATCACCACAAATTGACACCCTTGAGCAGAAAGGTCTTCAGAAAACGATGCAGCTCCTCCGATGCTAGCTGCATGTGGTAATGAGAGGAAATTGAGTAAAATGTGTTTTTAATTAAAAACAATAAAGCGGCCGATGTTTCATGCATGAAGTACACTCTGAGACTAACCAAAGATGCAATCATGGGTAGCTAAGTCAACAAAGTCAAATATAATGCTCGAGACAAAGGGAGCGACGTGCCCAGACATTAATCAGGCTGTCAAGAAGTGTCCAGATAATAATCAGAGACGACGTGCATCATGCCACTGTGTAGTATCTAATTGCTTGACAGTGTGTGACTCGGTCCCTGAGAAGTGTAATGGGATGAGAGAAGCAGGAGCGTCGCCGCCCCGCCGCCTGGTGCCTGACGCCTCTGGGCTCTGTGTTTGAACAGTATGATTTTTCTAGCGTGCTGCGGCTCGGTGATCATTACTCAGATACTGTAGCTCAGCCAGGGACTATCGACAAGGGTTATTTCTGCCATGCAGTTTGGCTTAAGGGGAAAGATAATGATTATGACATGTATTATTCTAAAAGGTTTTCCTTGTTGCCCCCTGCCTGCTGGATCAGAGGCCTTCTGTTGTCCAGTTTCTCTAGCTGTTCAAAAAAAAATTGCAGCACAGAGGCCCATTAATTAGACTACAGACCCAAACTACAAGCTAAATATTGAATTTTAATATATTCTGCAGATAAAGAGTAAGAACATCATTAACTGCAGCTTTATTTTGTTGATTTTTGAGGTAAATAAACCCCCTGCAGCAAACAAACTTCAAATGTTAACACATGATTACTTTTTATTTAATGAACGAAGCAGACTAGTGAAGTCGCAGAACTTCATTAAACCCTAATTGACTTGTTAGGGCCTGTAAGGCAGGTCAGTGTCAGCTGCTGCTGACAAAGCTAATGAAGGCTATAAAAAGATATCCAAGCTTTCCCGGCACACTTTAACACCTTTGGAAATGTCACAGCGAAAGTGATGGGAAGAAAGGCAAAAGTATGACTGCAAATGGTATGAATACCTGTTCATGTTATTCCTTGAAATGGTCTTTACATAACAGGAAAAAAATAATGTATGTGCATCTAACAGCAGCTAACATCATGCATGCATCCCTCCCTGCTGTGCTCTGTGCTCACCATGCACCAACCCTGGCCTATAGCGCTAAACCTTACTGACATTTCAAGCTTGTTCTCCTATATATTACCAGCCCACCTGGGTAATGTTACCATGCTGCCCTGACAGCTGAGAGTACTAACAGTAGTCATGTTTGTTGTTGTGACTGTGGATGAGGTGTTTTCTTGAATGCCTCCAGTCCTTGTTGTGGTGTGGTAAGACAAAGAGGTGACCCACTAAACAAAACGTGGCTCGTTGGCACCACAGGCAGGAAAACTCAGCAGGGTAACCTTCATTTTTATCTCAGAGACACCATCACATCTGAGCAGACCAAAAAACATTATTAATGCTTTAATGTTTTTATGTCAACAGTGTGAAAAATTATGTAATATTGGCAGACTCACTCTGACCTTAAACCTAACATTAACATCCATCATGCCCTCTGATTTAAATTTGCATGTTGTCCTGTCCATGTAGTCCAACTCAATTTTTTTGTCACACTTATTACAGCAGTGGAAAGTTCAATAACCTCTGTCCTGGACTACTGATATCATCAATAATTTCTGGTTGTACAGCAGTGGACATAAAGCACAGCCCTTCCTCTGTGCTCTCTCTATATATTTCATATAGACACACAAGGACACAAGGACAAACACACACACCCATATGTGGCCTTCTTGTTATCAGGATATACTACAGCTACTGGAGAGTGACTGATCTGTGTGTGTGTGTGTGCTTCAGCTCAGTGTCTCTTGCTCAGGCAGTTGGCCATAGTCATTTTGCAGGAGTGAACGGTGACCTTTGACTCCATTACAGCTGATTGGATTGATCCCCCCCTCCGACAGTTGGCCAGCCACACAACACCACACCCTGCCTGCAGTGACACAGCCAGGACCACACACTGCTGCCTACGGTCCCCTCTGCTCCCCTCCCTCCTCTCCACCCCCTTATCCATCTACCTCACCTGTCCTACAGCAGCTCCTTCCTGCTGCCCTCCTGTTCATTCATCTTTGCCTCTCTTCTTTTTTTCTTCTTTTCTTCTTCTTTTCTTTATTTCCTTCCTACAAATTATCCAGGATGCCTCTTAGGCTTCCTCCTTTATAATGTATCTCTGCTCTTCATCTATCCGTCTCTATCTTTAACCTGCTCGCCCTTCCTTCCTTCCTTTATCATAACTCTGTTGCTGTCTTCTTCTAGTATGTGCACCAACATGTAATTGCTTGATTAATAGGCTTTAATCTGCTGCTGTTCCTTCATGATATTTCAGCACCTGGCTGCAGGGATCTGCTCTGTTGCACTGATGTTGGGTGATAAAGCCCGGCTTACGGTCCGTGTTCCAATCCATTCTGAAAGTGTTTGATTGGGGTTGTATCAGGGCTGCAGTGAATAGATGACTGAGGCTCAGTTGGTGGAGCAGGTGGACCATTAATTGAAATGGTTTGATGTCTGGCTCCACATGTTGAATCTACTGCTGAACAACAAGCAACCTCTTATAAACTGTTAGAATGATGTTACAAGGGGTTAATATATAAGCGATTAGGGGAACTAGAATCATTCTTTAATGCTTGGTATGGGTCTAACAGGATTGCTAGAACGCCCAGGATCTTTCTTTCATGGTTGTTTAAAATGCAACTCCACAGCTGCTGAACTGTATCAGACCTGACACTGTATTCAAAGCAAATGAGCCGTTAGGAACAGACCTTTAAAATGACCGAAGGATCACAGTCTTCTTGGTGAAACATTTGATCTTTTTTCCCCCTCTGCAGTCAAATAGCAGCTAGTTTTCTCCCAGAGTGCCTGTGAGTTGAACAATTGTCTTCTTTTAGTGTGCATTCACCTCCTGCCAATCAGAAAGCAGGACTGACTAAGTCACAGTGAGCCAGTTGATCGCCTCTGACTCACTGACAGAGATCAGAAGCTGGAGGAAAAACCATCAAACTGCTGTTTGCTAACTCTTAACTTTTAAAGGCTTTTAGAGGCTACATCTAGCTATGGTTTGTCACTAGATGGTTCTGGTAAATCAGGATTCCAGATATTAACCTCTGCAATCTAATGGAGGAGTTTAAGTTAGAGGAGCCCCATTAGATTGCAGTCTAATGGGGCTCCTCTAACTTAAACTCCTCCAGTACTTAAAATGGCCACTTAAGGAATTTCCCCTTGGGGATAAATAAAGTAATTCTGATTCTGATGATTCTGATTCTGATAGAGGCTGGCTCCAAAGTGAGTCAGTCCCCATCGACCTTCATGTTAAAATGTCCAGCTAGGCTAAGCATGTTTGAGCTGAATTTCTCTGTCCATAAACATGTAGAAAGTTTAAAGTTAAAGTAATCAAGGACACAACTACTTTGATTGACAGTGCCATCACAGGTCACCCTGACTTTGCCCTTTTTAGATTGCGACCATTGAGTGAATATGATGAAAAATAAAAAGGTAAAACAAAATAAAAACAAAAAGTGTTTTGGCATCAAAATGTCTCTTTCACTCAGTGCTAGAGTTAAACGTCTTTGGCAATACATATTATTACCCTTTTACCTTCTTAGCCTGTCAGTCTCTCTTTATCTCATGCCATGCATCCTTCCCTCGGTTCTTCATTTTGCCTCTATCTCTCCATCCCCTCTCTCACTCCATTATCAGCTGCTGTCTCTCTCTCTCTCCCTCTCTCTCAGTGTTCCAGCCCGGAGCTTAGCTTCCTGGATAAGGTCACTGTCAGCTTATATTAACTGTGGCTGAGTAAATCCATCACTACTGTTGTGTCTGTGTGTTCCAGGATATAAAAACAAACATGTTGTTCCCATCAGGTGTGTGGTGTCCAAATCCACTCTGTGTCCAACATGGCAACATGTCAGGTTTGGACTCATGTAGTCCTCGGCGGTGGTCTCTCTGCACTGTGGTTCCTGGGTAATCATTGTTTATGACTGAAATCAACTTGTTCAGAGACACAGAGTATTTTGTAGCAGGCAGTGATAATAGGTAATAGATTGTCACGTTGTCAGGGTTTCCCTTCACTACAAGTCTTATATTTCAAAGTTAAACAGATGATGGCACGTTGAATCATCAGCCTTACTGACAGTCATGTTTCTGAACAGTTCCTTCGTGCACTTACTGCGTACGCTGTGCCCTGTAGCCCCAGTGTCACTGCATCGTCACCTCCCTTCAGAGTAGAACACCCACTGGTCATTTGTGTATGCAGCTAATCATGACAATTCTTTCTTATGGCTGCAGTATTTCTAATGAGAGCATAGGGGGAAGTTAATGATCCACAAAAAGAGGAGAAGAGTATCTGTGTCACACAGGTCTCACTACTGTCCTGCCCGGGCAGGCGTCTTTACTGGACAGCAGTGGTAGGTCATGAGTCTTTAGGCTCTTTTCACAGTTCATCGATTCCTTTCCTCATCTCCTCTGAGAGTGTTTTAGTCTCGCCTAACTGAGATATGAACAAAGAAGATGAGGAAGGGAGTTGATGAAAAGGACATCTAACAATATGAGACACCACCACCTTGATACTGTCAGTTTAAAGCAGCGTCAATTAAACATGTGTGACACAGCTGCATGTCTGTGTTGTTTTGTCTGTTGCCTGCTGCTATATAATTCTATTTTTTTCTGCCAAAATTCTAAGAAGAACTCAAATCCTCCTCCTTCATACTTTTATCTGCCACAATTGCTCAAAAAACTTCAGTGACACCTGTGTGTATCCTCACTCCTAGCTCCAGTAAGCCTCCTCGGTCCTTGCTCCTCCAGGTGCATTTTAGGAACTGAGACGTCCTTCAATATGGGGCATTGAGATTGATTTCTTAGTCTGAGGAAGAAGGACCGGGAGGCACAAATTGGAGAAATGAGAAGTGAATGTAAGAAGTGAATGTAAGCACAGATTCTGACCGATCCTTTTGTTCACTCTGTATTAGAATATAATTTTTAAATAAACTGTTTTGAAGGTCATCAGCACACTTCTTAAAAATCTGGCACACTATCTGGATTCACGCTAATGTTAAGTTATGCATTATGTTAAATATGGCTGTATAGCTGCATTAATATCTAATATTTAAGCAGTTTGCAAAAATAATGTTAAAACATGGCCTTCTCATTGGAGAGTATGTCATGCAATTAGCGCAGCTTGTTGTGCTTCATGCTCTGATGGCAGTCAGCCCAGGTAAGAAGGTGTGGTTGTTATTTTGTTGTGCGCCATGTGTACTGTAGCCTCATGATCTGTGTGACTTTGACTGTCATGGATAGCCCTGCTCTTAGACATCTGGTAAACACAGCTGTAGCCTGAAGGTGCTTTGAAAACCTTTAAATAAGGGTATTTCTTGATGTAGCAGTGGATATCTTTCAGGAAAGCACAGATGAGCAGGTATATTGCTGCATAGTGCTTTTAACGGTACAGTTAGAATAAGGGAATAAAAGTGTTGTTTCTTAATGGCACACGTTTGATGCTGTTGTGTGTTTCTCTCTTCTTTCATGAACT
The DNA here is from genome assembly GCF_900634625.1 of Parambassis ranga. NCBI lineage: Eukaryota > Metazoa > Chordata > Actinopteri > Ambassidae > Parambassis > Parambassis ranga. Next base: position 2,986,812 of record NC_041043.1, on the reverse strand, counting down.
CACGAAGTATATTTATTCCTTTAATCTGTACAGAAACATGTATAAATACAGAGCTCACCTCACCTTCAGTGTGCAGAATTATTTCCAGTGTAAGCACGAAACAAAAAAAATAATAATTGAAGTCTTGTACCTTTAGAAAGGGAGTGCGTGAATACAGTGTTTAATAAATTACAGTCTTGCTGCATTATAGTGTGGAATGCATTTTAAATGGAGTTCTACTGACCCTGACATACTGCATATAACAACACACACAGACACTCTCTCACATAGGATCCTGCAGATTAACTCGCATTAACCAATCAGTGTCTTTCAGTGGGATAATTGTGATGGTTTCACCAGCTTGTGTGGAAATGTGATTGAAAGTTTACCTCAGCTGGTGCACATAATGGCTTTACATTGTCCTGAGCTCTGGCTTTCCGTTTGTTGCTGCATGAAGCATGCAGCTAACTATGCACTGAGGCTGTGACATTGCTTTATTCTCCTTCATGTCCTGAAACCTGTTTTTTTTAATGTATTATTCAACACTGAATACGAGTGAAGCATTTAAAATGTGTCGGTGTGTGAACAATGCTCCTGTATGTGCGTGCTGGGATCTATTATTCAGCAACAAATTCAAGCAAATTCAAAAAACAGCTCTGTAAAATATGTCTGCACACACATGCATGTGTGTCCTTGTACAAATGTGTGTGTGTGTTTGTGTATATGTGTGTGTGCACTTGCCTTAGAGTCAGCCTTCAATTGTGGACCATGGCCACAAGGGCATTGTTAATGAACCAGGAACTTTGCTGCTATTACTGAAATTTACAAAATAAAAAAAATAAATAAATAAAAAAAGGAGGCCACAGCGTGATTTACATGGTAATGAAAGTATTAGCCGGTTTTGACACGGCTCCAAATGGATAGAAAACAAATATCAATTAGCCCCTTCAATCCTTTGATGTGCTTCATACTCTGAATAAGTTGCGGTGGGGGACGGGGGGGCTTGTCCACTTCAGCCTGATGAAGCTTTTGTTGCGCGGATAATGATGAAGCACAAGTGGACAAATGAACAAATGAGTGCATTTCCTGATGATTGTCTGATGATTCGAGTTTTTTTTCGTCACTGAAAAAAGTGACGATAATCAGGCCACTCAGGGAAATGTTATACGAGTACTGAGGGGCAGTTTATACAAAGGCACCTGTTTCAAATCAATGGAGAAGCAGAGTAAGGAACATTTCAACTGGATGTCAGTCAGAGTTGGGAGTGCTGAGAGGAAGATGCCAAGTTTACCAATCACTATCAGCTTTGATCCATGATCCTACATCATGCCATCTGCCTTGACTTCTAACATGAAATAAATATTACAAAAAAACAGCACTGTTTTAAAAACTGTTAAAGTAATAAATAAGATACCTAAAATGTTTTGTTCTTGCAAAATGCCCCCTGCGAGTCCGAATGTTTCTTCAGCAACCGATGGGTGACATCACAGAAGCTTTGTATTTACTGTCTTTGCTCAGCACCACCTACCTCTGGTGTCCTTGGAATCAAATCACAGCTCCCCTGTGATGATAATTAGCTTGAAACATGACTAGGAAAGCAAAACAACAACCAAAAAAACAAGTTGATATAAACATACCAGCCATCACCACAAGCCATACTGTGCAGGGCTGCATCTCTGTGCATGCAAAACAAGCTAATCCTGTTTGCACGGCTGTGTCCAGAGCTCTGTGGGTGAGCATCACCCCTGTGAGAAATCAAATCAAGTTGTTGTAGTACGTTTTTTAGCCTAGCTTTGCAATCTTGGCCTCTTTCCATGTCATTTTGTCTTCACACAAAACCTGATTTCCCCTCATTAAGTACATAGAGAACTGGAGGAGTTGCCTAGCGACCAGCAGGTAATCCAGCAGGTCATCATACATCATACAGGTTGTTTGTTGGATTACTTCTGTGCTCGATACAAACACCTGCACATACATTTTATATGCTTTTTGATCAAAAATGGATTGCGGCATCGAGCTCCTTCCTTCATTACAGGTTCTCCTGTAGGACTTGGTGGATGTTTCCCGGTGGAGGAATTGTGCTGCACATCCAGAAGTATTTGCAGCCTGTGTATGATGCTGCCAACTGTGTCTCTTGGAGCTTGAGTCTCTTGGAGCTATAACAACTGAAAGAGTGTATCTCTTTGTTTATGTCCTGTTTTTCTACAGAGCTTGAACACCTGCATATAACATAAAAATAACACCTACAAACTGCACAGAAAGTCAAGTTTATCTGCAAACATGTATAAACATCTGAATAATTTTTCCTCCTCCTCCATCTGGGTTACTTGTCAGACTCCCTTAAAAAAGAAAGAGCTAACTTCATGGGGATTTACACAAATAATTTGTAATCTCACAGACTAGGAGAGGTGTGGGTTGAATCAAATCTTTCTGTGTTATGATGACACTTTAAAAAACAAGGCAGAAAATTCCACCAGCACTGAAAGTGTCTGCAGTGTGTGGGAGTGTCTAAATGTTTTTTAGAAGTTACTTAACTGTTCCCAAACACTCTGAGCCGCCATAAGAACGATGCTTTAAAAAACATCATATGCCCACATTTTTCTATAAGAGCTTCTGTTTGTGCTCTCTGTTGGGTGCGGGGTGTGTAACAAGGTTATCTGCAGCTTCTTTTGAGTTTGCCCTGCAGTCGTTGACAAAAACTCTGACTGGGCTTTGATCACTTTGCTCTCTGTGCCGTCCTCTCTTGTTTTTCCACCTCTTTTTCACTCCTCCACTTCCCCTTTTCTTCATCCCATTATCTCTCTCACCCCTTCTTGAACGTTTTTTTTCTCATTCCCTCCCCCTTTCTGAACTTGTTCTCCACGCTGGATAAGAGAAAAAGAGACATCTGTCTAGAAATCAAAAGTGCAGGGAGTCGCGTCTCCACATGAATTCCTACACACCTTGTAATTGCTGTCAGCGAGCCCTCCGACGGCTCACTTAATTGCCTGCCATCCAATTTATGGTGAGATTGGAGAGGTGGGGGGAAGAAAAAGAAAAAAGAAAAGAAGCAAAGACAGATGACAAAAGGAGTAAGGAGGGCAGGAGGGGCGGTGGAGAACCAGGCCCCCAAAAAATGTGGTTTTAAGCACTGAGAGAGGAGGGGCAGACGTTCCATGAAAGTGTGACTAATATTTGATAATAGTATGGAATTTTTATGGCATGGAGTGTGGTTATTGGATTTCCCCCACGCTCAGAAAAGAAGAATGTCACGATGGACCTGCAATTAGTGCAGCACTCCTTCATATTAGTGACTTGAGAGGAATGAGGGTGCTGAAGTAATGATTCTAGGTGGGAGGACTGCCATTGTTCGCATAGATGTTCTGCACAGCATAATTGGTATAAGTGCTGTCATTAACGCTCCACTGAGCTATATAATGTTGTTTTATGCTAAAGCATGTTCAGGGCCTTTTTTTCTGCTATAACATCTACAGATAATGCTGACTGGTGCTGGGATCTGACTGAAAATACAGATAAATACAGGAGGAGTGAAACCCCTAAACACCATCACTGATCACCAGTCTGTGGATGCAGCCCCTGACGAAAGGGGAACAGAACTAAGAAAGGCTGTGATGTAGTCACTTATTCCTGAACTTCCTGTCTACTGAAAGCCACATTATTTCCAGTTTTGTGTTTTTTGGGACACTTTTCTTAAATCAGAAAACAGAATGATGTTTAGGGTATACTGCTGTCTTATGTCAAAACAGATTATTTATTATTAACAGTATGTTAGGGTTAAGAAACAGTCATCGTCCCTTACTATCATTTTATGATGTTTTATGAGATGACCTGACAATACATTTTTTAAGATGTATTGTTATTGTCTTAAAGAGGGTGTTTTAACATCACAGTATAGTAAATTGTTAATTAATCATGCCAAAAAGTACACTGTAAAGAGTAGTTTTTTCACTACATTAGAGTAAACTATCAACTCAGTATTGTGTAGTATCAACACTTATTACACTCCACTGAGTTAAATTTAACTCAATGGAGTGCTGTTGACATTCGAAAGGTAACTCAATTTGAGTAAATTGTGTTATCAATGATTATAATTATCAACACTACAGAGTAACATTTCCTCTCTACAGAGTTATTTATCATACAGAGTTAAATCTTATTAACACTTTACAGAGTAAAACTGTATTAAATTTTTACTCAAATTAGTGTTAATTTGACCCTAAAATTTTAACTCCAGTTTGGAGTAGGACAATGTAGACTTGGAAACAGTTAAATTTGACTCTTTAATGGTTAATTTAACTCTTCAAAATTTACTGTCTATAAGTCATTGATTGGTGAGAAACTGAAGTCTAAAACTTTCCCCATTTTGTCCATTCTAGTATGCTTAATTCCTTCAGTTTTAATCAGCAGTGGTCAGGTCCAGATATTAAGGAACACATATAAAGGACTTTCTTTAAAAAATGTTAAACCATTTGACCATTACATGCAAGTACCGACCTCTGGGGCTTAGAAATGTGGGTCAAGTGTCAAAAACTGCACTTTCCTCTACTGGCCACTTGTACTCCACCTCCTTGCCTGTATTTGGATCAAATGGGGCTTTCATCAGCTTATTACTGAAGACTCTCATGAACTCAAAACACCTCTTTAGTAACCTAAAATAGATGGTTTGTCAATGTTTATTTACAGCCAGGATGAGTTTTAAGCCTTGCAAGGTAAATGATTGTCAGGCTAAAAAAATATCTCTCACTCACAGTTACTCACAATTAACCTCAAATAACCTCATTTGCTGTTTGTCCGTTACACACTCAGGAAGCAAGCTTGTGTCTGGATTGTAGTTTCCAAAAGTCATAGTTACACACTCCTCATGTGTAGTCTCACTCTGCATGTACACTTTAGTCCCTAGTGAAATTTCCCAGCTTGGGATGAATAAAGTATTACTATTCTATTCTATTCTATTCTATTCTATTCTATTCTATTCTATTCTATTCTATTCTATTCTATTCTATTCTATTCTATACACACATTAGAGTACATCCTAATTGACAACAAACATGCACGCCCATACAAACAAAGCAGCAAACCTTTTTATAGTGCAGGTTCATCTCCCAAGCCATGGCTGGGAAGGAGGAAAGAAACAGACCTAAATAAAGCGTGTTGTTCCTGAAGATGAAGTGGCCAGCATCTCCCCTCTGGGTGCAGGCGGTGGATTTGATGAATATTCATGAGAACATCTCTGGTATGAAGGTGGGGGTGGAAGGATGGGGGGGGGGCTGTTTACTCCAACGAGGAGTCAGACGCAGGGTGTTACTGTATCAGAGGTTATGGAGTTGTGTGTGTGTATTTCTCCCTCTGGGGAGTGAGACAGTAGAGGGCCAAAGACGGATGAAGAGGCTGTAGCCGTGGGGACACCTGACATATGGATGTGAACCTAAAGGTCAGAGGACACAGATATGATGTGTTAACATGTGGATGAGTGTGAGTGTGTGTTCTTACAAACTGCTCAGTGTTACATGCTGTGACTTTAATATTCCTCAGGCTCACATCAAACACAGAATGTATAATATCATGCTGGCTTTTGTATAAAAGCAGCAGGTCCTTAAAGCTGCTCATGGTGTGATGAGACGTGTTACACCACAATAAATGCTCCTTAAAAAGGGGCCTATGCAAGTCAAATGGTTTGCATTTAAAAGGCAACAGTGATATAGTGTATATCACAACACCCCCACTTACTTTTCAGTGTATGCCTATACAAAGAGCAAAGTCGAGATGCAGAACACTGCATCAAGAAGCACATTTACATTCTCCCTGGATTCAGCCTTGATTACCTTTCATACTTCTCTCTCTCTCTCTCTCTCTCTCTCTCTCTCTGGCATCCGGCATGTGCTACAGAAATCAAATGACATTTTGCATCAAGGATAATCACCCAACTTTACAGCTATCTGTGAAGCTAATACAAAGTTTGTGAGGAAAGTCCTTACATTATAGACAACTAAATTTAGGTAACATCTCAGGCTGTGTCGGCTTTAAGGATGCTTATTAAAGCAGGATTCTGAGATATACAGACAGAGTAAACGTGATGAAATGAAATGGATGAATAGGGTCAAAGATGTTTGGATTCGTGTGCAGAAGTCGCTCGAGAAAGTATTCTGTGGATGAAATCCCAAAGGAGGTGAGTTGTTGCAGGAACAACAGTGTAAACATGAGTGAGAGAGGTATCGGAGTACAAAGAGTTATAGAAAGCGCAGCATACTCTCATGGCATAGCTTCCACAGGCGGTGCTATGAATGGATGACAACACTCCTGTCTGTCTGTACGCTCTGCTGTTTGCAGTGACACTTTGAGCTGGGATGACTGCTGGCAGTCAAACACAGAAAGAAATCACAATAAAGCACTATATTCCTGAAGACGACTGCTGTTACAAGAGACCTGCTGCAGCCAGAGCGACGCTAGGCTAATGTTATTAGCTGTTTTGCTGACTTGGCACCACTAGATAGGAAAGAAACAAGCCCCTTTAAAAGGCTGTAAAAAATGTCATCCAATGATAATCTACACCTAAAAGAATGTTTAAATATAGCCTTGGCATTTATTTATGAACAATTGTGTCACATTTTTGTGTATTTTCCTGCTGCATTTTGTGTAACTTAGTGAATAAGAATCAGTAACTACAGGCAAGAGACAAAGCTGTAGCTCCTTTTGTACTTTAAGGGAAAATAACAGAGAACTATTGTATGATGATGTCTACATTTCCACTTATTTAAACACTTGAAGCTTAAAGCAGGCTAATTTTGTGCAAACAGTTTTAACAAGTGGCTCCAGCTACACTGACAGAACCTAATGTGCTGACATGTTTTGGCAACATGAAACATTGTAATTAGTGTTTGTCACCCGCTCTCTAACCTAAAGTGTGTGTTGGACTCTTCTTCATTTAGCAGGTGTAAGAATGGAAACTGTTAGCTGAAGCAGGCGAGGCTGCAGGCTGCACGGCAAGTGTGCTGACGAAAAAAAAATTGAGTCACGCTCAATAAAGGTTGTTTGTCTGATGTTAGCTGCAGACAGAGACGAGGTTAGAAGGGCTTAGGGCAGACCAGATGACATGAAATTCTCCTGACAAATCTCCACCCACGGCCTAACACAAGTTCTGGACACTCTGCTAAGTGAAACAAATGTAAAGTGAGTGAGAGGACTGTGAGCTATTGTGGTTTTCTAATATTTGTAATTAAACTTTTAGGTTGTTCACCAAGTTGTTTCAGCCTTAACCCAACTTTGATGTGACAGAGGAGGCCTGGAGACCACTGGAGGGATAAAAAGAAAGGAAGATGGTCACTGAACAGAAGACATGTGGGAGCGATCACTGTGGGTTGAGCTGCAAAAGACAGCAAGCTGCATCAAAGTCTATTATTCTACAGGCAATACACAATCAGAGCAGTGGGATAAATGCAGAGACAGGCTGAGACGGAGCTGGGTAAACAACTGCCAACAATGTATGCAGCAGAACATCTATTTAAATCATGGCAGAGTTAGTGCATTGTAAAAAAAAATACATTTTATTGCTAATAGTCAAAAGTGTGTCTGTGTGTGAATGCAGATGCTGCTGCACCATCTGCAGCTTGGGGAGTGAAGCCCTGATCCACAGAAACCTCTGGAGAGAGAAGGAGCTTTAACGGATGGAGGGTAAAAATAGTAATGGCACTGAAACAAAAGGCGATCCATGCTGCCAATATCAGCTTGTAGTCCTGTGGAGGGAGACTGAAAAACCAAACTGACTTTGCTGGCAGCCCTGCCTCATGTCCCGAGCAGCACCTCGGCGTTTCGATTTGTTTAGTCAGTCTTTTCTCTGAGTGTATTCTTTCTGAACGTGTCACTGTACTGTTTCTCTTTCTGTCTCTGTTTATCAATCTGCCTGTCCATCCAGAGCCCTTTTCCTTGTTAGGAGGTTTCAATACTGATGTGTGCACTATTTGCTCCTAAAGGGGTAAATGTAAACACTCATTTGACTTACATGTGCTTGTGTTTTTAAAAATACTGCATAGTCTTAAGGCTAACTGTAGGATTGTGTGAACTGTTACTACTACAAATGGGACTCAAAAAGACTCAAACCAGCCCATCGTCTTCATACTCGTCAATGACGTCAAACATTCAAACATTGTATTTTCTTTTTTATTACAGTAAGGATGTCAAGGCTGCACACGGTGACATCGCTGCAGCCAACAAAAAAGATGTATGATCTTATACCCGGGCTGGGTCTGAGGTCATGGTGATATTGTGATAGCACTGACTTCTTAGTTTGATTACTATCAGCCTGAGTGACTGAAGAGTGTATTGACTGAGAATGTGAAGAGCTATCTCAGATATTTATGACCGCTCCTTGCTCATGCATTCCTGATGCTGCGGGAAAGGCCAGAGACAAATTGAAATTGTTGAATGAATTGTTTTTGGCTTAGTGTGAATGTATTTCTGGAAGTCTAAATGTGAGCATTGTATTTCTGCTCGTACAGAAAATAACTATATGAGTGTATGTTAGGCAGGGGTTATGTGTTTTTAGCTACGAAAATATGTGTGTGTGTATACAGTATTTATTTACTAACTTTCTTTACAAATATGTTTCAGAGGGAACATTTTGTTACACTCCAGAAAGTGTGATATTTTGAAGCAGTATGGAGGAAGTTTTATGGAACAGTAGGGGTTGACTCTGAGCTTACACTCTGTACCCTACATTACATATTGTGCTACATGTTAGTGTGGATTTTTCCAATATTTAACCAAGGTCTTTCCCTGGCCCTCAGTCAAGGGGATATGAGATGCTCTGATAATATAAAAGTGAGGTGGAGATGTGCTCAATATAATGATTTATATAAATAAATAATAAGATTCTTAAATGCGAAGGATTACAACATATTACAAACTGATTATAAGGTTGAGAGACGGTGACACTTTGGTGCCTCGGGTGCCGTTATTTTCAGACATAAACAAAACTATCCAATAATCAGACAAAAATGATCTATAAAACGATCAATAAGTCGCAGCCCTGAAACTTTTCCAGGGTAATTTAGTTCAGTTTTAACACTTTACTTTCAGCAGCTTGGCTGTGTGACAAATTCAACAGATGCCATCCCTGAGCCTACGAACTTAAACGCTGTTAAAATAAAGAAAGAAAGAAAGAAAATGAACGCACAAAGCAAAATGTCACGAAGCTCAGCTTTATAATAATAATAATACTGCTAAAGGAGTCTGAGGGGAAAAGATGAGGAGAGCATAAAATTGCAAGCAGCCGGTACTGCAAGGGCACCAAGGAGCAGAACAAATAGGTGCATGAACAATTTGCAGAGCCATTTACAAAAACTACAGCGCGAGTGTGTATAGATATATATATATATATATATATACAGGTTGCTGTGATGTAGATTTGTCACGTCACATGTTCTCCTACACCTTAGTAGCCATTAAACTGAGAGGATTTTGCAGCATAAACAATAACTGTCAAGTCTACCTGACATAACATCACCCTGCTGCTGCCTCTGTAGACTCAGTCATTTAACGTCGTCTTCTTCTGATGTCTCTCTGTTCACTGTGTTAAATTTCAAATAGGAGTTCTTCAACATCTATTACTGTACACAGCTTCCAGTGTGTTGGCCTGACATTTACAAATTGGATAATATATAGCTTTGTATAAACACAGGACCTCAGTTTGTGCTACAGTCCCTTTTAACAGCTGCTGCCATTCATAAGTCACTGTCATGTTGCACGCCTTTGAAAATAACTTGAGAAAATAGAGGAGGGATCACGCACCCCTGTTATTTTGTCAGCATTGGTTATTCAATATACAGTGACAGGGATAGGTTGGGTATGTTGAGGAAGTTGTGGGTTGGTGAGGGGGGTTGGACCTTGAATTTAAGCAAGCAGGAGACCGGGGCCCAGCCGAGCAACTGCCTGGCAAGGCAGGGGAAAATAAACAGCGGGCCTGAGGAATCAATTCAGCGTGCCTGTCAGAGGACTGTCAAACTCCCCTCCATGATGGACAGTCTGGATGTTCACAGTCTATTTGCCGCCAGGCTGTGGAGCCGTGAGTAAGTGAACCATGCCGGGCTGAGCACAGACAATATGAAGAGGGAGTGCAAAGCAATATCTGCTGTTGCCATGCTAGATCAGCATAAACGTCAAGGCCAGTGTGGCGTGGCCTGAGGGGTCTTTTGGGGGGAGTCACATGCATGTAGGTGGGTGTTTGTGTCAATACACTCTGATACATATTTGTCATTGTGTGGTTAAATGTTTAACGTGAATCACGCTTGAAATCCGCTCACGCTTCGATTTGTTTGACCAGCTTATTTCACATGAAATCTGAGATCTTTGCAGTAATTAACGACAGGTTTTCTTCTCAGAATTACACAGAACAATCCAAAAACAAACAATATCATCTGTAATTACTCATAATTATCGGCCATGTGGTAGCCGTGCTGAGCCACCCACAGCAACAGCACAATTTTTAAAACCTGTCTGCACTTTCAGAATGGAATTCGTCCAAGACCCAGTTCCAGACAGATAATATTATTCATCCAGTTCTGCATTTCAGTTTTTTTTTTCCTTCGAGCTTGACTTCCCATCATTGCTCAGTGATGAGGAAATTCTGATTAAAAATAGATTCATGGGTTAAAGATTAACCCTGTAGCAGCAACCACTCACTGGAGGGTATCAATATGTTTTTTTCATAGCTTGTTTACTGTTGTTTATGCTATTATCCTGACAATATGTCATCTTCATTCATTATCAATAATTATAGCAAGGCTTGTAAAATGATACCTCCTTGTAGCTGCTATAATTACTCTATCTGCATAATTATTCAAATTATGATTGTTTTTTGTTCCAAACTACCAGATCAGTGTTTGTGTGTTAAAAATAAATAAATAAATAAAAACGGCAGCATATAAAAGGAGGACGGCACGTTTCTCACTTTTCCTGAATCGCTAACACTGGTCTCTGGGGATCTTTGGCTCAGTGTGGATTCGCCTGGTATCCATGGTACAGATGGTTTAACCTATATTCTGTCTGATTGGACGGGGTTGATGTGATCAACGATGAAATGGAATGTGATACACACTCACCGAGCAATTTATTGCACACACCTGTGTGATCTAATACAACGCTCAGCTGTAAATAAAAAGCTTTAGTAAACGCTTACACGTTTCCAGCTCTGTTGTCACAGAGGTGATAAGTCTTCTCATAAAATGGTTGGTGAGTACAAAATAGTTTGAAAACATAGAAAAGATTCTCATTTGAAGGTTTTAACGGTTCCATGAATATAAATTTGATTGAACTTTACAAGTTTAATCAGATTTTAATGCAACTTTAAAAATGAGACCTTAGCAGCTTGTTATTTTCTGGGTTTTGTGTTATTCTCCTTGTTTCTTTGTCATTATTCCTGGGTCTGGATGGGTCTATCCCTATGTTGTTATTATTGTTTTTTTTCCGTATCTGTGGGGTTTGTTTTGTTACTCTGGGTTTCTGTTTATTCCTTATTGTGTCATTGTGTCCTTAGTTGTGTTTGTCTGTGCTCCTGATTACCCTCGTGTGTTGTAGTTGTTTTGTGTTTCCTGTTTTATTTTGAAAGTCTGGCGTTCTTTGTGTAGTCCCATGTGTTTTACTTCCCCCTGTGTTTCCCGTCTGTTTTAATTACCTGCTCCTCCCTAGTTGTGTTCACCTGTGTTTTGTTAGCTGTGTCTGTTTAAGTCCTGTGTTCCCCTTTTTTCTTGTCAGGCCGTCCTGTTATGTTCCAGGTGTATTAACATGTGTTTCCCCATCATTTTTCTAGGGCTCCTGTGTGTATGTTCCTGTCTCTACCTCATTGTGGGCTCCCTCTCCTGGTTCGGTTTGCCTTTCTTGCCGTTCTTTGTTTTTGTTACTGGACCTTGTGGCTTTAATAAAAGCTCATTTTCAGTTGAACATTTGCTTTTGGTGTCTGTGTCTGGGTCCTCCTCAAACTACACACCTGACAGTATGCCCTGACTTAAATGGACCCAGCAGACTAGCTTTTTAATTACCCCTCTGCCATGAAGGAGGGGCAGGAGATCAGTGAATGTCTCAGACTATGCACTCCTCCCCAGGTTTGGGCCACTTTTTGCCTCCATCTCATGGTCTCATGGGCCCTACTAGACAGAGGCGGCGTCCAGTCTAAGGCCTCACTAACAGCCAAAGCCACTCGCTGGTAAACCAGTGGTCACTATGGAGCCGGCAGGGACCAATTCTTCTGTTCCCAAATGTGCTGGTGGTCCAGAGTCCTCCATGGTGTCGTCTGGGCCGATGTCTTCCCTCCTGGGGCTGCCAGGAGGCGGGCTCCGCTCAGCATCTGCAGCTTTGGAGCTGCTAGGTGGCTGGCTCCAACCAATGTCGTCAGCCATTGGACGGTTTAGTTAGCAAGTAAAAACACTAATAGTTGTGCCATTATCCACATGTAAATATAATATATGTCTGTGGCATTAATTCAGATATATTTAAATGCACTGATGCCATGTGAAGAGAAACGGCTTCTGTTCTGGTGACATTTTGACTTAGCTGGAGGATGGCTGTAATGACTGTGTTAAGCTATTAAGTGTGTTGGTGAACCACCAGTGAGCCAGCATGCAGTGTGATTACACTGTTTACACCTGTGTTTGAAGAGTCAAACTGTCTATTGTATCATCTGTGCAGAGCCGTACAGGCTGTTTGTGATCTGCTCATTAGAGAATGTGCTGCTTTCTGCCTCTTTATTTACATGGACGTTGCACCCTCTGTACCGCATCTCTCCTCCAGAGGAAGGAGGCATTTTTCTGAGAATTTAAATCCTGATTAACTTTTCACAAATGGCTGTGTAGTCCCTCTGCTTAAGCTACTGATTCCTTTCCTTTAGGCAGAATCACCACACTAACAATCAAGCAGCTCATTAATGCTGCCACTGTTTGCCTATCAGATTACTGTTCTGATCACACTTAATGCACGGCCCCCTAGTAACCTGCTGTTCTCACTGCCACTGACCCACATCCAGTGTTGGAGAAAAGAATTACATCTAAACATTTTTAATTACAAAATTAATGCATTACATTACTGTATGTAATTAAATTACAGTTTCTTTTGGAACTTTTAATTACAATTGGGGGCTTTTATTTAAATTAAAAAACTACACTATTTTTGTAATTGTAATTGTAACCAATTACCTTTCCAAGGTAATCTTCCCTACACTGACCCACATCTCAGCAGATACTAAAAAATGTTGTCAGGCACGGGAAAAGTGACAGCCATGTTTTCTGTAGAAATGTGACAGCCGGCCTGATGAATAGGCTGCTGAATTTTACACGCTGTCATGGAGGTTTTGAACAGAGAGAGATGCATGTGCTGAGAAGTAAAATGTCCTGAAATCAGCCATCACAAAATTGTAGTTTGAATTAGGAGTGTCACAAAATGCTTGTCTTGTATGATACAAGATGTGAAATAATCCAGATATTTTCCCTTTCTTTATGCTCTAGCTTTGTTGCAGTAGGTGGCATGGAATGGAAACTAAAAACGAAGAACAAGATGTAACTTGCTAGATTCTAGCAAATCAGAACAAAATGTCAGAGGTTACAGAGTGCAAGACGCTCTTCTTCCAACACGTGGAATGGACCAGAGTATTCAGAAAACCCTGATCCATCAGTATGTGTGAAAGGGGTCAGTACACCCAGGCTGTTGGTTCACCTGTAGCTCCATCATCCTGCACATTTTACCACAGCAGAGAGAGGAAGATGCAGGTGCTATAAAGTGAAACTATATACTTTTTTTTACATTAGAATTATTGATGACAGATAAATTGAGAGGGTCTGCAGTTCCTTCCCCTAGCACTATGTAAGTCTGAATATTGGTCAGAAAACACACTGCACTACACGTGACTGGCTTTACAGTGTGTCGGGCATACATGAGTTATGTATAATGTATTTGTTATGTATGCTTGTTGTTCCCTGAATGGATGTTATGGTAGAGCCAGCAAAGAAACCAGAGAGGATCTTGTCAGAGGAATCAAAGAACAGAAAACAAGGAAGCGACTGAGCAAAATCCCAGACAAGATTGAATTGGATGGAAGGGATGCAAGTCTGATGGTGATGTGGTCTTTGCAAGCACACATATACACAGGTATTACTCAGCTCATCGTTATGACAGTGGCAAATCTAGGGGGAGCGAGAGAACAGTTTTCCCATTAAACTCCATTGTGTTGCTGTAGTAAACAGTAGTTGAAGTATACAGATCATAATATTACACATAATTAAAAGTACCTAATTCTTTCAGATAAAGTCCAGAAAGGTTGAGTCCAGGTTTCAACTAGATAAGGTGTTACAACTAATCTTGGTGAGGATGCAACTTTGTTCTTGTTGAAAGAATATTGGGCATTATACAAAGGTAGTCTGCAGCCTGGCTGGGATTTCAGAGGTCTTGCATGGTTGCAGGCGTGTCTGTATATGCAGCGTGACGCAGCTTATGGTGTTTGGGCGCAGGATAACAAAAAATAGGGGCCTCTGTGGACCCTCCTCCCTGTTTGTATCACAGCAGCTTGCGCTGCCAGAGCATTCACGCTCCATTGCTCTGGCCTGAGCGCTCAGCTTTGCCTTGGGATGTCTGGGTCCTGCAGCACAGGACGGTAAATCCTCCTGTGTCTGATGGCTATTGATTAGGTATTCACATCCTGCCTCCTGCCCAGGAGAAAACAGCTCAGGCCTCTGCTCTCTCATCATCCCCCTCTCCCTATTCACCGGCAGGCCCTCACACAGATATGACAGCATACAGTATATTATGCAGGATACAGGCACAGCTTCTTGCTTTTTCTCTCTTCAGCTCAACAAACATCTCGCCTCCGCCTTTGTTTATCTGGCAGTACGACTCTCCTTCCCTTCACCTCTTATCTGACACTTTCTATTCTTCTCATCATCTTTTTTTTTGTCAGCACCTCTCTCATTCTCCTACCTGTCCCTGTCATCTCTGGGACACACTGTGGACATAATTACCAACCGCAGAGGGAGTCTGGAAACACACGCTGTGGTTGTGTGTCATCGCCAATCATGTTAATGTATGCAGATGAGACTGCAAATATAAATCGAGTGTTCCCCTTGGTGGAAGGTCTAAACTTAGCTGACCAGGCGTTCACCACCCTAACCGCTTGGTGACACCGGTTGCAGAAGTGCTTAGTGTGCAATGTCGGTGAACCCTATGGAGTAAACAAACAAACAAACAAACAATCTCAGTGGAGAGTGAGAGTAGCAGCACATGCAAATATGTGAACAAGAGTTCAAACACACAAAAAAATAGAACAGGTTGACATGATTAATGACAAAAAACACCATGGACTTGGTGTTGTTCTGCACAGAAACACTGAAGCGTGGCACTAAATGTAATTTAGGAGACCAAAAATTGCAGCTAAACTATTTATAGCTAGGGATGTGTGTAAACAGTACACCAGCACAACTTTCAATCAAGCTGGAATCAACTGGAATACATCACTTTTATTTGCTCTGTATATCTCCATGCTGCAGCTGCTTTAATGTGTGTGTGTAATGTGTGTGTGTGTGTACAACCCCTCCTACTTATTTCATAAGTCAACATGCAGCTTTTACTAAGAATACAAAGACTTTAATATCATTTGAGGGTGTTTTTTTCTACAGCAGATCTCACTACTGTCTGTGTACAACTATGCATATTATTGTGTGCATGTGTGTGTGTGAGACAGAGGGGATGATAGCAGGAGAGAGGCTTGTTTATTTATGATTTTCTGTGTGAAAGAATAGTTGAGTGAGTGTGGGCGAAAGTAGTGTGTGTGTGTGTGTGTGTGTGTGAGAGAGAGAGAGAGAGCGAGAGAGACAGATTGAGAGGCGTGCTTTCAGGATTTTGTTTAGGTATTGTCACTGTGGATGTCAAGAGTGTTTGTGACAGAAAGGCAGATTACTGTAGTGTGTGTGTGTGTGTGTGTGTTTGTGTGTAAGAGACAAAGAAAGGTATACACTTTTTTCATAAGTCTTGAGAGAGATACAAGGAAGATATGAGTGTTTTGTGGTTTTCCAGGTTGAGCATGGTGTGTGTGTGTACGTGCTTGTCATGTGTGTATGTGTGGGTGCATGTGATGGAGGATCCATAAACCTCCAGGTTCCTGAGCTGGAGGGCTGCCCAGGATCCTCTGCTAACCCATTCTTTGGTGATTTAGGAAGCTATTGATTTCATAGTCCTGCTTTGTTTTTTCCGCTTTCTCATAAATAGCAGATCAAACCCACTATCGCCCCTGTTTGTTTTTCTCTTTTTCTCCTGCGGGCTATTTACTCACTGACATTTCCACCACTATCCTTGTTACATGGTGCAGGAAAACCATTTCATTCTTCTGCACCTCTGCAAATTATCACAGGAAACGCTAATGATGCTTATGAAACAATAAAACATTGTAAACATTGTGATGTAAAACAATACTGACATTGTTAATGTAGCAGAATGTAATGGCGTTTAAAATTACAGGCTCAGTTATGTCCAGACAGTGGTCTAGATCCTTTACTAGCAATAAAAATACCCCATTACAAGTCATATAACTTAATAAAAGTAGATCCATACTATCCAGGTTCCTTCTGTCTCTATGTTGGCAGAGTCCACACAAAGTCCCAAATTCAGGCGAAGAGGTGGAGGGTGAGTGGAGCTGAGGCACAGAAGCAGTAATTGGCACCCAGCTGTCACTCAAAGCCCTTAATTATGCAAAATTATAGGTACTTGCACAATTGAAATAAGTGAGGTGGGTAGCAGCTTGTTAACATCTATGGTCTATGGGGAGTGATGCGGTTTTGGAGACAGCTTCCAGGACCTGTAGAGGGAGCTGCATGGGCTTCATTTCTTAACTCTGCTGCTTGGTTGGTGCATGGTGCAACCTCTGCATTAGTTTAACAGCTAAGGTTCTACATTCATGACGTTCATGAGTGTGGAGCCTTTCGCTATGTTAGCCTCCATAGCTCCATTTTCACGGTTGCAGGGGTCACACGACCCTCCCTAACAATAGTATATAAAAGATGAAGGCATCTGCTGTTTTCTGAGCCTTCACAGTGAAACTGCTTTTCACGCACTCCTCTCTGAGGCTGGTGTGTGTGTGTGTGTGTGTAGAGTGCCATTTTTCTTGAAGCATGAAATGCAATGCACCTGCTTCTTATAGCTCACTGTCTACCTTGCTGCAGTTTTTTGTGTTTTATTGTTTGTCTTCTGAGTTATTGATCTGGGAGTTGTGTGAATATTTCCAATTTTACCAAAGAAGGAGGCCTGTTGTTCTGCTGCTCTGGCTCCTCGTACACATTGAATTTTATGAATCATTTTAAGCATACAAGCACAAAACTGCATGTATATTGTATAAAAGACCCCCCCCCCCAAAAAAAAAAAACAAAAAAAAAACATTTTTTTAAAAATTACAAAATTTGTTCCAGCAGACACTTGCAGGAAAAAATCACACAAATGTCTTCTTGTGGTACTGAAAAGTACCGCACTGCTGCTTTGATGATGACAAAAAGATTGATGATATAATTTAATTTTAATAAATGAAGCATAGCATCAGTCCAGGCTGAGCGTTGTTGTAACACTGTAACTAATGTGCATTAGCTGATTGTTTCATTCGTCAGCTGTTTAGCTAGCAGCTGATGCAGATGTTCAGGGCAGCCATTTTACTCTGCCTCCTCTCAGTGTCGCTCCTCTAACGATCTCAAAACCACCTCCTGCGTGTATTAATAAAGAGGTGGTTTGCTCTAAACCCAATCCTTTGTGTGACTCAGATAGGGCGAGGACCTAAATGTACGATCATTTGCAGTAATTGGTCGAACATCGAGCGGCCATTTCCTCTGCTGAAAGATGATTGTGATGAAGTCCTATGACATAGTGTAATGATGATGAGGAAGAATGTGATGACAGTGTGCTGAAGTAATGGCATTCATGATGATGATAACGATAATGATAATATGCTGTCAGACAATAATGGTGACACACGAACTGCAGATGAATAAGCTTATTAATAATAACACATCCAGATACAGTTATTTTGAGGAGTCAAATATTTGTCTGGCTGGTACAGGTTTATTTCTCACCTTGGCATTTGGGGGATTTCACTCAAGCGTGACTGCAATAAGGTGTGAGGAGGCGGCATGTTTTCTCCTGCGCTATTTTTAAGTCTTTTAGTCAAAGCAGGAATATCAGATTGTCATATGAGAGCTCAGGTAATGTCTGCAATTATGTAAGGCACAGTTTAAATGGGGCCGGCAGCAAAATACTTTGTAACCTTATTAGTCTGTTCAGAGTGACAGAAATATCTCATCCTGTTGCAGACTAATGTCAGGCTGATTTATGGGATGTCACCTCCTGAAACACAAACATTAGCAGCCAAAGTTGTGTTGCGAGTACTCACAGCAGATTTCCTGATTACTTCCCTTCATTGTGTGGCGCAGTCTGGTATGTTTTTGAGAGGCAGGCTGTCACAATGGCCACTCATCATTCGTTCCAGCTATGACAGCGTCATGTAAATTATTGATGTCCAGCGTGACTCGCCGCCTTTTTAAACGTATGATCCAGATTCAGCAGCTGCACAGATTATTTTTTTTTACATTTCTGAAACACTTTTAGGTGTCCAGTTGTTTCTAAACATGCTACTGTTGAAATTGGTGTAGCTAATGTCATGGTTTCTGTCGGTCAGTCGTGTCTCTGTCTCTGTGTGGCTCGCCTATTAATTTGCTAATGCTGGGAAAAGGGAGGACTGCTTACATCCATAAATGCCCATCAGGCATGGAATAAACCAGGAATGTCAACTGCAAATTGACAGGGAGCCACTCCGGACGTTGTCCTTCTATAAGAGGCCACTGTTTTATTTTTGTTTTATTGTTTATTTTCCCACCATCCCCTTTTGTATTCGGCTTGAAACACCTCTATTGTTCACTGCCGTACCACAATTAAAGCTCTAAGGGCCTGAGTAGAAGCGCCTCCCTTTGATCTTTGCCATTATTTTTGCTGCACACAATAGATTATGTTTGTTAGTATGACTGGGGTTTTATTCAGTGGAACATTGTGGGTAGTTTAAATTTATATGAAAAATGAAAATGTTACATTTAAAAAACAGATTTGGGCCGGATCATCTATGTTTTGGACATTGTGGTGCGGGCCAGATGGCTGGATTTGGGCTGCAGGCCTTGAGTTTGACACATGTGCATTAAACCGTTGCACACATGCAAAGCTGCACATACGCTGTAGTTGAGCAGCATGTACAGGATCTGCCTCTTACAATACTCAAGAATTTATATTTTCCTCATCCACAAGACAGACAATGGTAATGTGTGGGTGTTCCTATTATACTACTACTTTAAATGTCAGCCCACAGTCCATTGCGTGCACGGGGGAATTGGCGTCTGCAGGATTGTTTGCAAATAACTGTACTTACTTTTAAAAGCTTCTCACACAAGAGAGTACACATCCATGCACACCTATAGCCCTTGCAACTAGTGACCTCTCATGCAACCCCATGTTAACATGAAAACTGGTGTATAGACAGATATCGGCACAAAGGCTCGCTTTCATCCTTTGGTAACAAAATTTCCATCACACAGAAACCTGGGAAAGCTGACACACACTTTGTTCCCTCCACAAGTTATTTTTTGTAGGTAGTAAATTGTGGAGAGCCTCACAAACAACATGAACATAAATGTTCATGTAATCTGATCTATAATTTGGAGGACTTTCTTGTGTTAATTTGTCCTAAAACTATCTAAAAACAATATATTTATTTGATGCTAAAAATATTGTGAGACTTGTTTGGTGTAATATTACCCCTTCATACTTGTAGAGTATGCTAATGATAGCAAATTGGCTATTGCTGGTGGAGAGGTTGATGAGTGGATGTAAATTGTGTAATAGGGAATATGATAATGGTCATGCTAATGATGAGAATGAAATACTGAATACAGCAGCATTAATGGAGTCAGAATCACAGGGAAGCACAAGCTTGTCTCTGTGTCAGGGCAACAGCTCTAAAAGACTGTTCACCCACCATGAAACAAACAATACGCAGAGCTGAAAAGCAACCATAGCAACCATTTATTTCAGTGTACTGTCACTGATGGTACAAGGGTCCAAATTAGTTAAAAAGCTTCCAGTCACACTCGCATTTAGCTGAATTCCCACTGAATTATCATCCCAATTTATCTTGCAAATGGCATCCCAATTTGTCTCTCTTTTTAGGGGACTCATTGGGGTTTTTGAAGCAGGCCCTATTCCTTTGCGGATATGCATCTCCAAGAACACAGATGCCGTGTTGTTTGTCTCGCTGAGAGCCTCAAAACCCCCCACAGATGTGCTCATTTCCCTAGGCAAGGGAAATGACATGCCTCTGTGCAGAACTTGGACATATTCCCTGCTAATGATATAGAAATACACAGCTAAGCAGTTCGGCTGGGGACAGATTCTGCCTCATTTGGTGAGAATTTTGTTTATATGTGTACAGTACCATGACTCAAACTGTGCCCATATGTCACTTTCAAGTAACAGTGGTAATTAGGTTACAATTAGGGGAAAACACCCCCCGTTGTGTGATCCATGGCATGAAAGTCTCAAGGGCATGAAAAAATGTGCAAGAAACACGAACATGTGTGATCAAAGGAGCACAAGAATCAAAATGAAAGACTGAGTGTGTCTAATGCACCTGCCATTGATCATGGTTCCTCCAATTGTCTGTTGTAATTATTTAGCTGAAGCGCAGCAGGTCGCCACTGACCACAACCTTGCCCTGGGACACGCTGTCAGCGGAATAATAATAAAGCACAGGAAGAAAATTGAAGCAAGGCGCTGGTCTTTCCTTTGACACAGGTCAGACAGCAGAATGTGTTTGTATCATTTTGTGAAACCTAAATTAAATCCAGGTAGATGTAAGAAGGCACTCTGAGGGGAAGAAGGAAGGTGGAGAATTTAATATGGCTGAAAGTAGCATTTGCGTTGGCAGCGTTGATTTTCTGTATAAGATGGTTTTAGGGAGGTAGGCCAAACTGAACCACTGGAATGAGCTCAGGGGATAAGGTGAAGGAGGAAGGAGGCTGAAAAAAAAGAGAGGGAGGTGAGTGAGAAATGAAGATGAAGTGAGGCAGAGAGAGAAGGGAAACTGTCTAGAATGTGTTGAGACAGAGGATGAATGTTTGAGGCCATAGCTTTTAAAAACTCCAATAAAGCCAGCTGGCTCCTGGCCGCATTGGAAAATGGAAAAAAGGAGGCTTTGAGTGGCGAGTCCAGGGGCCTAGCAGAGCGAGGCGGGGCCCGGTGAGGCCGAGCAACGGGGCGGCCTTCCTTTGTGAGCGAGAACTCATTTACAATGGTTAAAGCAGGGTGAGCCGCACTTAGCCAGGCCAAAAAAGAACTGCAGCTTTCATCTGCAGTCTTCAACAGGACTCCAATCTATCATGTGTTTGTAATGAAACACTAGGCTTTCACAATACAGCGTTATTCATCACCTTCTGAGGACATGAAATAGGGGTTGTGCCTTTTTTTTCCTTCTTTCGACTGCATGACTTGTACAAAGCTTTGACTTAAAACAGCATGTGGTGAAGTTGTAGAGGAAAAGAGCCTGCTGGGCAATGATATGACTAAGAAGATGCTCCGCTCACAGTAAACACCAATCCTGTCTGGTCGCGCTGCCATAATGACTGAAAAATCCTGCTGCGCCCTCCCTGCCTGCTCCTCTGCACCTCCAATATTAACATTTTTTCTCAAAGTCAGGCCAAGGCAGGGAGGGGATGGTTGTGTGTTTCTGTTTTAGCATATGAAATGAAGATGTGGAGGCTGGTTAATGTTGTTGACGTCTTTAGGAAGAGTTCTGCATCATGGGGGAAGCATACGTTAGTAACAGGCGGCTTTAAGTTTGAAGTGAATGTATACACCCATAATCACAGCTGACACTGACTAATTAAAACATTTTCTGCTCCACATACACATAAATATATTACTTCAGAGACGTTATGAGCAGGGACTATTTTTTGACAGACAACATCCTGCTGCAAAGATTGTGCATAGAATCCCAAACATATTTTCTAGTACATTCACTCACAGAGTTAATGATGGACACTGATCGATCGTCATGTACGATGTATCTGTGGAACTTCACTTACATGCAGATCACTTCCTTTGTGGCTGGTGTCACTGCTTAATGAAATGCCTTGTTCAGCTGCCAGCCCAGATCACATTTTGGCATATTCAGTTGCATCCACTTTAAATCAACATTTGTGGAAATTGGATCTAAATCCATTTCACTTCTAATCAAATTTTTTTCTGGATGCTTTGGTTGCACAAATCTGACTTCAAATGAAACATGTGTACTAATACCAGCCCCCAGTACGAAGCATTTACACCATGTAATGTTGGTTAAGACTGGATCTCTGCTTTTAAATCTAAGGGGAAAAGGCTTGTGTAAGGTTCGCTCTCCTAAAGATAGAAACTCCTTAGGTTACAGACACTGAGTCAGTGCTTTCTCAGTTAGAGTTCAAAAGTAGGTGACCCCTGTGTACCTAACATGAAATGGAAAGGAGGAAAGTTCACACCATCAAACCGGTAACATGATGTAACCACTGAAAGACGTCAGCAAGCACATGTGCTCTGAGCTCTCTTCTGTACACATAACGTGACCCCACCATTAACAAAAGGAAAATACTGCACAAAGAAAGCAGAAGCAAGGATGTTACTTGTGACCCAATGTCAAAATGACTTTCAGACTCTAGATTGAAAGATTAATGGATGAAAAATTCCAGTTTTATGTGGCATAATGCTTTTATTTTTCCTCTCCTATTAATCATCTTGCTAGCTCTCAGATTTATCTTGCAATTATATGAAGGTCCACACCTACCTTTATGCTACAGATGTGTCAGATATCAGCTCATAAAATGCTTTGCTATGATGAAAGACCTCTCCCTTAGGAGGGAAAATAGTTTATTTTGAGGACAGGAACACACCACTATCCAGGCCACAAGCATTTCCTAAGGGTATAATCAGTGTTTGAATAGATATCATGTAAATGTGTATTCTACCTATCCCACTTCTCTGATAGCTGTAAAGTGTGGAAAAGGTTAGTAAGTGAAGGCAGAGCTGTCCAGATATTTCCCTCCTGCTCTCATCTTGTGTTAAACAGGCCTTCACACTATGATCTGCAAATGTAAAGCAGGACGGACCTTGTTGCAGTCGAGAGCCAGAGGGTGCTTCGTGCACGGAGGGGCGTGAGTCAGTGGATTTGACTGGAATTAAGATCCCCATGCCCATTGAGAAATGGGGCTCACCTCGCCATTACCCATAAATCCTAGCTGCTCTCATTATTAAGGGGATTTGTCTTGTCAGGGGCCCGGACATAGCTCAATTTAGGCTCCAGTTTGCCATCCAGCTTTATTGAGTGGTCTCTCTTCTTAGTTGGAGGCTGGAGACGCCCTTGCCAAACAGGGCTGGTGCGATGACGTCCCCCATCGACATCTTTACAACTTCATCCTCCACTGACTTTGCATACACTTACACCACATATCCTCACTTTGTGCTGAGTCACAGGGATTTGTTTTGAGATGATGTGAGTGTGTGTAGATGTGTGTGTTTGTCCATTTATCATGTGAGGTTACACTGTTTTCTCTGAAATCATAGTTGCCCAGTTAAAAATGCAGACACACACCTCTCTGTCTTTGTGCTTTTCTGTGGGCGGCCTGTCATTATTCTGCTTTGCGTCCTCTTTAACATAGCTATCAGTGGGAGAGAGGCCCTGTCTTTCCAACCTGCTGGTTAGCAGACTGAAGCCGGCATGGCCACCGTTGCATCCATGCTTGTCACTCTGGGTGTATTATCATCAGCAGAAGGCAGATAGCAGTAAAAAAATTAAACACTGCTGTCTCTCTCAGTCTGAGGTTTGTTTTTCTTTCAGTGTCAGTGAATGGTCTGTGTGATAAGCTGGGGGAGGATTTGTTGGTGAGTGGGTTAATCTAGGGTCTACAGGAAGAAAATCAATCAAGTTTTTTGCTTAATTTTCTGTTTTCTGTCTGACCTAGAGGAGTGATGATGCACAGGGGTGATAGAAATGTTTTTCATACTGTGGCAGCAGATGGTACCTTTAAATGTACCTGTGGAGATGTTATTATGTCACTTTCTCTCATCACTATGCAATGAGCAGTCTTTGATCCTTTTATGTTAGCAGTTAGTAGTTGATTGCTATGTTTCCACCAACTGTTGATCAGGTAACCAGTGTCGAAACAAGACTTTGAAAATTGCAGTATTATATTTTGAGACATTGTTCACCTAGAGGTTGCTTTGTCTGTTTTCAGTGTTGTGTGTCATACTCAACTTGTCAAGTCCCATTTACACACACAGAGCAAGTCTGAAATGTTTAGTCATCAATCAGTCATTATGTTAGGTGCCACTAACATATACAGTAAGACCTTGTTAGTGCAACCTTCATGTTTTTGTGTGTTACAACTATTGACGCGACCTCTTCCAGGACGGTTGTTATTGTAGAAAGAACACAATTTCTTGGTTACAACTCAGGGGATAAAAGTTAAAGAGAAAAAACACACACAACAGGGGGACAGCAGTGGCGCAGTGGTATAGCAGGGTTGTCCAGTAACCGGAAGGTTGGTGGTTTGATCCCAACTCCTCCCTAGTCACTGTTGTGTGTTCTTGGGCAAGACACCCAAGCCTGTGGCGCGCCTTGCTAGCTATTAATCCTCTGGGATTAATAAAGTATCTAAAATAAATAAAAAAAAATAAATAAAAACAAAAAGGAAGAAGAGAAGGACGGTGAGACATCCAGACAGATTTAGATTTAAAAATCACTTCAGGAGTCCAACGGTTTTAAAAAGTGTTTCTGTTCCTGTAAATTTCCTGCAGTAGACAAATGCCCATGGAGTCCCACAGGGCTCTTTTCTTGGGCCCTTACTATTTTTCCTAATAAAATATGTCAGGTAACATTTCCATGCTGATGACACACTATTATATCTCTCCTTTACATAACGCCACACGGCTTAACAAGCTTCACATGTGCATTGCACATGTACATAACTGGATGGCTGTTGGATCATTTTAGCCTGCATTTTAAATCTACCTAGCTTGAACTATAAAAATATTCAAAAAAGCAATATGAATATAGAGTATTTAAATTGCAAGAAAAAGAATCCATGTGTCATTTGTGCTGTTGAACTCAGGCACAGGCACACAAGAAACGCTGATACCTGCCACGCACACAGCACACACAATATAAACGATATCTCTCCAACCATTCACTTCCGCTGCATCTCCCATTTACAGCAAGAGATCTCCCAGATAACCCACTATCTCGCAAATTAGAATAGTCACTCAGCCAGCTCCTCTTCAGCACATTCCTTAAAGACAGCAGATTTGTGACAGTCTCAGCCACCAGGATTCAATTTAAATCTCCACTTGACATGCTGAGTATGAGATGGTGCTTTAGAACAATCTTTCTTGTGGAGGTGACAAGGATTTTCCACCGAGGCAGGTCTCGCTGCTGAGTACAATGGCTGATTTAAAAATGCCCTTATGTTCGGTGCTTGACCTTGCGTGCTTGTTTTACAATGCAGTCAAACGGGTGGCATTTTCAACCTGAGAGTAGCTACTGATGAGTTTCATAGTAGCACAGCTTTACCTGCTCATTAAGTCTAAATGCCAGGCACCACCACAGATGGAAGTGCTGCAGTCATTTAACCTAGCGTGTGACAGTAAATGCAGGTAGAGCCATCAAACTGTGAAGAGATACAGGTACGACAATTTGGGAGCAGATGTCAGCTTCAGTGCCAGTGCTGAGCCCTTAGACTCACATATCATAAACCTTGAAATTTCTCAGCAGAGCTGAAAACACTCAGAGTTCTGACCTCAAGGGATATTGTGGCAGTCATTTGCTCTGCAAAAAAAAAAAGCTGCTGTGTGACTCAACAGCTTTTATGAGAAATAAATGTATGAATCACACAACAGAGATGAAATTGAAAATGCTGGGAAGAGTGCCCTGAAATAAACAAATGCTGGGAAGTCACTGCAAGTCAGTGGAATCAGTAGAACTTGAGTGCGAAGCTTTTTACTCAGAGGGTTGAGACAGGTCGCATTGTTTCCAGTGAAGTTATGGGTAGGGATGCACATTATTATTATTTTCAGCAAGAGATCGGTCATGAAATTGGCATCAGGCTGAAAATATTACCTTTAGCAAATCAGCTGGCAGTGATTAAAACTCACTCTGTGCCCATTGTGTACATCCTAAAGACGCCATTACATCATTGAGCATAAAAGGCAGCCGGTATGTCTGCGTAGTGGAAGAAGCTGATAGAGCTGTTATTCACAAAGATAGTTCATGCAAATTGTGTTTATTCAACACTATAAATTGAGAGGGAGGATATATGTGCATATTTTAGCTATGCCAGCTATCAGCCAATAAAAACAATATCAGCATATCCTCAAAAAAGTCTAAATCATACATTCCTGGTTATAACTGGCATTATCAAAGTTATTCAAATGAGAACATGGTCCCTCCTCCCCTACCCCGACAACAGCTGGTGATTTAGTGAGCAAGGAAGTAAGTGAAGGGTGAAAAAAACAACAATCTTTACCTTCCTCGTTGTGCCAGGTGTGTATTTTTTCTATCATGATTCAAACACGGACACTGATGATGATGATGATGATGATGATGGTGAGCAAAAACAGAGATGAAGGCAGGGTTAGGATCATTGTGGTGGAGACTGCAGTAATAGCCTCTGTGGAGTAGCTTCAGTGACACCTGCTGGTGCAGAGACTAGCATGCGAGGGCCTCCTGTAATCACAGTGATTATCTGAATGTGACCAACAGGAAGGTGCCACATTCTTTCCCTGGTTTAATCAGCAGACACATTTACATATCCCAGGAGGTGGCGGTGATGTGCATGACATTAAACAGAAATAAACAGGAATAACCGAGTGCACATAATAAAACAAAGAATTTCACTCCAATGCTGACTCAAGCGTAATACATTATTTAAATAAAAATGTCAACGTGTACAGAGGCTGTTGGATTTACGGCACTGCACAGGATCAGGATAAGACTGAGCAGATGTGATCACACGTCGCCATCTAGTGTTTAAAAAGGAACGATGACTTAAAGGTAAATGTCACTGAATATTTACTTTCCCAAAGGTTGCCTACACATCCAACAGCAGTTACTTCTGTGTAAAGTGCATGTGGTGCAAATCCTGATATTTTATGGGACAGCTCTTAAACAAAAACTAAAGGGAGGGTCTGACCTAATGTGCAGTAATATGCTGGATCTCTAAGATAGGCCTGGACAGTATGACAGATTTCTGATGTCAGAAGGTTAAGTGTCATTGCGGGAAGATACTTTATTTAGGCTGTTAGGCAAAGTATATGTTAAGCATTTTCACAGATAGCATACCTTTATCCTATTAAAAATGCCATGACGCTGAATGTGACAGATCAGAGCACAGTGTTCTGAGGTGTGTGTGTGTTGATAACCAGGGGAAACATGGAGGGAAACTAACACCATACCATACCTCCAAAATTAGAGTGTATATGCAGTGTTTATTTCTGATGATGACAGATGTTAATGGGTTTTTGTCCTTCATAAAATGACCTAACAGTTACAATAGTAAGAACTCTAATTGATTTAAATAAGAAAAAACTTGCAGGACATTTTTCCTTTGGCCTGCTTTCAAAGATGAAGATTCTAATAATATAGTATTATAGTACTATAGTAATATAGTAGTATATAGTAATAGTTTTCAGTAGAACTGAGAGGTGAGACGCATGTTAAACAATCTGTGTTTGGCAGCAATTAAACAAGACAAACGCTGAATGATTATTGACTCTTTTGTGCGTTGGTCTGCATTCTGTTGATAACTTGCTTTGTTTTGTCATTGTTAAAAGTACCTGTTTAAACCAAGAAACACATACTGCATTTAAATGCATTCTGTGGAAGGCCAAAAAATGACATAACCATAATAAATAAATATACATAAATCATTAAATAAAAACATATAAGGAAGAATTTAAAGAAATAAGTGATTAAATAATGATTTAAATAAGTCAATAAAAAATGAACATAAGATTATTAGTAGGTATGGATATAGAAGAGACCTGAAAAAAAGTACAGTATGTACATATATCATTAGTGGCAATCAGCTAAATCAAGTTTTCAGGTCATTTTTTGCTGATGAAATATTTTTTCCAAGTTACAAATCTCAAGTATTAAAATGTTATCATATATTTAAATGGCCACTTTCATTTGTTATGCTCAAATCCCAGGGTTCACAGTGGGAGTTTTGAGTACTGTAACATTCAAAACAATGAAGAACATGAGCACAGATTAGCACTGGTGAGCAATGAAAGATCATTAATACTAGAGCGTAGTCTTTGAAGTGTATAAAATATGTAACATGTCACATTTCTGTTCATTAGAGAAAGTGATTTAAACACATCCTCACACCTTTTAGGTTCATATGTGCTTGTATGTTGCATTCAGTTAATGGTATACTTTTCTAATCTGTGGAGAGATTTAAAAGAACATTGACAGGATTTTACTTTTTTTTGCAGTTTTAGGATCATTAGTGTGATCAGAGTGTGCACAGATCCAGCTTTACTCAAAAAAACTAAATTCTTTAGGTGATTGTAATTTTGTGCCATTATTCCATCTAAAGCAATCAAGTGATCAATAGCATCCTTGTCTGTTGCCTTGATTGTTGTCTTCTTCTTTTGTTAGAGCACCCACATACATAAGGAAGTTGGTCATGTAGTGGCTGATGTGGTAAAATAGGAGGAGGTGGAGGTAAAATGAGGGGATCAGGGTTGTTGTCTTGCTTGCTCTCAGTCTTGCTTGTTCTCAGTTTCTGGTTCTGTGAGCAGTGAGAGAAGTAGAGATTCTGCCAAGCAGAGTTTTCGGTGGTAACTGTATCCTGTCTCCTAACCTGTTTGTTATTTTATTAGATATGAATTTTTTATGCTGATCCACATTGAGTCATTTTCTGTTGCTTTTTTTTTGCTTTTATCTGTTGCTTGTGATCCTTAATCCAGAGCCCCAGAATACACTCATGAAAGGTACTGGTTGAAGTTAGTTACTCAGTTATACATTAATGATTTTAGCACAAAGTGACTTAAAAGAGATGCTTTCACAATTTAGCAATGCAGACAAGAGAGAGAGAGAATTTATGTAAGGTAACTTAAGCAACCTTTTGTTTTCAGCTGAAAGAAAGTATATTTTCAGAGAAGAACAAATTTTGTTGACCACTAAAGTTACACACAGACTGCGCTTCAGCACCTGAATGTCAATACAGGATTTAATCAGCTGCAGGGAAACACAGCCGACAGACGCTCACTCCAGTGAATCAATCAGTATGCATCTGTTTGTGATTATTTCAGTTAAATCACAACTAATTCTGTGTTTTTCAAACCCATCCATTCCTCATCTGTTTAAAACAAACTGCTGCTGCTCATTAAAACCAGCAATAAACACTGAAGAGGTGATAACAGAGGCTCCAAACCTTGAAGTGTGTGTTGTTTGTTTCC
Organism: Parambassis ranga; assembly: GCF_900634625.1. Classification (NCBI taxonomy): domain Eukaryota; kingdom Metazoa; phylum Chordata; class Actinopteri; family Ambassidae; genus Parambassis; species Parambassis ranga. The sequence goes on along the minus strand of NC_041043.1, from coordinate 2,957,298 downwards.
CCTTCCTCTCTGATTCCAGGGCATTCTACTCTTAGGTCATTTCTTAGGTCTGGTGTGCTGACATAAAAACAAGGAGCTACCTCATTTGCGCACCAGTTTCCCTCCATTTAGCGTCGAGGTCGTCTGCTTCTTTCTTGTTTTTGACCAGCTTTTTCCACCACTAGCCTTTTAATGTCCTACTCTCATTACTCATACTCATTACTTTTTGTGCAGCAGTGGCATGAAGTCATTAATGCTAAGCAAAAAGGATGAGATTGCCTTGACGTTCAATCTTCAGACACTTCATCAGACCCCACTGTGAAGTCGACGTGATTTACAGCAGGCTACAATTTGTGCTATCCACACAATTAAACAATGCTTCTGTCACTGAATAAAAAATGAATCTCTGCCATTAACTTAAAGGTTGACAGGGTTTTAATGGTTCTGCCCTCCTTCCAAAATTCATTAAAAGTTTTAATTTGCACTTTTACACTTCAGCCCGTACAGTATGTTTACTCCAGTGTTTGCCGTAAGTTCAGTATGCCATTGAAATGTTGGACAAAGCTTTGACTTCACATAGTTCACGGTACCACAGAGCTCCCCGCACAGATCTGAAGGAGACGATTGTTATGAATATGAGGGCTTTAACTTGCTCATCACCAGGGCAACGGCGCGTGCTCATTAAGATGTTGTAAATGTCACGCATTCATTAGATGTTTTGCTGCACAGAATACATTCTGGACAGCGTTATGGACACGGCGATGATATTCTAATGATCTTTTAATTAGTGTTTTTTTTGTAGCTTAAGATTTTCATGGGCTGAAGAGTGACACATCCCTCAGTGTTGCCTGGCCTGATTACAGACCTCTCAATGTTTCATGATTCCTCAAAGATTGCAATTGAGTGTGATTATCAGGATTTACATACATAATTTAGCACCTGGTGTTCCATGTCAGCCATACCCCCCCCTCCTCCAGCTTTACCTGCAGCTAAATAGAGTTGATATATTCTGTTTTTGATACTCTATGTCTCAACCTGAAAAGGTCAGTAAAGAAGGTCAGGAGGAATCGACCTGCTTCTGCCCCACTGAGACCAACACTGATGATGATATTAGCTGACATCTATTGTGTGTGTGTCCTTGTGTTAGTCATGCTGTGGAGGTGTACACTGTTTACCTCACATTTTTTACCAAATAATAAGGTAAAGTGTAGGTTTATAGCCAGGTTTAAGTTACAGTAGATCATGCACAGGCTCATCTCTGTTTATAAAACTGCTTAGAATATGACACAAAGATGTCGCACTGTGCTATTTGTACCACATGATGGCGATGCTGCATCACCATATGCAACAAAGAACCACCTAAGTAAGATGGAAACTATGTGCGCAACAAATGTAGGTGGAGATTGTTATTGTGATTCAGCTCCTTTTCACAGAAGAGAGACTTCTCAGAGGCACACACTGGATATTTGTCACAGATGGAGGGGGAAAGCAGCAACAAATAAAACTCTTTGGGGTGTTGTGAATTTGATTTAGTGGCTTAGGGAGTAGGAAACATCCATATACACTGCAGTTCACAGAGACTGGTGCATTAAATTACATGTTTAAAGGCAACAAATTACTACCTGAAAGTCTGTTTACAGTTTTACAACACACACACACACAGAGGGCTCCTGTATGCTTTACTTTTGGCTGAAACACCCTTAACCCCAACATTACTTTCTGAGTATAGTAGCCTGCTGTGCCTTTGTTCAATGGCAAAGAACAGGGAAGGTTTGTTTGTTGTTTGAAGTTAATGAATTATTTAAAATTAATATCATGTAGCCTAATCAGAGCCATGAATTACTGAATCAGCAGGTCTTCACTGAATGCTGAGCTTAATAATGTGCAACCTTTACAGCAGTGTTTTATAACTGTGTGACTGATGGCCACCCGGGTAATCTATTAACAAGTGATGCAAATGAAGTGAGCTTTGCACCACCATAATGTCAGGTTTTTACTATACCAACCCTGAAATGATTGTTTTAAAAATGTACTTTGTTGTATATGTCTCAGGAAAAAATGTATATCCTCATTTATTTTATTAAGCAAGGTATTTGATATTATTAAGCCTACTTGGCTCACTCAATTGAAGATGATGCTGATTATGATGAAGAAAGAGAATACCAGAGTGTAATCTTAGAGGCTGTAACAGATGAGAAATGAAGCAGCTCTGCAGGTAACCTAATCTGTGGATATGAGTGAGGACTTATCTCATTACACCGTATAGGATGTGACTCTGCTCTGCACCGACGCTGTGCCAGTCAGAAGGTCGAACAGAGTGTCAGGCTCAAGGGGCGGAGGGGGGGAGGGGAGTCGTGCCCTCAATCGCCCGGTGGCACGGGGGTTTGTCATCCCCGACTGCAGTACAACAAGCCGACACTGGTGTGCGCAGTGCAGCTTCCACTAAAACAGTCTGAATTCAGGGTCTGCACCAGCCAGCATCAAGCCAGCTAGCGAGAGACACGCACAGACTGGAAGTCATCCCACCGCGCCTTCAAAATAAAATGACCGAACTGATCATACACAGAGTTCAAAATGTCACACAACTGTAAATCAAAGTTAGCGGAGATGGGTATTAACATGAGAAGAATTCAAATCTACTAAATAAATATTCTCAAATATAATAAAAGAAGTTCTAATTTTGGCACAAACAGAGATTGAAGTGATGTATTATTTGGCAACCTACAACAAAGGTATGAAACTATAATGTAGCGCCATGTCAGAATCAAAGCTGTTTAAATAAATTAAAATCATATCGTAGATACATATTTCTAAATTCTAAAATTAGTTGTGAATGGTAATTTTGTCAAGCTGTGTATTTTTTGTTGGACAAAACAAGAAAGCTGAAGACATCATTTTACAGAGTGGGGATCAATAATTGCTTTTAGGCTACGTGCATTGACACGATACAATTTATTTCATAAACATATTTAAGTTGGTGCATTTAGAGCTAACACCGCCTATTATTTTGAAAATCTATGACCGGATGTTGAGTCTCCCCTCCTCTCCAGACTGTGTTGACACCGGCCATTCAGCAGATCCCTACAGAGCAGCCTCGACTGCCGTATTCTGAGATCCAGGCTCCCTCAGTTCCTGTTTCCGACGCAGCCTTTCTAGTCAGTTTTCTGGAGCAACAAATCTCAGAGCCTCTGCGTCAGTCCCAGTGTCGGCAGCACCGGTCGGATGCCTCTGGACGCCGGTGTATCATGTCAAGGTAGGCGATAATACACCCCCCTCCCTCCATGAATGGCGGAAACGCAGAAGAAGCCGCGGAGGCAGCGCTCTTAAGATTTCCCCGCTACATCCCGGCCTGTTGACTGCGTCGCTGATGAGATCACGGTGACCAAATAGCGGTCATGGTAGGCAGGAATGTCTGGTTCCGTTATATCAGCGGGTGTTTGTGCTCTTCCCAAGGGGCTTGATGCCCTGTTATATTCTAAGAAACTGCCATTCGCCTTCTTCTTTGTTGCTGCTTTGAAAAGAGCGAGTGAGCACGTTCAAAACAAACGCAACGAGCGGGGTAGTTAGCCGGAGACCTGCTTTTACAGAGCGCATCATTACCTGTAGGCTACTGAGCAGTGGGAACGAACGCGGCTTCATTATAACGGCAGCAACAGTGTTAGCTTGTATGCTAGCTACACATCTGTCTGCGTTTGTTTTCCACATATACCGATAAATGACCTCTAGCCTCACACACACACACACATACACATACGCAACAACCCCAGACACATGACATTGAATACAAGTGTGTGTCTACCCGTCGTTGTGTGGTGTGTTGGCTGCTCTGTTATAATCGCCGTTGCCAGGCGTGCGTTTGTTGTCAGTATCTGGAGGTGTGGTTAAGTGTGTAATAAGGCGTCTGATATGTGATTAGGAAATAAAACGGCTCAGCTAAGTCTATGCTTCATCTTCATCACATCAGGACAGCTATAGAGAGGGTGATTTCCCATCCTCTCTCTCTCTCTCTCTTTCACTCACACACACACACACACACACACACACACACACACACACACACACTTTACCAAGCTGATGATAGTAATATGACATTGCCCACATGCAACAGACAGTGTGGTTTTGTGTTCACTGTAGCCTAACTGATAGACTCTGGCACAAGTGCTGGTGAGGCTTGAGGTTCAACTCCCAGCAGGCTCCTGCTGGGAGTTCTAATGGGTGCTCACCCATTAGAAGATGTATGCTTTCAAAGTGATGTGGAAGTACCAACAAATGGCTCGTACAGCTCCCACTTTAAACGCATTAAGGCAAGAACAATTTTTATGGGATACATTTAACTGGAAATAAGTGCAGTAACGTATTGTTTTTTAATGATTCTCCCACTTTTTTTTCAAACCACCTAAAGAAATAGTTCACCACAAAATCAAATATTCATATATTTGTTCATGTAGATGTTTGATGTGTGGTTGAGTGAGACAGTTGCTGGGTGTAGTGATGATGATTCTACACATAATTCCTCATAGCAAGGTCTGTAGATTTTTAGATTTTTTATTAAGTCACTAAGTTCGGATTTCTGGCAAGAGACATTGATATTTAGGTTTTCAGTTGTCAATTTTAGTTTTACTTTCCTACTTAATATTATAACTGTTTAGGTTGATAACAGCATATTTAATTTTAGAGTGAACTGTCCCTTTAATGTGTGATGTTTTTAGCTCTGTGGAGTACACTCATTTGTCTTTCTTTGAGAGTATATTGTCTGACATTAAATTACGAGCCCTGTGTGTTGGTATGGTTTTGATCCATTTACTGCCAATATCCATTTGAATGGAAACCCAACACCTATGGACAACTAATGCATCATTAATGTTATCTAATAAAGTCAGCCATGCTAACTGGGAGCAGATTGATTGAAGCCCCGATCTATTTATGAATAAGTAAACAGCAGCATTATATATTATATATTGCAGTGGGAGCTCTGTCCTGGGTTCCAGTGGCAGCTACTGTGCTGCTTCGGATAGACGCCTGTTTAAATTTGAACTGCTATAAACTGTCTGGGGCCAATTATTTTACATAAAGCAAAGTGACTCATGCTTTGGCAGCAATTTGCTTTGATCTGGGCTTTGCCATTTTTGGATTGAATAGGCATCGCCATGGGTGGACCCATTTATATCAGCCAAGTGCAAATAATTACATTAGAGTAGTTTATTCAAGGCTGCGTAATTTGTGATGAAGCACTTAAATCAAATTGTAGTGATAATGCTCAAAGTAACCCTTGAAATTTACTTGGCAGGTTTGCATTTTTTTTTGCAGAATGCCACATCTGATTGTGTTGTTTCTGCTTGTCGAGTTGATTGCCATGGACAATTCACTGCGGTGCAGCTCCTGAAACACATGATACTGCATCTATAATACAGGAGAATGTTTTGTGGAGAAGTAGCCCTCCTCTTCCTCTATTCATTTGATCTATTTTCATCTGCCCTTTGTGCTTCCACCTTCCATGCCTCATGCCACTGTCTGTCTTCATTTTTGACTAATGAGTTCATTAAACATATTAGCGTTGCTCTGCCAAACAGGTTGGATGCGGTGAATGAAGAATGGGCGGTGATGCATTCAGTAGTTTCACCTGTATTTATACATTTGTCACGTGGCAGAGCACCGTTTCTCTGCTTGGATTTAGTTCAGCAAACAAGCCTCTGCCAAGTGGAGTTTTATTTAAAATAGCATTTGGATTTGTTTTTTATTTCAATCCTGCCTGCAATACCAGCCTGTCACCTGCGCAGCAAGCGCCTCTGTTTGCATGAAAAGCCATTCTAATTTCAAGCATCACAGTGTTTTGGCTCAGTGTACAGTGTGTGTATAATGCTTGATATTGGCTTCAGTGTGCTGTGTATACATCCCCTTTTTCCCCACTGTTGTTCCAGATATATCCCTTTTTCCCCCTGAAAATGTCAGACGGATGAGAGGAGAAGGCTGAATAGAGCTGTGGAGGAAACAAAACATTTTGAAGACATGTTCCCAGTTTTAGGGCCTCATGCTACAAACATAAAGAACACTGAAGTAAAGTGGTTGTGCAAAACACGCCAATGCTTGTAGCAAACTGCAGTGACAATGTTACCAAAGCAGGAAAGACTCATTGTTTTGCTGGAATTGTTAATCTTTGTACAGGGCTTTACAAATCTAGACAATGTACTGTAAATAGAGCAGAAGCCATTGAAAAGAGGTGTTTGCTTTTGTTGTTCCTGCTTTGAAGAAGGGAAAGAAAATTATTATATATGGAAACGTGGGCACACACCCGTTTTTGAACATTATTATTTGAGACTCAGTCTGTCAAGACAAGACAGATAAAGAATAGCTGGTTTGTGGACATGGTTCAGTGAGCAATCTCTGCATGAACTGGCATTTGGCTGGCCTTTTTCATGTGAGGCTGCTGTTTGGTGCTTTGTCTCCTCTACCCTCTAGGCTCTTTAAACACCAGTATACAGATGAAAATATAATCATCAACCTATTAAGATGTTAATGGGTGCGTTGAAAGTATCATGTCTTTTGTGTGTCTAATTGACAACATGCCATTTGAGCAGCACATGTGCAGCCTGTGCACCTGCAGAATGCAGCCTCTCTAAAGGGCAAAATCTGTAGGAAAAAAAAGACTTTTTTGCATCACTTTTCTCCTGCTGTCATCTTGCCAGAGGGACATTATTATCTGTATTGCAAGACCGAGTGTCTGTCTAGTGATTGTACGAGCCAATCACAGGGCTAGTGCGGGGCAGGTTTCCATGGAGAAAAGCAGGCCGGCCTGTGAGGCTGCTGAAGCTCGGCTTGAGCAGGCTAGCCTGATCCCTGCTGATAGCATTCTCCAGCAGCAGGAAAAGAAAAGACCCCAGAAGGCCTGCCCTGCTGCCTGCCTGTCGAAATGTCTCATTGTTTGTCTACCTGTCTTACTCAGTTGAATGTCTGAAGACAGGGTGGAAGAAGGGGAGCTCTGAATAGGAATTCAGTCAGACAGGCACAATGGGAGCTGGGCCCGACAGCCATGTGGCATCAGATTAGATTTGTGCAGGGACTGTATCTAGATCGCATGATGCCTTAGCCACAGCTGTTTTAGGTGAGTTTGGTCGGATGTCTGAATGTGTGTTGGGTTTGCGTGAAGGGATTGCTCTGAGTTTGCCCTGTCCATAGTGTTATTGTGACCAGTCAGAGATCCTGACCTGGACTCTTCCACAAAGAGTGTGCTTCCCCAGCTCTGTTTGGCCCTGCAGGGGAGGCTGCAGTGCACTGGCTTCAGAGAGGATGTGTATTTGTGCACGTGCATGTGTGCTTGCTTTCGTTGTGTCTTGGGGAGATATTGCTGTCGCAGCCTGAGCTGGGAAGTGGGTCTTACGACATTTCTTCTCGGCTCATTGGAGCCATCCAGAAATAGGCATGCACCCATCCTCATGCAGCACCTAAATTCCTCTTTCCTAGTTTTTCTTTCTTTTTTGTAGAAGGTACCTAACTCCCTCTTGTTGCACAGTCCCCTGTGTTCTTTTGAACTAATTTATGTGTTTCTCTCTATATATATGTATTTATTCTAGTTCTATGTCTCTGTGAATGCTTAACAATACTACAAGAATAATGTTTGTAGTGCTTCTCTGCATGAGGAACTGAATTCATGTGGGTATGACACACACAGTGAGAATTTTTAGCTCTTCTGAAGTTGCTCTGAGATTCACTGTGGGGCACAAACAGCTCCCCCAGTCACCCACCTACCCACAAAATCCCCTGATGCTCAGTGCCCGTGGCTCATCAAACAGCCTTGTTAGCCCCTCTGAGTCCACAGCTCAGACCAGGATCAGAGCAGGCATGGAGGGTTAGATGCTGCTAAAAAATCTTAGCTGCCTGACAAAGGAACTGAGCTGTCTGGGTCTTATGCATCCCACTGTGTCTAACTTAAAACAGGATCTAAACTTACTTTGGTCTCTGAGGGCTCTTTCTAGCAAGGGAGGCTCCTGAACATACGAGCCACACTAGTGGCATCCATGGATGGATGGGACAGAGATCTGGAGTGTAGAAGGGGCAGATGGAGAGTGAGGGAAAATTAGGGGAGAAGAGAGAGGTAGTAATTGGGACAGCTGTGCAGCTTCAGGCGCAAGCACTCAGATCACCCCCCTGCTCCTCCACCACCACTTTCCCCACCTCAAAACACAAAAAAGGGAGCCAGAGAGCCAGATGCTGGACATTAGGATCACAGTGACAATAGCCCAGATTCACTCTGTGGCCCAAACACAGAATGCACCATCCCACAAAGGCACATAGGCGCAGAAAGAAACACGACTCTGAGCACATGTGACAGAATGGGTGCATTTCCCACACTTGGGTAAAAAAGGTTGTGTGACAGGCCTGCCTCTGCATTGGGCTTTCTGGATATTCTGGATATTATTCTGTTTTCAACAGAAATTCCCAAAAGCCACTGCACCTCTACACATGAGGACTTCTGAATGTCCTCCATTTAACCTGTGGTATCTGATCCAGCACCGGTTACTATTGAGTGGCCTGTATGTGACCTCTACACAGGTCCAGAGAGGGTTCAACCCCAGGCCCCAGGAAAGTGGGAGCCAGACCACAATGAAAGGCCTGCATTATCTTTTCCACAGGCAGGGGGTTATTCGTGTCTCTGGTGCCAGTCCTGTTTCCTGGAGGGTTTATTTGCCTGGACGGGGGTGAGGGGGGACGGGGGAGGAGGGTTGCTGTTATGCTATTGATCCTCAAGGGGTAAATTCATCTCTGTGACCTCCAATGAGAGGCCTCTGTGTGAGATCAGCTACACTGCACAGTCACTGTAGCTGGAAAAGAGTCAGCGTTTGGCTTAAGACTAAACCCCTCCCCCCCACCTCCCTGGATGTCTGTGCCAAGTTCACAAGAAGTGGCATGGTTAATGTGCATGTGTCCATCTCCATATCTCTTTTAAGAGTTCATTGTAAAGTGTGTGTGGCATTTGCAGTGTGTGTTACTGATGGTTGCCGTTGTAGGGCGGTGGCTGAGAGGATTGTGAGGGATCGTGGAGGATTGGCCTGATTGGATTTCCGTTGTAGGAGTCCTGTCACCTGCCGCAGCGTGGTGCCCTGGAAGACAGCATGGTAGCAATCAGACAGCAGTCGCACTGTGAATATACAGCAAAATCTGCATGCAGGCACGGCAGACACAAGCAGTCATTGTCAAAAAAGAAAGTGTAAATTTCCTTCTTCAAACCACATTGACCAAATAAAAAGGATGTCATGTCATTTTCTTTTTCTTTTTGACAGGCTCAGGTATAAATTAAAAATGATGACTTGACTAATGACTAAAATCTGTTGTTGATCAGAAAACACCAAACTACAATGCAGCTGAAATATATATTGCTGCTGTGAGGTTTAAAAAGCTCAGATATGCTTATGTTTTCCTCCTACATATACTGTAGGTCTATAACCCACAGCTGAATAGAACAGCTTGTTCCATTGAGCTCGACAGGCCTTTTCTCTGGGGGTTGTTGAAAAGCACTCTGGGAAATATAGGAAATCACTAACTGAAGTCGAATTAGACGAGGAAAGCTGAGGGAAAGTGGGTGCAACAACAGTAGTAATTATAACAATCACAGAATAACTCATGCACTGCATTGTTCATCACATACAGTATTGATGGTTTTCAACAGAGAGAATCTGAAGGCATGTGGTCTTTTTTCACAACACACTCCTTTAGGGCTGAGGAGGATTTAAATGAGACATCAGCAAAGGATCAGGGGTGTGCATTACAAAGACGGACTAGAATCATAACCCTCTGAATCCCAAGCAGTTTCTGAGCACTTGTCCCATTTCTGGCTGTGGGTGATGAAAACAGCGCAATCATAGATAGATGTAGGAAGAACAATTGTCATAAATCATAAAAAAGGATTAAACGGGTTAAGCAAACTACTGTATAGATATATGTATTTAATTGTTTGCATTTTAAAAGAAAACAGGTGCTGCTTTTCCCATCAACTGTAAAAAGGCTGCATGGTAGACAAAAATGTGTCACATGACTGCTGGTTGCAAATGAGACAGTTATGGCTTTCTGGTTATGCTGAGGAGTGCAGCTTTTTCACAATCTTTTATTTTGGGTAAAAAAAGATGTGGTTCTGTTTTTTACCAGAATCATGCATCACATGACGCATTCAAGGACCTCTGGAAAGCAGACAGCCTGTTGATTCTTTCAGTTTTTTGGCTCTGATTATCATTTTTGTTCAAGAAAAACATTGATTTGACACTTTTTAGGTTCTGTGTATTTAGATTCAGTTTCTTATTCAAATGTTTATAGTTTGCAAATTAAGTTCTAAGTTGTTCTGTTTACTGAAAGAATAAAAGCTTTTTTTTTAGGCAGACACACACACGTTTGCTGAACTTCCTTTCTGGTAGTCAGAGATAACATCTTGTCAACAGCTTGCAGTCTTTTTCTAGTCTCTTCATCTAGATGGGTTATAAGAAGGCCAGATACAGGCAAGTCATGACAATCCTGTTCAACTGTTGTTGAACTGTGATTCTGGTCAAACACTATTCTTGCCACAGCTGACACTCGGTTATGTTGGTGGATGAAACTATTTTACCCTCACCATCAAAGGGTGCCCACAGATAGGGAAAAATATTTGGACGATGTTTATTCTGCTTTCTAAGAGGTTATCGAAGTGTCAAAGAGCAGATTACCTTCCGATTCTCACTGTGAGCTGAAGTCCTTTATACCTCTGCTCACATGAAACAAAAAAAGCATCACAAAGCTAGATTTGCAAAATAGGGACAAAACATCTCATCAGCAGGATTTGACATATATTACAGCTGCAGTGCGTTTGCAGAATAGATTTAAGGTTATATTAACTTAATAGATGCAACTTGAATCATTTCCAGGAGTTTCCTATTTGGAATATAGTGGGAATGTCTCTCTGCGGACCTCGTTGTGATGTCCAATCTCTTGTTGCTTAATGGTGTTTCTGGGTATTAAAGAGTTGTGTGTGCCAGGAAAGTCTTTTCCAATGTTTCAGTTATCGATTGAGCTATAAAATAAATTTATAGTGCTCGTGTTGCAGGCTTTGCATTATAGATATTGCATTTTTTTGTGATACTGCAACATCAATACAAATCTTCAGTACTTGCACAGTGCAGACAGCAGTTGTTTGCAGGTTGTGATAAAAGTCCATATAAGTAAAAGAGGCAAAGAGGCATGTATTACTCTAAAGAACAACACCACTGGCAGCTGGCAGGTGGTTTCAATAAAAAAAAATGTGAAAAGGGGGGGGTTGATTTTATTTTTTTTTGCCAGTTCCACATCACTCCTAAAATAAATAATTGCAGAAGTGAAAGAGACTGTGTGCATTCTTGCATAAACATGATGTGGAGAGTAAATTGAGCCGTACTCTAGGTACAAAGCTGTGTCTTTATCATTCTTTTCTGTCTGCCATTTTTCCTGCATTGTTAAGCCTTCGCAGAACAATTGCTTCAGTCAAAGAAATGAACTTCTTCCTGGAGTGTGTCGTCTGTTGTGAGCACGGTACCAGTCTGTAATACCACAGTTTCCTCTTTATTTTTCTGGTACAAATGTAAACTGTTCAACTACAGGATGTAATATTCTTCTGCAAAGATCTAGCAGTAGGTTTCTTATGTTTCTGTTTCGTCATTGTGTTAAAACACTTTGCAGCAGTGTCATAACGCTATGCTGTAAATAGCAGCACTTTTTTTCTTGCTGCCTCTGCAGGCTTCTTGGTGCCCCTCAGTCCTCCCTCAGTGCATGTGAGAGTGGCAGCGATGGCATTCACCTATGTCAAAGCCCTTGGTAAACCAGCATGAGACCATTTGCATCTGATATGCCTGTCATGTAGCCCCAGGGGTCTTGCTTCACACAGTGTCACCTCCTACTCTGGCTCTCGTATCATGCTGCTGTGGTACCAACCCTGCCGCAACCTCGCTGCCTCTCGCAGCCTGTGCCATCAGTGCAGGGTGGACTTTAAAGGGCCCACTTGGCAGACCAATTCCTCAGTTTTAACTGTGGTCTGGGAGTGCAATAACAACATGCCAGTCAGATATAAGAGCCTCTAATAGGACTCAATGAGATGACACAGCAGTCTGTGGTCCTGTTATGCTGCTGGAGGAGCTGGAGGACAGATGGGGGATAAAAAAGTAAGCAGAGCAAGTCAATGACCTCATCCCAAAAAATGATGAAACATTCCTCACAGGATCTGCAGAAAGGTGCAATAGAGGACTGGATGTAGGCGGCGTAAGGGGTGCTCAGTCCTGAGGGATGTGTTCTGTGTGTCTGTGTTGGTGGCCCACAGCTAATTTTGACGAGGTTCGAGGAGACACTCGTGTGAAGCCAGCATCACTACCAGGTTTTCAAATATGCGTCTGTAAAATAGCTGTGTGACAAGCTGCTCCAGAAACAGAAAACAGCCTCTCCTAGCCTGTTTTTTTCTTTACTTTTCTTTGATCTTGTGACAACAGCAAAGAATTGAAGTTGGCACATCAACTCAGTGAGGAGCTTTAAACAGCCGGCGAGGGCTTTGCCTCCACACTTTGATTTGTGGAGTAAATGAAGGATTATTATAGATGAATCCAGTGTTATGCTTGTCCTCCAACTCTTGATGTTTGAACTAAAGCAGTGCAACCAGCCGAACTGCTCTACTGTCACATTCAAGGATGAATGAGGCGAGCCCTGTATGGCACACGTACTAATTGTCATTCTGCATGCACATAGAAAATAGAAAGGGTGTTGTTGTAGTCTGTGAGTTGATTGCATGGGCACTATTGAACTACTTGTCCCAATGAGTGGGGAGGTCTTTACAGTTTGGAGAGGGCCAGACCTTGGCCAAGGTCGAGCTGCAGAGATCCAGCTTCATCTGTAAACTTACCCTTCTATTTGAACGCTGACCCCTCCACTCGATTGAAATAACAAAAAGCCTTTCGCGCTCTCTGTCTCCTTTTCCCTCCATGGCAGCATCATCCTCACTCGGTCTTTGCTCTCCTCTGGCAATTGGCGCCCTAATTGAGGCACTCTTGAGCCATGTTTATCACCGTGGCAACGTTGCCCTGCAGATAATCATTGTCTTGTGGATTAGCATAACAACAGAGAAGAGGCTTTGCTTTAATTCCACTAACACTGGACCAAGCTCCTTTGTGTCGGCTCGCCTGCCGGGCTTGTCTTAACTGGGATTAGAAGCATGGGCCCTCACATTGCGCTCATGCCCCTGCCTTCACACTTGTGTGAACCCTCTTGGTGCCCTTTAGGTGCGTCTCACAGCCACAATCATATCATTTTTGCCATTGCATCATGAGCCCCACCTTAATGTGTTTTTTCCCAAAAAGTAGATCACCATCACAGCTAAACATTCTGAAGCAGCTGTATCATTGCTGTCTGTGTCTCTACCAAGTGCTCTCTGTTTGTTTACCTGCACAAGTCTGCCAAGTGACGTAAAATTCCTTCCAATGGATTTTTACCAGGTCTGCTCGTCTGTCCAGTACTTCATGGTGCAATACCAGACTTACATAATGAAGGCTACTTAGCAGAAGAAAGACTGTTGATTAATTATGGCATATGGAGGAGAAAGACGCTGCGAGTAATGCACCACCAGACTGTTAGGATAGCAATGCAGTCAACTGGTGAAATCACTGTGCACCTTCATTGTTTTGGATGAAGAGTAAAATTACTGGAAAGCTGTAGGCCACACATGGACAAAGGAGAGCTGGATACAGAACAGTAACAGGAACCAGGAACAGTAACCTCTTTGGCCAGGTGCAATACCAAAGTCTTTGTCTGTATATTGCTCTAGTTTCATAAATATTTTAAATGTTCTACTGCATATACAGACATGTTTTATGACACATTTTCAGTGGATAATTTTCCTCTGACGAAGCTTAATGTCCACCGATTTTCTTCTCTTTCATAGCAAAAAAGACAAACAAACATTTGTCAGCTTTATCGAAGGAAAAAACATATTCCCCCAGAAACTATTTGTGTAGTAAAACCTGCAGTTCACACAAACGTATTAACATATTTTAAGTCTGTATTTAGAGATTTCAGATGTCAGATATGTAAGATTTTGTACACAAAAAATGCATTGCTAAAGCTAGATTCAAAACTAGCTTGAGAGAAGAGTTCATATTCTGTTTTACCTCTCAACATCTTATTAGATGATGTGGCTTTTTAGATGCCATTCGGATGCATTGGTCTTAGAATATGGGTCAGGGTATTTGTGATGCTGTTTGAGGATCCAGAATCCCTTTGTTTAAAGCTCACTGACACTTAAATCTTGGAAATTGTGTAACCCAAAAACATAAAAAATACTGATTGCTAATTAAAATTATGACATTAACATCACAACATTGCACTGGCATGCAGAACTGCCTGGCTGGTTTAAGGAGAAGTGAGTCACAATTGGTAGCAGGTGGGTAGTTGGGCAAGTGTGGGGAGAGGAGGCTGGTTAGTAACAGTAGCGTGCTCTGCTGTCCTTTCCTGATCTGTCGCTGCAGTGCAGAAGGGGCTCCCATGGGAGACTGGGTGTAACCACTTGTCTATTCCCGCTGGCAGAGGGGAGCTGGAGAGCACAGAGGCGGAGGAGTGAAGGGGAGAGGAAAGGCATAGGGGGGAGTCAGAGCAGCCGCTGACCCCATAAGCACATGCGATTAAGAAGAATAATAAAAAGGGGTCTTGGCAGTGCTTCACTAATATGCGTGGTAATTTAAAGACACTCCGAAAAGAAATGTCAGGGATGAGTGGGTGGGCACATTTAATGTGTGTGAGGGAGAGAGTCACACACATCAACAATCTCCATGGAGGATTCTTGTGGTAAAGCATTTTCGGCTTCTCGAGCAAACAAGTGGTGAGGCGTGTAAAAGGAATTTCAGGCTCTCTCTAAAAGATGACCACACCAGTGCAAAAGGAGATTTTTTTGGAAAGATTAGCAGTTTCAAACACACACTCCTTTGTCCCATTTAGTTTTGTGGGATGGTGGTTTCACACATTTTCCTGTGGCGGATATTATCTAAGTATGTTATCCTTTGCCAGCCTTTTTTTCCAGTCTGATTTGCTATGTTTAAGGCTACCAACCCACCCGCCAGCCAGCAGTGTTTAATTCAGTTTAACTTGTGCTGTCAGTACTTGGCAAGGCCTCGGCAGTATAACATAGCCAGTAGCTGTGGATAACATTTCTCTTAGTTAATCCAAGGGACTGTTGTGGACTCCTGTGGTCATTCCGTGACCCACGTTTGGAAAAACAGGACGATAGAATCCAAATAAGCACCGACACTGCAGGCTGCTTGTGTTTGCTTCCAGTGTGTGGCTGTTTACAAGTGAGCAGGGGGGAGGGTGAGTGGTGTGAGGCAGGCTGCTGGAGCAGGTGACATCTGTGACCCAGCACAACAGTGGTGGATGCCGGACACATGCTCCTTCCTCAAAGGCTACTGGCACCCTTTCCGCCTCATTGGGCTCTTGCCCACATGCACGCACAGACACAGACACACACACGTATTAACTACATCCCAATGATTCCACTGTACATTCAGTTATTATGAGTCAACATACCTTTAGGATATAAATATTGCATTTTCCCCTGCACAGTTGTTTTTTTTATATTTTAAGCTGTTGACCTGCAAAATACAAGCTGCTAACAATTACTTTGTCAACATGACAGCCTGCCAAACATCAGGATCATCGGCTTACTCAAAATGACCTCTTGATATGTGCAGCTCAGCTTTTCTGCTTCACACAAAAATTAGATTTTAGTTTGAAGTATCCCATTTCTCATCAGTGAACGCCACACACACAGTCACTCACACACAGTACAAACTGCACATGTGCCTGCCTAAATTGGAAGGTGAAAATCAAACGATTGATCATTGCTGAGTTAGTAACCTATTATATTTACCAAGCCATTAGCTGCCTGATAATTTAACTGTTAATTAAAACAAAGTCCTCAGTGGGGTCCCAGTCTCTCCTCACTGAGATGAAGGCTGTAATATACAGTAAAGAGTAGACCTGTACTGTTATTTCACAATGCTTTTCCTCTATATACTCACATTCAGCCCTTAGTCATGTAATTGTGACTTCATGATGTTAATACTTCATCCATCATAGAGAACTCCATATCAATTCCTGATGTTGATGTTGTGTTTGTTCACTTTTACATAGAAAATAGTCTGTATGTTCAGAGTTTTTTAATCACACTGCTGGGTGGGTCTGCAGAAAACTTTTCACCCGGGTGTAATGTCTAAATCACTGCTGATTGCAGCAGCTGTGGATAGATACCCCGTCTGTGTTTGAAGCTTCCCACTGAAGACAGAAGCCAGATGTTAGTAGGTGTTATTGGATTTTTCTGTCCAGTGTGAAATGACCCAGATATCCACAGTAATTAACACTTTTCATTAGAAGTATTACAAGCTTGCAATAAGTCAAAAGACATCGTTCTTTAATTTTTCTTTTTCAATGTACTTCTACCCCTTCATATTGACCCACCCCTCTTCTCCCTGGAGAGAGCTCATTTCTCCTCACGAATTCTCGTTGTATTTAGTAGATAACGCACACACTCTATGATGTCTCTTATCTCTTATCTCCTGCAGTAAATACCGGCTCTGTTTGTTTTATCCTTCCTGCCAGTTCTTCTTTTTTCACCTTTTCGTTTTCCTCTCAGGTGACGCCCAGTGCCTTGTCCGAGTATGCACAATGGATCAGAATTGTCAGAATAACTAAATGGTGTGCTGACCTGCCTCGTGACCCCTGCTCTTTATCAAATTCTATGATACACTGTAGTTGGACACCCCCACCTCTCCCCACACTTTTTTCTGTGAGAGGTATAGAGATTTGTTGTTCCATATCTCTGGCAGTGCAGTACTTTGCTTGCTTACTGCCGTTGACAGAGTGTGTGTCCAGCACAGGCTACGCTTGACTGCATCAGGGTAATGCTGCTGGCTAGCAAACAAACAACATATATTACATCGGCAGCAGGAAGAGTGGTTATACAGCCCAAGGGGGACACAGTGGCTATGTGTTTGTATGTGTTTTTATTCATGATTGTGTAAGTGTGTGCATTGACCTACTGTGTAGGCTACACTGACTGAAGCAATAGACCCACGCCGTGTAAGACCTGCCCGAACCAGGCTGGAGGCAGTAGTGAAATAACATCAAAATGCCACAAGTACGAACCATCACACAGAACATTTATGTACACTTGCTGCATTGCTTGCATTGTTTGTTTAAGTGCAGGCCTTGGCAAAGGTCAAAAGAACTCTGAAAGAACCTGGAGAAGAGCAGAGAAGCCATTGTTTAAGAGACAAGTAAGCAACTATTAAGATATTTTTTTTAAGTGAAAACCCATCTATGATTGGAAAGATGTGGTCATTGTCTTGTGTGACACTTTTGAAGTGTGGCAGTGAAGGCATTTTCTGTATTTTCTCGCAGTAAGCTTTTGAAACTGGTAATGAATCAAGTGCAGTGCTTTGTGTTTTTGGAATGCTTTGCAGCTACACAGTATTTTGAGTATGTTGAGTATGAGGTTGTTCTTGACCATAAGGATGAACAAGGAAAAGATGAAAACACCAAGCCTTTCTGCGAGCAAAGCACCATAAGCACCAAAAAAAAAATGCTGGTCTAAAGTATGAATATTTAAAATCTCCTTAAAATCAGCTGTGCTTGTGATGTTACAGGCAGTCAGTGCACCTTTCTGGACCTTCAGTGTAGCTTTTCTTGGTCCGTCCTGCCTTCTCTTCCAACGCTTTGAAGTCTAATGCCAAAATAGGACTTTTGTTTTCTTTCTCTAGCCTCAGAGAGCCCACTTGTGTCTGCAAGAAACCACTGAAATTAATTTTAAAGTAGGTTTACCACTGGCTTTAGCTTCAGTAAACCCTGCCAGAGAAAAGCCCTCACTATAGAATGAAGGATTGTAGCTGGATTTCTGTCCACTTAGTTGTGTCCCTTCACAGGAAATGTAATGTTATAATATTGGGAAAATCTGCTTTTTTCTCACCCTGGATTTCCCCTTTCCTGCTCTTATCGTTTTCTATAATTATATTTGTCATTCATTCCTATGTTTTCTGTGGCATGTGAGCGCACAAGGCTCAGGTCATGTGATTATTATCAAAAGAACAGTAGTTCTGTTCACAGATGTCCCCATCAATATGATCTGACAGGCTTGCAATATCTTATTTTCTCTCATCTGTCACTGTCCCTCATGCTTCCTTTGTTTCTCACCTCATTTTCTTACACATGGTCTCTCATATCAACAGACGCAGATGCTGACGGATATGTAGAATTATATTGAAATCACTATGCCCTCTTGATAACATTCCTTCTATCATTGCATCAATAACCTTCTTCCTGAGCAGATACAGACAAACTGTGGCTCAAGCAGAGGGGTGTGTGTGTATGAGGCGCCAGTCTGTGCTCCCTGTGAGGTCCTCAGCTCTCTCCAGCCTTCCAGATGGCCATGGTGTCCCAGCACCACACCTTTTGCTCACATGACACTCCCTACATCCTGCCATCCACTGCCCACACACCTCCTCCGCTCCCTTTCACTAAGTACACAATTACAGATGAAGAGAAGGATGTCTTACATAAATTCCTCATTAGCATTAATCTTGTAACGATTACAGTTTAGGGATTTCTGGCACCTGCTTGAATAGCGATGGCAAAACAGTCGGAAAAGGTCAAAGCTCCAATAACACAACATATCACAAAACAGAGGACTTACAATTAGGTTGTTCTTAATGATTACTACAAATTTTAACTAAAAAGTGCAGTTTGAGAGATAATTAGTTTAAAAAAGGTTAAAATGAACATCTAAACAGCATCTGAAGAAATGGCAGCTGTGACATTATATAAAAGGCATTTATGTGCTGTGTTGCGGAAATAATAACTTAAATTAGCATGCTAACTAGCTTGTACTGGAGTGTAGCGTTGTAGTGTTGCACCAGATGAGAAGGTGAGCCAATGTAGTGGAAGATGCTGAAAACACTACAGAGACCAGGATTATTAGGACAGCTGACTAGCTACATCAGACTTCGTTTTGCTGCCCTTCTGCACCCCATACATGTCATTTGCAACATTACCACCCCCTACATCAGGCAACAATGAGGGCTTGAGGCCAGGCTGTGATAGTATATCTAGCAGGCATCATGCTGGTTGGTTGTTGATGTTCACATTCACTTGTCCACGTGCCATAGAAATTAAGGATTTTTTCAACAAATTGAAGGAAGGGGGACATCTTGTAGTGTAAGAAATGTATGTCCAATTGAAGGCTGGGCAAACATGGATTTGACCCCCAGATGCAGGAGCTTTTGTCATGGGACAGACCCACCAGACACCCACTGTATTTATCCTTTTAGAGAAAATGAAAAAATCTTTCAGACCCTGCCCACAGATTGAAATGTGCTGAATGTGTCAGTAACAGAAAATACCGACCTGTATTTTTTTTTTAAAAACACGGATCATTAAATTATTCAGTGAAAGTCTGCAAAGGATGTATGCTCTTGCTTTGCAATGCCCTGTTTCACATTCATGGTGCAGCTCCGATTCGCTCGGGGAGTCCTGCAGGAGAACCGCGTGTTACTTTCCTTCTTGTGCTACAGTACCAAGCAGCTACACTGGAGCTGATTGGACAGTGTGCGCTCAGCTCATGGGCACATGTGAATGTGGGGGGAGAGGGTAATTTATCCTCATTTCTAGTCACAATATATTGTCTCTTTGACTTGTTACTGGATTCTGTTTTCCAACTTTGAATCAGGCCCTTAGGTTCGGTTCCCTTCCTCCTGTCTTTCAGTCATTATTGCTACAAGGTTCAGCTATTCAAACGATGTATTCCCATTTGCTCTGTGCTCAGCAGCACCCCTTTTCATTAACGTGTTTCATTCACTCCATGCTGTTCCCTGTTAATACATCCCTCCTTTCACCTCCCAGCTGAATTCCTTGCTGTATATATATAAACGCCCATTTGTTGTCCCTATCATGATCATCTCTCTCCCTCTGCCCTGTCTGCCTCTTCCTGTTATTTCCCTCTTCCTTTCCTCACCATGTGCTCAGTGTAAACCCCCCCCTTCCTTCTTATATTTCCGTCCCTCCCTGCCTGCCTCCATCCTTACTGCAGGGTTGAATCATCCCCATTTCTGCTTGCCTTGTCACGTTTGGCCCCTGTGTGCGTCTGTCCAGGCCTCATCACACGGTGATGGCGCTAGCTGGACTGACATCTCGCCGCAGTGCTACAGGCTTCTGATGTCCGTGACGCCAGCTCTGACCTGTCCCTCACTCCAAAGCACTGACATCATCAAAACAGGACACATTTCTGCCCCTAGGGCTAATAATTGCCAAGTATGGTATGAGCCATTTTCATCCATGCCATTTGCAGATTAGAGGGGGAAGAAGAGAAGGGAGTTGCATATCTTTTCGTCTTTTTTTCTGTGTGTTATCAAAGACATACTCTAGCTGGGTGCAGATTTTTAGGCCTTTTCATGTAGTTCGTATTCTGCCGTCGCCTCACTCTGTATTCTCTCGCTGTTCTCAGAGACAGAGGGACCACATCAGCACTATTCTCTTCAGAGCTTTCCCCCACAAGGGAGCCAGCTCTTCCCCATGCTCTCCGCTTCAAATGACACACCTCAGATCACACGCGCGCATATGCTCACATGCATACATACACTCAGAACAGCAGAACCTCCATCCTTGATGTAAAAGTGCACACAAATGAAAGCCCCAGCATCCTCCTTGGTGGAAAATGGAGTCATGGTCCTTCTGCTCGCATAAACTGACAGACAAGCCAAGCGAAAAATGGAATCAAAATGTCCCTATATTGGGGAGCGTGTGGGCATGAGCAGTGGCACTGTGTGATTCTGTAACAAGCACATGCAAATCAAGTCAAACCAACCTCAGGCTCATTAAATAAAACATGGGAGCAAGGACAAAAGCCTGCTTCTACTGTAACCTTGCATATTCATAATGAGTGCTCTTTCCTAATGTGGAGGGGAAGGATGTTACACAGGCTGACATTATGTGGCTGGGTGCTTCTTGGGTATGTGCTGCTGTTCTGCAGACTCCAAGCACGGCACAGTATTTTGACCCTGTGTGCTCCTAAGTTTACTTTATATCAGAGATTTTGTAGCATATTGAAATATTCAGTTATACCTAAAAATGTGCTACAAATATTTACTACTAATACTAATACTGCAAGAGCGAAACAAAGTTCACGATTACTCCTGTATTTATGCAAGAATACACTTTAGTGAATCTTTTGGTGTAACCAAATTTCTAATCATTATAATAGTTGTTGCTTCTGGTTGATACTGCTTGGTATGCTTGGAAATGGTGTCAATAACCATCAATTAATCAGGGTAGGATAAAGTTCTATTTATGTAATTATTTACTGCATTTTTGTCACACATTTTGTCAACAAGTAAAAATCCTATCTGATAAATTGATGTTGCAGTTATAGTGGTGTTGGCTTGCCACAGACTGATCTGAGTATTAGTGTTTGGTCTTTGTTTTGATTACTAGGATAGTTGGCCAGTGGGCAGAGAGGCCAGTGAGAGTCAGGATTAGATGTCTCCACTGATCGGGAGCAGGCCTTTGGGAACATAAAGTAAAGGGAGAGCCCATTTGGATCAGGCCATGCTGATCCATTGGCCCAGAGTGATGGGTGAGAGATCTGCTGTGACTGGGCTGTGACAGACAGTGTTCATTAATGCTCCAGCCTCTGCTGTAGAGTCCAATCAAGGGGCTCCACACACAAGCACCCTCAACGACTAAAGCCCTCACACACACACACACAGCTATCCAAGCAATGAGACAGGCGGGCTCAGCGTGGGCACTGATGGCTTCACTGCCTCAATTGATGGGTGCTTAGAAGGGAGTGAAAAAGGAGAGCTGGAGATACAGGGCCAGCAAGGCTGAGCCTGAGAGAGATGGAGCGGTAGGTCTGCTCTGTCGATGACTCTCTGATAGCATGAGCTTAGTAACACTTCTGCTCAACATGCAAAGCCATTGCATTAACCCACATGCTAACCAGCTGTTTTCATTAAACGCTTCATTTCTAAAAATCTCTTTAGCTGTCACCAGAGACACTACGACCCTAAAAAAGCTCCCTGACTTCCAGGTGCTGGATTACACTGGTAAAAAAGCTATCTGTTATATTTTACGCATTTCAGGCTTGTAGCCAATGCTTGTATCTGGAGTGAGTCATGAGGAGGGCAATGATAGAATTCGTTTATAGTTGCAAATTGCCAACATTAGAGCCAACCAATATTGCATAAATATCAGTCTCTACAAGGAACTGGCAGAGCTCTGCTGTGACTGAATGTGAATCTACAGTCGCTGCCATGTGACAGACTTGGCAAGACAGAAGGAGCAGTGTCTGTCACAGTACTGTGTCTGTTTGTACTGTCATTCAAATGTTTACCTCCCAAATACCCATCTGAAATGTAATCAGCAATGTGTGCATTGATTGTGAGCCTGTTTGGTGGTGGTGATTGACTCAAATGCTGGACAAACAGACAGAGTGCCTGCAAGCATTTTCCTTAGATAAAAAGGACAAATGCTGACTAGAGCCGCGTCGTCCTGATCTGTCCTTGACCTCGCTGATAGGGAAGACAGTACAAAAACAGCAGCATGCAAAGTGGAGAAAGCAAGCACGGGGTGCTTTGAAAACAGTTTGCTTCATAAGGGTATTAAAATCCAGAAGAGGTGCTTTAAGGACAATATGTTTCTGACATCCTTTGCATTCCTGCACTGCTTCAGAATGTATTTGTAATATTTAACCCCAAGCTGCTACTCATCTCGGTGTGTGTTTTTTTTTACTTTTTTGTGTCATTTTAGGTTATTTTTTTACTGCAATATAAAGTCCTGCATCACAATCACTACTAAAAGTACAAAGACAACACTGTCATTAAGACGGTAAATATTTTGTTTTTAAAAAAAGAGACCTTGATGTCCTGATGATTATTGGTTCTAAAGTGGACTTGGTGAATGCAACATTTTGCAAGTGATCCCAGCTTATAGGCTTCAAACAATCTTGCAAGCTTCTTGCTGTAGATATGTAACTCTGCACACTCAACCTTTAAACCTTATTCTGCATAACAACTGTACAGGCCAGCTGATTAAACAACATTTCTCTAAATTATGACTCCTTATCCGTGACTCCTAGCCAAGCATGGCTCCCTAGTAGTGTAAACTGTGTGTTTTTTTGATTATAAGACATCACACATGGTGCATTCAAGGACTGATGATTCTTTGTTTTCGCGTTCCTGCCAATAAACACTTTAACACAGGCAGTATATGATAAAGTGTTTGCTGTTTTTTTTTTAGTTGGACTTCTCAGCATCACATTCTGTATAGATAATCCCACTGTGGGTGGCTGTTTTATAGTGCAATTATTATAAAGAAAATCAAGTGATACTTCCAAATTCATTGAAAGTGTGCGCCTGTGGTACGTTAAACTAACCTGGGTGGATTGATAGCTAAGCACACAGTTTTTAGTTGAAATAAAGAAGCAAATAGAGGAAGAAATTTGCTTCTTCCTGTCTCATTTTGACTGCTTTGTTCTGTTCCCAAATGTGCAGAATTATTTAGATTGAAGATGGAGTTTCACTGAAATTGTGCAAGGTTATATCTTGATGTAATTTTACAAATTGGATTCCAGAAATTCAAATCTCATGTGCTGTTGTCTGTGACATTGGGAATGAAATGCCATTAATGAGTGTGTAAAACTGATTTGGAATTGTCTGTAATTATGGGGTATGCTTAGAAAGATTTTGAAATTAACTGTGACAGAAAATCTAAAACATGAGCACACCTTTGTCTTTTTCAACGAGTGTGATATTCTCCAGAGAACACTTATCTATTTCAAAAGATAGTTCCCATACTAAGCAGGCGGATTCTCACTATTTTTAGTAAAAAAGATTTTTAGTTGATCTAATCAGTCAAAGTGGTAACATTGATTTCAGCATCCTTCATCATGTCCTGTTTGTTAGTTTTAAGCTGTCATTCACTCACCTTCTTTCAAAATAAAACGTACCAATGAACTTTTTTTTTTTGCTCCGCCCCTTCTCTGATGCCTTTCTGTGAAGAGCTTGTGTGAAATCACATGAGACAGCAGGAAGCAGGGAGGAAACTGATCAGTTGCATTAGATGACATCTGTGTCTACTGTATGTGTGTGAGCTGCTCCTGGACATATAACAGCCAACATAGCTGTTTGATTCAGAGCTGCCTCTCAGAGCACGTCCCTTGGAGCGGTTGGGAATGAAAACAGATCAGGTTTTGCTCTATCAGGAGAGCGGGCGTCGAGCGGGGTAATGAATTCCAGGAGGCTGAGCATGCTAACGAGTTCATTATTCCGGCTTGGTTTAGGAGTAATTACCATTTTGCATCCGAAGCCATTCAAGACCTGGTTGTTCTTGTCAAATTAAGGCAAGTGTGAATTCAGATAAACATTTGTGTAGGTGTAAATGCACAAGGTGGGCTTTTGTGACAGCCAGGAGTATGTGTGGTGTTCTACTGATATCCACATAGATGTAGGGCCTGAGCAGAAGTAAGGATGCCTGTGATGGGCCTCAAGGTTCTGGATATGTTCGCGAGAACATCACTAGAAGCCAGGACATGGACTTGTGACACCCTTTTGTGTTTTTATCTGCAAACCTGCTTTTTGCTCCTCACAGTTTTGCATGAGATTGAAAATGGCATGATCCTAATAAGCAGCCATGCATAGAGCCTACATCAGATAAGAAGACTCATTTAGGTCTCAGAAGGATGTCATTAATTATAAAAAAGGAACAGGCCCCTCTAGTTGTCTGTGTTGGTACACTTATTCCCTGACTTCCCTGAGTACATAGTCAAGAGTATGGAGGATGGGTAAATGTATCCCGTGAAAGGGTTAGAATTCTCCTATGCTTCATTAAATCTTTTTACAGAGGTTGTCCAATCAATTTTACTGAAAAGATAGATTCAAGTACAGGCGTGTGAGAAACAGATGGATAATCTAAAATGTCAGTGATGTACTTTCTTTTGGAAAATGTGCAGCAATGTGCAATTTTAATCCACAAAGATATGAGATGTAATGTCCTTCACTGTTGTGAACACTGTTGTCTTACCGAAAGGACTTGTGGAACTCAGTGTTGTGTCTCAAGCCTGCAATCCTGGCTAATTAAACAGACTTGAGTATGAATGCACTGTTTTTTGATGACACCATTGAACGATTAACCGTATAATTTAGGCTGTAAAATAAGTTTAATGGGTACACTATGGAAAAGTAATCCCACATATAGTTGGCATGAATAGATTTATTAGCCTACTTGTTTGTCTCTGCAGTAAAGTGGCCATTTGAGGAACTGCATTTTTTGGCACATTCACATTTGCTTTTGTGTCTGCCTCCCTGACAGCATCAGTCACTCTTAAAATAGTGACTAACACTACTTGTTCCCTGTTCATTTTGACAAAATACTTCTTTACCAATGTGTTTCATTATCCAGTAGTTAGTTGTGTCTTCTTATTGGTTGTGTAAAATGAATGTACCCTTAGATTGGTAATCTTTGTTGTTTCCTTTCCTTCTCTTTTGTTATTGTGCCCATGACTTCTGCTACATATTTTATGACACACACATCGCAGAATGCATGAAGCACAAATACATGAGAGCTGTCATTATGCTTCATTGCCCCCTAGCAACAACCATGCATTGTGGATACAACAATTTGCCTCTGTGTATGAAGTCAAATTACTGTTGTTGCACCCATCATTAAAGTAAATAGTGCCCCAACAGCTGTTATTAACTTACACACAGTACAACAGCAAAGAACAGAAGAGTAACAGATCTCAGTTAGCATTTAGCACAACACATACTTGTAAAATTCTTGTCTGGAACAAATGTGGAGTAGAAGTGATACATTACCACAATCTTGGCTATGAACATTGTGAGTCCCCACCTAGTAGTGTTTGTCACACAGGGCCTTTGTTGTCATGAATAAATAGACATATTACTGAAAGTCCAGAGTTCAACCCACATTGCTGGCTATAGCCACAAGCACACGCTCAGTCTTCAAAGGAAAAACATGTTCCCAATACCTCAAGTCAGAAAGTAGTGTTTTGGTTCTCACTGGACCACGGACACCAGGGCAGGTTTAAAGGTTTTATAGGCAAAGTAAGGTAAGGATGACTTGATGACTAGAGTGAGTAGCTGGGCTGGCTGATGGTGGATGGTGGCTTAGGTGCAAGATTTAAGAAGAACAAAAATATGACACCAGAAAGTATCACTAAGCCTGGCCTTGTGATAGTATGATTATAGTTCAATATTCAGAAATCCACATGCATGGGAAGGGATTTTAATAGTGAAAGAGATTATACATACTGGAATTGAACATGTAATGGATGATTGTTGCTTGTTCATCTAAGAACCCTGCAAGTTCAGAAACTCCTACATCCTTTGTAATGGGGTCTTTACACCCAGTACATTAAGATGTTTTTTTCTGGTTATTAACACTGCTCTAATTATTACATCTGCCCTCAAACACCCGTGGTGTCTCTGCAGCTGTTTAGCTCCGTATTGGAAGGAGGGTTGTGCAATTCATTAGAAGAGCATACCACTGCGTGTGTGCAACTGGGATTTGTAAACTTCACATCACAAAGGTTTCTCAAAAAAGTGAAACTTGGAAAGAAATAATAATCTAGTGGATTTCTGCCGAATATTTAGTTGCTAGGCAACGGTTTTTGGCATTCGACAGGAATCCGCAAGTAAAGGAGGTGGTGAAAGAGGCGGGTGAGTTGGGGTGCGTTTGTGGCAAAACGGAAACATGAGTGGATCAAAATAGGTTGTATGGATAAAATGGCAATTTCCCCAGCCCTGAAGTGTTGTTTTGACAAATTGGCCCACATACAGGACAGTTGTTTACCAAACCAGAGGCATTTGAACAGCATGGCCCACCATTATTGCAGCGATTTTACAAGCACTTATTCAAAGCTCTAAAATTTCAAGTATTTTTCTTTGATTGCTAGCAGTGAAATTTAAAGCGATTTACAGCTGCCCAGGGCTCTAGAGTGTGACTAATTTAGTCGCACATGCAACCTAATTTATCAATGGTGCAACCAAAAAACAATCTGTGGTTGCACCTGTGTGACCAGCCATTCAAGAGTTGGAGATATGGGTCTAATATCCCCTCTGCTTCAGTCAGACCAAGACGGTCGGCTGGAAATCCATAAGAAAAGAAGAAGAACATGGACATGTTGCGCAGGGAGCTGAATGCTGTGGGCTGAAGCTTGTTACATACTCCAAGAGAACAGAGAAATCTGTTCGTTTTCCCAAAGTGACAAGAACAAAAACAGAGTTCGTTTTAGCCCAGACATTTCATACTTCACGAGAAACGTGTGCAGAACTCTTTATACGACACACACACAAGGGTGTGTTAAATGACAAACCCCCAACCAGTGCAAAACGTTAGTCTCAATCCCTGGCTGCTGTGTGTTCATCTGCTTTGATTGTTAAGATATAGCATCTTCTCACCATATGCCTTTAGCACACTTTACTGACAAAACTCTGCAACAGCAAATGTCCATGTCCACCCTGTCTCACTGCTGCTATTTTTCTGTGTTTCATTTTCCTTGGTTTGTTGTAGCCATTACCAGCCTCTCTCAGCCCCTCTGGCAACCAGTGAAGAAGTCCATGACATTGATGCAGGATTGTCTTAACACGCTTCCCCATCTGAGCCCATTTTCTTTTTCAGATTGGGAGTTCGGATATTTATAATCTTGGGGCACCAGCTAATGGTATTTGCAGAGGAAAATCAGTTTAGTGCGTGTTTTCTGTAATGGCTCTGACTGCATGGCATTGCCAGCGGCCCTGTCTTGAATGTTGGAAGGATGGCTCTAATTTGGGCTAATGGGTGACTCAGTCGTCATCATCATGTGTCCCTCAGTGGGCTGCAGATGGCTGGTAAGGCATGGGTCGGCGGAGCCACAGCAACACACAGAACAACACGATGCATCAAGCCAGTGACACATGCAGCCAACTCTGACATTTGTAGAGCCCCATTCAGTGAGAGAGAAGGAGGATGAGGTGAGACTTGCTCAGCTATAGGTGAACAAAACACAGAAGAAGAGGTTAATCAGTGGCCAAGCTAATCAAATCGTTTGTCATCAGATTAGATTAAGTGCAGTGAAGTAAATTGCAGTGCAGTAAAGATAGTCATGTTGAAAAGTTACAAGCCCCTTTTTTATGTTTTTGCTGCAGTGAAGTGAAATACAGTGCAGTAAATTTAAGTCAAGTGCAGTGCATCGCAGACAAGTGCAGTGAAGTCAATTGCAGTGGTTTTAAGTGCAGTGAAGTCAATTGCAGTGAGTCAATTGCAGTGAGGTCAAGTGCAGTGAAGTAAAGCGCAGTGGGGGCAATTGCAGTGGGGGTAAGTGCAGTGAGGTAAATTGCAGTGGATTTGAGTGCAGTGAGGTCAAGTGCAATGGTATTAAGTGCAGTGAAGTAAAGCGTAGTGCAGTGAAGTTAAGTGCTTTGTAGTCAATTGCAGTGGAGATAGGTGCAGTGCAAAAAATAGACATAAAGGGCTCTGGCCCTTCATATACAGTTGATTGATGGGAGACAGCCTAGGAGTCACAGCATCTTACAGTGTCCATGGAACGAATGTAAAGGAAGGAAAAAGATAGTCATGTTGAAAAGTTACAAGCCCCTCCTAATTTTATGTTTCTGCTGCAGTCAAGTTAAATGCAGTGCAGTGAATTTAAGTCAAGTGCAGTGAAGGAAATTGCAGTGAAATCAAGTGCAGTGAGTAAAGTGCAGTGCATTTAAAGCATTGAACCTTCCCTTGGGCAATCATCTGGGAAGATCGCCGCAGTTCTGCAGGTATCCAAGCTCTGTGAAATGGTTATGCATGGTAAGTGGCTGCTTACCTGTGCTCAACTTATCTTCACCAGCCTGATAATGGAGACAAGGCAAGTTAATCACAGTGGCAACTGGAACACAAGGCAGCAGCTACTTAAACAAGGATGGTGGCCCTGTGTGTGTGAGATGCAGGTTGTTTAAGGGGGAGGGTGAAGGGGGTGTCCAAAAGCATGCCGGTCCCTGGTGGGGCATTTGACTAAGGCCAGACAGGAGTGCTGCAGTGCTTAGTTTACATTCCACAGAGCCGGCTGAGCTTCACCAGCCTCTGCTCTGTTTAGACATGTATGCTAGACAAAGACACACACCTGTAAATGTTAATATATTCCTCAGAAATATGTTTCCTTTGCAAGTCTGCAAATTTATGAACATTCCACAACCTGTCATCTCACATTAGCAGTATAGGCAGATACCCAACAATCTCATCTGTGCTACATCACTCCACCCATCCCATCCTCAGGTAACCTTAGTAACAGCGTCACTTTCCCTCTTTGTGATGGAGTGTATTGAGGGGGGAGGGGGGGGGGGGGGTTGCAGCATAGGGGAAATCAGTCCCAGGGGAGGAGCCGGCCAGTTTACAACTGTACCGAGCAGCACAGGCTTGCACTCCACCCCAGCCCCCCCCCCCCCTCAGAGACCCATTACCAGGGGTCAGAGCTCGAGTCTCAGGGCATCTGCACTGCGCAAGCCTCCATGTGCAACCTGTCAAAGATCAGCCACGTGACCTGAGTACATATGGGGCGAGCACGTCTGGTTTGTCAGGAGGTAACTAGTGTCTGCTGTGGATCATCTGTGTGTGAGCCAGTGAAGGAACAAGGAGGGCAACAACAGCTGTTAGCACATTCTGCATTTCTGCACATATTGATTTGAACTAGGCAGCTGGTGCAGGAAAATTAGTAGCCCCACACGTAAATTTTGCCTTTATATTTAATTTGGCTGCTGTGATGCCCTAAAGAGGTAGCTATGCTTGATATCTAAGATATTTTATTTGACAGTACACCTCCTTCACCCATAGGTCAAGATTTGTGAACTAAGTAAGGATAAAAGTCCTTTTTTTTAAATGTCTGCTGCAGTGATGGATGAAGAAAGTGTATCTGGATGTAACCCTTATAACCCAACTGAGAGATGTGTTGAACATCTGGGTGATGCAGACATCAAATACAACTACAATACTGACCTTTTTTTAGAGTATCTCACCATCATGATTCAAACAATCTCCTGTTTACATTAATGAACAGATGTCTTTACTGGCTGACTGCTTGTGATGTGATACATGTAAGAATATAATTTCATAAGGAAAAGTTTGATTTACCTTAATGAAAATGTGCAAGTATTATAATGTAAAATGATGGATCACCACGGCTAGCCCTGGAAATGACTAATGGTAGCGAAATAAGGCCTGTGGTTTGTGTGCAGTGAAAATTCTGTGCAGTGGATAAATATCAATATTTGAAAAGACTCCGGTCAGGTGAAGGATGCCTACGCGTGTATGTAAATAATCTAAGGGGGAATATACATATAATGTAATACAAAAACAAGGTCAGTACACAGTAATCAGTCCAATAAGGCGACAGTACAAAAGGGCTAGGCTAAATCGGGAACAATGTCTGAAGCTAAGTCAAAAACATGAAGGCTATCCACACTGGGAAAGGTACAAAAGGACTAGGCAAAGGTAAACAATCCAAAAAACAAGCACGATTATACACTAAGAATCTAGATACACTGAATAGGGCTAGAATGCTTGAAGCAAAACACTTGTGATGATCTGGCTAGGAGTGAGGGGAGATGCCTGAATACACAAAGGAACACAATCAGACAAAGGTGGCCCACAGTGGGGCAGGGCAGGCAATCAGCAGGGGGAGAGAATACACGAGGAGGGGATGACGAGATACCTGAAAAGAGAGGGCGGTTAGATCTACAAAAAAAAAAAAAACATGAACACAACATTTTTAAAAAAGAAAACTAAAATGTGGAGACCTGACAAATACTGTGCAACATTACTGTTTTAGTGCTGTTATTCAAGTTTATAAATAGCTAAGGTTTTTTTTAGCACCAGTTGATCAGACAGAGACCACTGAAAACAGCTTCATTGTCATTAACTGTCTTAAAAGAAGATGGGTGTAATAAAGCCTCTAAATGACAGATTAATGTGCCTTACATGGTTGGTTTTGATTTGAATATGCAAGAAGTTAAAGCCAATAGCCAATAGATTTGTCCCAACCCTGTTTTTTTTAGCTCCAGCAAACCCGTCATCTCTGATTAACACAACGGTCATTGCTACTTGAGCTCTAACATCAGACAAAGGAGGGGTATACTGAGGAATACAGAGATTTACCAGACTTAATCAAGGGCTTGAAGGATATGCAAAACAAAAAAACACAGCTTTGTCTTAGTGATCAGTTGGATCAAAGTCTTGAAGAGGTTCGTTTATTTTCTGCGAGTATCTCAAAAGAGTTGTAATTTAGTGCTGTGTACTGTTGTCAGTCATCACCTCTTGTTCTGCACCAATAAACGAAACCCAGCAGCAAAATGTTATTTGATAAAAAAAAAACAGGGAAAATACAGTGCATCGCAGTCAGTGGAAATTGGATCACCCATTTTTGTACAGCTTTTGTGTGTGTGTTTTTTTCTTTTCTGAGAAGGTGCTTTTGTTGTCATTCAAAATAAAGAAATCTGTGCAGATTCAAAGCCATGACGCAGTAAATGCTTATTAAACTACAATGATCATAATATATTGCACTTGGAATATGCAGTGGGTGGACATAATTACATCAACACTTGTAAACTGTAATACAATCTAATAAAATAGCCTTGCAAAAATAAAAAAACACTTTTATGAAGCTGATTTAAAAAAAATCCAATAGCATATTGCAAAATTACAGTTTTCTATATTGAACAACAATATAACCTCACAACAAACCTCTCTGAGAATTGTTTTGTATCGACATTTGTATTGCAGGACTGTGAGCATTAGAATTTACAGCTCTTATTTTATTTGTTTCGCCTCTTGTTTGGAGACAGGCCCCTCTTATACCACAGTTCAATTCAGTGACAGTGTTTGAACCAGCCTGATCCAAGATGCTATGGAGATAATTGACTGTGCGGCATGTTTGTATCACAAAGCCTGCGATGATTGGGAGTATAATAGTCCAGTAAATTTGCATGAATAAGTTAGGTAACGCTAGTCTCATTAGCTCGTGTAAGAGACTTTTTGTGCCTGAGCAAAGATGAGATATTGAGCTGACTCAATGAAATGTCAACAAAAACACTGCCAACATACAGCCTACTTCAGCATTGGACACACAACGGAAAATTGATGATAACAGGTGTTAAACAAGTGGTGGGCCGAGGATTTCAGAGTGTTTTACGAGTCATTAATAAACATATCCCACGCCGCCGCCGCCCCCTATCACTAAAACTGGCTGCCAGCTATTGCTGCATACACCACATGAAAACATCCCTTTGTATGTGTCGTGAGTGTGTGTTTGGTATGATACGCATTTTAGTGAGCATGCATCAGCTGCATGAGCCCAACCTTTCCACTGCCTCGCCACTCTCTCTGATGGGGCCGCTGGAATCAAATCAAGTCAAACCCATTTCATGGACCTCCCTGCTCTGACGAACTTCCCCAGTGTCTCTGGCATCAACAAAAATACAAGATGACATTAAGGAAGCATGTAAACATCAAACTGAGTGCATGTGACACACATAAGCATCACTACATAAATATAATTCAAAGCAGTGGCATATGACAGGTTGTGTACATGATGTTCCTTTCTCTCTACCCCTGTATTCCCACAGTGCCTAGTTGAAAGGACCTGTAACCCAGCGTGTACAACTTTTCCCCCTCCCTTAGGAGACAATCTATAATGAGAAAGCACCATTATGGGTCCAGCAGGAGCCTGTGTCTCTGTACTGCTGCTGCTGCTTCCACAGTTACCCATGAGGTCTTTCTTTTTGTTAGTTAAGGGGAAGAGCAGCCGCAGACGTCCCTCGCTCTCTGCTTGTTAGCCAGCAGTAATGACTAGGCTGTGGGGAGCCAGGCAACCAGGCCAAGACGTTGGCAGCCCGTTCCCCTCTGCTGGCCCTCAGCTCACCGACAGGAAGGGGAACAGAAGCAGACACCACAGAGGACACACTGGGAGGATCAGATCCGGCAGACTGTGGAGGAAAGAACGGAGTGTAGAGGGGGAGGTGATTTCTACCTCCGGACAGAATGAGACCGAACTAGACTATTACCGACACAGACGAGCACATGGGACCCAGCTATCGATGGTTAGCAGCGCTAAGATCAATGCATACTTTTTACAAAACCTGCCTCGTAGGTTTATGGTTTTCTGCAGGATCATGTATTCACAGAGATGTGATTAGATTTTCTAAGCTTAGTGGCTCTTTAAATTGGGCAAAATCTCAGCTGAAGGTTTTCCAACACAATCAAAAACGGAACACTCTTATCTCAAGATACAAAATGAAACAGGAACAAACTGCCTGCAGTGTTTAAGCACATCAAAAGCACATGAAAAGCAACTACGGTGTACAGTCATATTGTTTGTATGATCACCATAGTGTATGTTTATACACTATGTACCGTGGCATCATGTCTGCTTGACCGGATCAATAATTCAGAAGCAGATACAGGAGTCATCTGCATTACAAGGCAATGCAGCGGAATGAATTGGTTGTCACTGTGCCTGTTGGATGGTCACCAGGAAGAGCAATGGGAGTAATGTCATGTACTAATGAATATGTGGATGCAATATACATTTAATGCACTCCAAGGGCCCATAAACAAGCATCAGTGTGAGGGACAGAATGAGGATTCATTTGGCTGTCAGTAGTTTGGTTTACAGAGTTCAAGATGAAACTGGCGATGGTGCCTGAGGGGTGGATTAGCTGTTGAGGAAGGACGTTGTTGCTCAGCTAGGCTTGTATCGATAGGTTGTGGCTGGGAGGTAGACAAGAGCCAGGCTAAGAGAGCCAGGAGAGTTTTCATTGTGGCTACCTTGAATCAAATGCATTACACTGTGAGTCTACTACATAAGATTGTAGTGCTTTTATCTTTATTATTAGCATTATTTTCCTACACTGTGCCTGAGCCCAGGGCCGTAGACTCCATCTATTTGGGTGGATCGAATGCAACACTGCGTAAAGACTCATAAACAACATCTGCAGCAGCAGCAACCAGGCACTCCCTCAGTGCCTTGTTTTCCTGCCAAGTCCGCCAAACATTCCCTCTCATCTGCCCAGGCCACCATCCCTTCTTCTCTTCTGTTTCTTCTGTCAGTGCCTTCAGGAAGACCCATCTTTCATGCGGACTGTTGACTTAGCACAGACCCAGCCGCCCTTCCTGCGCTGTGGATTCACTTGAATAGAATGGAGCTGAGCTGACTGTGATGCTGAAACACAATAGGCAGTGCATTATTGATTATGTTTGTGATCTAACCTTGGTGCTCAGGAGTACTGCTACTCCTCCCTCCCTCATGTACCCATGCATAATTTCTGCAGTGAATCAGTAATTTTATTTTCACCAATGTAATGGAAAGTTGGGAGTACTAAAACAGATTCTAGCATTGGGTCTGTCAGAGGTCAGCATAGCAAACTGAAAGAATTGGAGGGGAATGTCTGCACAAGAGTGAAAAGGAGAAAGTGCTCCATTATAAATAGATGTCATCAATCAGGGGAATGTCCTTCATTTGGCATGCGTCAGTCCTAGAGCGAGAAATGCATATTCAATCTTCAACAATGAGTGTCAGTCAGACCGCTTTCAGCCAGACACATGACAGCTGTGCACAGTGGCTGGTTACACACTCAGAGAATAGGAGCTGCAAGCAAGTGAGGGGGTGAAAGCCCAATCAGTACACAAGGGAACTGAATAAGCAACAAACCAGTACCTTCCCCAGAGGAAGATTGATGGACTTCCCTGTTGTCTGGTGCCAGCACTGATGTTTAAGACAACTGAAACAATGCACATGTAACGCTACATATGTGTAACATGATTGTTATGTCTGACTCAAAGGAGGGCGCCTCGGTCCCTGCTGGTTGTCTCTCATCTCATCCTCACAACTGTAAGAGGGGGGAGGGGGGGGGCAGTGTGTTGTTGTGTTATTGAAACAGGGATGCAGCTGCTCCCAGTTGGATCACAATGTTCTGCCAGCAGTGGAAGAAAAGTGTTTAGTCTCTTTCTTCACTTTCAGCCTTTTGCAAAGTCACGTTGTGTAAACTCCAGCACTGGCTTTACCAAGTACTAATAAGGCCTCAGTGGTGCCTGCACTGGATAGAAATGAAAAATCCTTTGCAGCAACGCATGAATGTATTCCTCTGTTTTCCTGTGGGAGACAGAGTAGTAAAAGGAGGGAGTGTTGGTGTGATTGCTTCAGCTCAGTGTTAGCACTACCTGATGCTCGGTGTATTGAGTTTTCTTCATGTGCTGTTCGCTAACGTAATTTGAGCAACAGGTCCTGCTTAGAGGAGATGGGAGCGCACATGGCAGTTTTCTAGTGCTTTGTTAACAGGGGTCGGGGTGGACAGTGTGCAAAGATTCCCTTTTAATCGTATTTAGGAAACTTCATCCTCTCAAGGTGAGGCAGGGATTTTGTTATTGACTCTTTTTATTGTCCTCCAGGGGAATGCAGAGTTGAACCATTTAGGGCCAAGCTCCAATGAAAACACTAAAAAAGCCTGTGGTTATGAAAGGCCACAGAGGGAATGTTTACTATAGTCTGTAATTGTCAGTTTCATGACACTAACAACCAATGTTCAGGGTGAGTCCAGGCTGAATGTAGTGAATGTGAATGGTGACTCCAGAAAAGCAACAACACTTCTGTGATGATAGGATTGTTTTGCTACAACACCAGAATAAACTCTTCTTGAACCAGTCACAAGAGTTCATGCCCGCTGCCTCTGTAGAGCTACAGCTCAGAAAAAGAAAAAGGCCCTCCACATCAGGCTGCACACATGGAAACTGTTACACAATCTATACATTAACTACAAAAGACTTACAAACGCATCACATCGAGTGGAAAGAGCACTCAAGCGGAAGCTGACGAGCTGAGCAGACACTCAAACACAATACTAGACGTAGAGCCAGAGTGAAAGAGACAGAGGAGAAGTCAGGCGAACCAATGAGCGCGGACCCCAAGCAGAAAACACAACCTGACGGGGACGAGGAGTTCTGTCAATACAGCTTGCCCTGTGACGCATGCAGGCTGCTGAGGTGGAGGGACAAGGAGAAAAAAAGGCAAGAAAAATGGAAGGAAAAATGTTTGAGAGTGACAGGATATGAGGTGCATAAATTGGATCCTGGAAATAGTGCTCAAGCTGTCTCAGATCAGACTTATTCCTGTCTAATCGGCAACTAAACTCTTATTTTCAAACCTCCTGAAGCTCAACATAACTAAGTAATTTCTCATCATTAAGCCAGGGTAAAAGTGTTTTAACATTTTCAAACAATCCTGACCCAAAGCAAAGCAATTAAATGGGAAATTCGGTGCAGGCTTACCCAACTCTGGTCTATCCAGGTCCCTCTGGGTTTGGGTTTAAATGTCAAGCTCTAACAAAAAAAATAAAAAATCTGACGATAAAGGAGGTAATGGAGTTTAAGAGGAAGCTGGCAACCAGAGTGAAGCAGAAAGGAGCCAAGCAGAGAGTTGAGAGGAGGACAGCAGCACACCTGCACAGATGCAGTCAGGCTGCACAAAAACACCCACCTCAACTCGTCAATTATTCATTTCGGAATCCGCTTCAACATTTATTCATGCCGGTTGCTAGTCCATCACTCAGACCAATGCATGCAGTTGAAGCAATTTTAAGTTTTCATTTCATCTCACATGCATGTCTTTGGAGTGTGTGTGAGGGACAGCAGAGCACCTGGAGGAGGAAATCAAGAGAGGAGGGTGAAGTCGACAAAAAAAAAAGACCAGAGCTGAGACACTTCATGCTTGAAGGTGACATCCTGACTGTCACTGCACTGAATTGTGCAGTGATGAAATGAAATCCATTAAAATGCATTAATCTCGACTCATGCTAGATGTTGGATCTGTGTGTCAGCTTTCTCCTGCAGGTGCTGTGTATTTTTATCTCTTGTCTAGGCAAAAGCCAGAGTCTAAGGCTGAGCTGAGGATATATAAATATGTCACTTGTTACTGCTGACGTGTTTTCACAGTGTGTGGATTTAAGGTCACAGAGCAAAGGGTTGAAGGCGAGAGTGTTGGTAATGTAAGAGAGGGCCATGAATCTGTGGGAGCTGTGTGTGTTACTGCTGTTTATAGGACTCCTTCTCTGTATTAGTCAGGACTCCAGCCCCTCGGGGAACACTCTTCATCTTCCCCTCTGTCTTTGTGTCTACCACCACCATCTTTCTTCTGATTACCACCTCCCTGGCTCCCACTTTTCCAACCACACTCCTTTTTTATTTCCTCCCTTTTGTCTTTCTCTGTGACTATTTTTTTACTCAGTGTCCTTGTAGTCTGGGCATTCCTATACTGTTTACTTTTCTCTCCTTCTTGTTCTTAGTTTTCCTTCTCTGCTGCTGCTCGGATCTCTTCTGCCAAAGCACCTTTTCTTTTCCCTGGTCATTGCTTTATCATTCAAGCCCCGGCCTCAGTGAGGGCACTTCGACTTGTGTTGATGGTGGTGAGGTTGGGAGGGTTACATTTGCCCTGAGCCAGGGTGTAATGGGAGTTAACCGCTGACCGTAAATTCTGTCACAGAAGATGAGTGAGGTAGGAAATGTTGAGGGGTTGGGCGCGCTGCTTATTGTGTTGGAAATGTAACTTATTGCACCAGAGACCGCTGAGCCCCCTGTTCTCGTCAATCTCGGCTTTTATTGGGAGATTGCGATAGGAGATCAGAACAATTTTTCTCACTGTCTTCCTCGGTGCCTGGTGTCCCCTTACCACCAGCTTCAGACCCAGACACATTCTTTCTCTTGTCTGCTCGCGCTGCAGTGTCATTTCTGATTTTCTCCATTCACCTTCCTGCCAGCTTTGTCACTGAGGCTGCAGTTACACATCATCACACTATTTTATAGTGGCAGTTTTTTTTTTATCTTAAAGTATGTTTCATTGGTCCACACAGTAGTGAACAACGACCTAGCCTACCTGGGTATAAATCCAATGAGCGTATTAATAGAAAGGAAGCTTGTGAAAGGCAGATCAGATCAGACTAATGCTCACCGTGTCCCCGGCCGGAGGATGCTCATCAAAAGTGACATCATTGTGCAAGATTACACTTTATCGGTTGTGGCAATAAGGTTACTTAAATGCTTCTGATCAGCTGTTTGTTGTGGAAAGAGCTAAGACAATGAATAAAAACAATGAACCCAGTGCATTCTGGGTACCTTTAGTGTCAAATCACCAATTGACAAAATCAGTTTTATAACCACTGGTTATACAGTGCTTTTTTTCTGATCAATTAAACCTACAATGCAGGGTTTAATTGTCCTTCCATGGCACACACCTCATAGGTCACTATATAGAATAGAAAGTGATTTGCACTTCTCTACTGTAAGCCAAGTCTATCTCTTCAGTGCAGAATATTACTTTTACAGGATCATATGTGTGCATACTGCCGTCTGTTCAAATGAGTCAACAGTTGTGCATCCCCTGCTCTGTTTGAAAGATATTTGCCGTGTTTTTTTTATTCCCCTCTTATTGTGGATTGGCAACAAATCATTAGAATTGTGATCACAATGTTCTGACCACTTCTAACTTGTTTCAAAGGTCTGATTATAATCTGGGCAAAATCCATATTCAGTGGATCCAAGCTTATCGCAGTATGCGTCACTGCATATTCAGATGATAAAAATCACTCAGTTTCGTGCAGTGTAACAGTAGTCGTCCTTTTTATCCCTCTTCCTCCTCCTCCTATTCTCCCTTCCTCTCCAGCCAGATTTTCGTCTATTATGCCTTCGCTTCTCTCTCTGTTCTCCTGTGTATTCAGCCACTCATTAGACCGCTTTAAAGTGACTGAATGAAGGTTGGCACCCTCTGCATGGGGTCACTACAGGCCCATCCACCCTCCCTTACTGTCCCCATCTCTTTAGCTTGTCCCTGGCACCCCAGGCTGTGAAAGGTCAGCTGTCATTGGGACTCATTATGAGGAACAGAA
Source organism: Parambassis ranga (assembly GCF_900634625.1). Classification (NCBI taxonomy): domain Eukaryota; kingdom Metazoa; phylum Chordata; class Actinopteri; family Ambassidae; genus Parambassis; species Parambassis ranga. Next base: position 2,918,344 of record NC_041043.1, on the reverse strand, counting down.
ATTGGAACAGACAGTGAGTGTGTGTGCATAGATCCCAGCAGCAATATAGCTCAAGGTAGAGGGATAATGCAGACCTTGAGCTTCTGCTTTTCTGTTACTCGCAAATAATGATGGTCAAGGTTCTCTGCGGTGTGCACACTCTGGACTGTGTTTCTTAACAATGCTGTGCATAAAGTAAGTGATCAATTTGCAATTTCTCTGCCACCCACCCATCCTTGCATAAATGCTTGGCCATACCCGTGCACATGTACTCACACTTAATGTTGTCTGGGCTCGAGCTGCTTGAGTGGCACTGACTCCTGCTCTTTTCCCCTTCTCTCTCAAACACACACGCACCATTGCAGAGCCGGTTCATCACCCTCACTGACACGGTGAATTTACAATGCTGTCCTTGACCACATCTGAGCCCTGAGATCCACCTTCACTCGTCAGGAGACAGATTGGGTTGGCAGGTGGGGTGCCCGCCCAGGTCCACAATTTTTATTTGGATATAAAAAGTAATAAAACAGAGGAATGACTGGTACATTTTACTGCTAATCATATGTCCCTCTGTTGCAATTAAAAACTTGTTTGCATTAACCACTAGCACAAACAAGCCCCACCTAACCCCCCCCCCACTTGCTCCAGTCCTGTGAGGTGTGTGTATGTATGTGTAAAGTTGTGAGTTTGGCTACCTATCTTTGTGTCACTGTGCGACCGAGTGTGCACGTGTGAATGCGTGTGCATGTGTATCCTGCTGTCAGCGAATTCTCCACAGAGATAACCTTGAAGGAGAGGCTGTGTGCTCAGCTCTGATACTGAATGCCAAGCTGCAGCAGGCTCAGCGGTTACGTGGCTAGAACTTCTCTGAGACCTTTAGCCACTTCTGTGAGACTTAATCCCGAAGTTACGATGAGGTGAGCAGCCTTCAGTGCCTGAGTGGAGGTACCGCTCAGATATACTTAATTCTCAAAAATGAAGATGTGCAACATTCTCTGAAACGAGGAGACAAATATTTGATCTTTGTACTCTCTGCTAACCCCGTCTCCATTGGGTTTATTATTCTCTGTACCTTTCACTCTATAAGAGTCTAAATGTTGACATTGGCAGGCTGATCGTATTGGCATATTTTTGTATACTTTATTGAAACACCCTACTTAACACATCAAGTGACTCTAAGTACCTACAAGTCTCCAGCTTTTTTACAATATGCATCTTATGGACAAGTTTCCTTTATGTCAAGTACATGTTTGCTAAGTATTTTTTGGTAAATAGACTTAGGAACTTCTATGAAATAACCTCTTCAAACTACAACTTGACATAGAGAAAGAGACTTAAAGATGTTGTATGTTTTTTTTTTATAATGTGACAGATCTAGATTTTTTGTGTTATAGCTAAGTAAGCTGGAGTCCAGAGCCACCTTGCTGCCTAAAAACAATATCAAAGTCAGTCGGTAATTAGTGTGTGATTGCAAGATCTAAACACTCACTGAGGACATGACCTCGGTGTATGCTGTGTTACCTCAGGGCCTTTCCACGCGCATGTAATAAAAACCCATTACATTTATGGGAAAGTCATGCCCTTTACTCCCACCTCACCATCTCACCGTTTTCCTCTCTTTCCTCATGCTTGTCCCTTCGCCAGCCTTTCTCTTTGCCTTCTAGCTTAGGTTAATGGACTCCTGCACATTCAGCTTAGAAATGCTGTGAAGTAAACAGCAGCTCATGAAATATTTACCACTCTCCTGTGTCTGTGTGTGTGTGAGGGTGGATGTCTGTGCGTCTGCGTGTGCAGTGGACTGTGCTGAGCCGTTGTGACTACCACACCACCCACCCACGCACGCATGCGCACGCGCACACAAACACACACACACACATGTACATACATACATACAGACAGTATAAAACACCAGGGGCACCCCTAAAATCTATGGGTGTCTCTGCATCTCGTGTGCCAGCCAGCTGAGTAGGGAAAGGGAGCGCTGGGAGTCACTCAGCTCACTGCTGCTGAGTGAGTCAGACATTTGCTGGTATTCATATTGATGGGGAAAAAAATCGCAGATAGAATTTGTTTTTGTTGCAGATGGCAGGCAGCAGGGGTAGGGTTACAGTGCCCTTCCTAGTTTCCTCTTTTTTAGAAAAAATGCTTTATCTGTTTTTAAAAAACATTTGCTGATTCATTACTAAAGGCTTTGGCTATGGTGCTTATGTGTTCGGCACCCATACGATCCATCCCATGGAACTAGAAGGTCGCCGGATTGAACCTCCACACCAGCTGAGAAAATAAGCAGCTCAGTGATCATTTGTAGGAAACTGTAGGAAATGAGTGTAGCTTTATGGCTATAAAGAAAGGCTGTTTCTCAAGAACAGCTTGCTCAGCAATCTCTCCCTGGATAAATAATGGTTAAAAAATGCTGCCTGAGTTGGTGTTGATGTTTCTCCTGCTGCATTTTTGTTGTCCGAGCACCTGCAAGATGCCTCCCTGCATTGTGCTCATATAACTGATAAGGAGGATCAGATGTCTCAAACTGGTGATACACTGGGCTGGAAATTTGACAGTATCAGCACAAATACATGTCTGTTCAATCATAGGCCACATTCGGCTGTCAAGTAGATATTTTTGCATCACAGAAATGGAAACAACTTTGGCACTTTTATTCTTTCCCGTTGGCATCCTTTCAGTGTTGCTATGCATTTGTTCCTGATCCTCTCCTACCTGTCTGTTATCCAGACACCCACCTTATATCTTTCTGCCACCACGCTACATACCATGACATCCTGCTCCACATCCCCCCTTAGGGTTGCCCCTAGCAACCCACATTAATACAGACTCCTGCACTAACGCAGATGAGATGCGACAGTATAGATATATATATGGTATAGGTGAGGCTCTCCCTTTGTCGTCCTCGAAGTGGAGTGGTTGTGTTGGTGTAATAGAAGCCATCCTTAGCTGAGCTCCATGCATAATTCAGCAATGGGCCTCATCGTGGTGCTTATTGTCTGGAGACCTGAGGCTGCTGATAGATGACCTGCTGCAACCCGCTGCACTGTGAATGTCGAGACGGTTTGCCCCTCACGGTGCCATGTGTGCAGCACCTGCCTTTCCGCCGTGAGAAGGCATTGTGAGAGAATGATGATATTTGAAAAGCAAGGTCACGAGGAAAGATTTGGGGTGTAAGTGTCCTAGGCAGTACAGACGAGAGGTTCTATTTATGAGCGGCATAGTCCTACTTTTTCTCTCCGTTTATAAAGTAGCACGGCTGCACATTCAAAAGGGAAGCAGTCACATCTTTCATTCTGTCCATAGCAGCTAAGACCTAGCAATCATGTTTCCACTTTAGTCAGAGGATGAGGGAGGAGGGGCCTGAGGGAAGAAAGCAGAATAAAAGAAGAAGCACTATGTGGCCAACTTTGTCTGAAATCCCACTGTCAGCAGATCTGTCATACAGTCCAACTAAGGAATGATTGTGCCACAGTGGGGAACCTTTATTTATTTATTTAACTGACATTATTATAATATTCATTATTTATGTGCCCGTCTGTTTAACTCAAGGGCAGATGTGAGAGGTTTGAGGAAATGCAAAAATCTCCTATTTTTTTGGTGGAATATTACCCTTCCAGATCTTCATCAGTGGAATAAATTGTAGTAGAGTATCACCATTGAGTGTTCTCTCTTTAATCAGGCCACATTCTGCGGACACAGAACTCAATGGATGTCTCCTCATTCTTTTAATTATAAAGCTCAGCTATCTAAAACTGTTTAATGTATTTCTCCTCTCCTCTGCCACTTCATCATATCCAAGGCTAAGCTGAAAGGCATGATGAAAAGGATCTGTAAGACCGTCTTTGTTCATTTTCTGAAGCCATTGACTGCATTTACTAATTGCCATAATGTGCAGTTAGTGAAGGCGGCTTTAATGTTAAGACCGAATTAACCAGTATCTCTGCAGATTTTCTACCTTCTGAGGTGAAGTGTGCCTCTTTGGTAAGGGTTATTGCAGGGTTTAAATACAAGGGGTTGTCTCTGAGCACACATTAATTTAATTAATTTAATGTGATGATTTTTTATTTTGTACTGTTCTACAGCATAAACTCCTATTAACAAGCAAATTTGTTTTCACTGTTATTTGTGCTTTAGACTGTGGAATAATCGCACCAAAACTGCGATTTTTGGAAAACTGAAAAGTGTAGCAGACGTATGCTTTACCCAATTTGGGCTGTCACAATACTAGAAATTTGGTAATTGTACCAAAACACCTAAAATAAATAAATAAATATGTGAATTATGTTGAATAGAGTGAGTTCTTGTCATATGTTTGTGCCTCTAAAAAGGCTTAAGATATGTTAGCTGTACACAGTACAGTACAGTACAATACAGACATTTCAAGGCCTGCTGCACACATTAACAATAGCATTCAGGTGTCTGTCAATGGTAAATATTGCAGCAGTAACCTGAGCATTGTTAAAACAGGTGCAGACTACACTCAGAGTTATTAAGCTGCCCTCATGAGTTCCAGAGGGGAGTGCCCTGTAGTCCATGTAATATATACTAGCTGGGTTATATGGCCACACGTATGGCATTCCACGCTTCCTGTTATTTGGACAGTTCTTCTATCAAATACTTAGATTTTGACGCCTAAGTCAAGATGACACCAGTGACTCCACTGACCCCAGAAAGCCATAGGAGACATTATACAGCTGCTGTCCATAACGATGAAGCTCATCTGTATCAGTGTCTTTCCATGATCTCAACTGATATTGCTCACTATTATTCCAATTTAACCTCTGTTAGTATAGCAGTAATGTATTAGCTTAACTTTCTTGTATCAGCAGAACAACTAGCTAGACATTTTATCCCTAAATCTTTCCCATATCCAATTTGGCAGCAGTAGACTGTCCCATCCAGCAGATTTTTTTTTATTCCATCAGTCTTAGTCTACTGCACACAAACCTCATTATGGTTCCTCAAACATAGCGACAAGTTTGTGCAGCCTGGCTTTTAGTGAAGTCCCAGTCGTGCATTAGCTGGTGAAGTGCTATCCTCTCGCACCTCATATTTTCCATAATAAAACACAGCTCAGCACATCCCTGTGCTGCCTGCATTAAGAGGAGCCACCCTGGTTTCAGCCCAGGTTAGCTGCAACAGACGCACCAGCCTAGTAGGAAGTGATATATTCACAGATTTCAATAATCTCACATTACTTAGTGAGACGTGAAGGAGAATCTCTGCACCTTGTTCTTTAAGGGATCCCAGGTGCTGCGTTCTGGGCAGTTTGCACCACTCAAGCATAAGCAGTCTCTATGGTATTACTGAATGCACCATTTATGTCCTACATATCAACTATGCTTCCATGGTAAACATGATGAGCCACTGATAACCTACTTCTGTGCTGCCAGCCGAACCCCAGCAGGAACATTTTCCTCTGTCTTGAATGCTCAGAGGCAGGAACACCAGAGACGCTGCGACGTGTCAATCAACCCCATCCCACCAGCACCACTCACATAAAGTCTAAGATGCTTGGCAATATTTCAGCGTACTGTGGTGCACACTTGATAGCACATACACACACACGCACGCATCTGCCAGTCTTCATTCCATCACAGGACAAGTCTCAGTTGTGTGGCAAGGCTTTGTTGGGGAGTTGACAGTGAAGGTTGCTTCATAAACCCGGCACGCGTCCATCACCATCTCCCCTGCTGCTATGGTATGAAGGGAAGTGATGATCTAGGGATTTTTAGTTCCCTCTCCTCCATTAGCTCACTGTATCACCGTGACAATGTTGCCTTCTGTCACACAGTCTACTAGGATGCCAGTGGGCACTTGGGAAGAGGGAAAATGTTTTTTTGCCAAACAATCCATTAACTGTCTGTATGGTGGCTTCTTTGTATGTGTAGAGGGGGGGGGGGGGGGGGGGGGGCTTTTGACTGACTGCGGTGTACATGAGTACAAGTGCGTGTAATGTGCAAGCAGGCAAGACGATGAAAGTGGAACATCCGTGTCCTGCCTCGACAGCAATGCAGGATAGCTGAGGGACCACACATCACTATGTAAATGCAAATTGCAGTGTCATGCTGATCAATCCTGTAGGCTGCTGAGACAGGGTTATGTTGGGACCAGTCAGCAGCATCTTGGCTGTTAGTCTGTCTGTGCTCTCTGTTTCTGCATCTGTCTCTTGTTTTTACTTGGCAAGCTCCTTAATGGTTTTTGTTTGCTTCTGTTTGGCCTACAAGCACAGGAAGCATTTGCAAATCCAAAATGTTGGCTCATCTAACTCCATTCTCTGTTTTTGTTCTTACAGGATGCAACTTGAATAAGAAAATATTGTGCGACTGGAAGGACACAGAAAGGCAGCGTTGGATAAACTGGTCAAGGCAGATCAAGGTGGAGGGGCGAAGACACCAATCAGAAGGTCCAAATACAGACTGAGTGTGCTAGCCATGCTTTAGCACACAGGAAAGACTGGTTGATCTCTGGAGAAACACCCGCCTACCTTTTCTCATACACTCCTAGTCACAAACGCTCTTTATCTTGTCATTTACCATCCCTGCAGAGATGCCGATGCCCACGTTGGCTCTGTGGCACTTGTGGTGACGGGGCACAGAGTGCGTGTGCGCATCCGGCAAGCAGGCCGGCGGGGTCGGTGGGTGTACAGGCACACCAAGACACATTTTTGGCCTGGCGTGGTCGAACCATGCGGCCCTGGGCGGGTTCATGGCGTTGGATTACCCTGGTGCTGTTGGCCTGGGGCACACTCCTCTTCTACATTGGCGGTCATTTGGTGAGGGACAGCGAACATCCGGAGCGGTCCAGCCGGGAGCTCTCTAAGATCCTGGCCAAATTGGAGCGACTGAAGCAGCAGAATGAAGACCTGCGGCGCATGGCAGAATCGCTTAGGTAACAACAAACTTGCTTGGCTTGTGTCGTGTGATAGTAATCTGCCGAATCAGGTGAATAGGCCGGATGTTGGATGGGTTAAAATCTGCATTTCTGGCTGGCAGCCATCAACACTGTGGCAGTGCTGACTTGCATTTTTCCTTCCCTTAAACAAAAAAAAATGCCACAAATGTTATAGGCTTCAAACTGTCTGCATAGTCACTCAGGTGGAGCTGTATAAAACTGAATAATCATCTCCCTCCACGTTCCTTCCTAAAACTTTAAGCATTTCCAACACTTTAATGTGAATTGGAATCTTTATTTGTTTTCAGATGTACAACAACACCATCCAGCATCATCTTGTATTTTTTTTTTGCTTTGCGTATCCTTAGAATAGTTTACAGCTCTGCTAATGCTAAATCTTTTGATTTGAACACACCGGTGTGCTGTGTTCTTCTTTGCTGTTAACATAATTCTCTGAAGTCCAGCAGTAAGTGTAGCCTATAGCTCCTTGGTAATGCAATCAAGATAATTTCCAAATGCCAGAATGTTGCAGTGAGATGATTGTTTTTTTGGTTTTTATAAAAATGTAATCAGCATCTGATTAAATCAGCACCTTGTGTGTGGTATACTGTTAAACAAGTGCTGCTGCAGGGTTTCTTTAGCTGAATAGTTTCAAAAGCTGAGCAGTTTTGTCAGAAATGCTGTGTGTGTGACAGACAGATGGATAGTCTGTCACACACCTCTCCAGATTTTGTTGTGTTATTTTGGAAGACAATAGCACATTGTACGAGCCCATTAACCTCGCAGCGTCGTTCACACATTCAAGCTATGTGTAATGGAGAGACAGATGGTTCTGCTCTTATCTCTGCATGCTGACAGGGTTTATTTTTACAAATAAACACTGGGTCTGTACACGTTGTGTGCGTGTGTGGATGCATGTACAAGGGGAAACGGTGCTATGTGCTGTATTAACAGGGAACTTGAGCTTCAGATGTTTCCATTGCTGCTCTGCTGTGATATTCCAATTCACTTTGATGCAGGGCCCTCATCAGTGCACACAAACATAAAAAAACCCATGCACACACACATTGCTTCAGACAGCTGGTCCCTGATTAAATCCCTTGCTTTTGTAATTATTCAAAATTGGCTCAAAAACAAAGGTGGAATTCAAGGCATAAAAAAACAAGTGCAGCTTTCAGTCGACCAGTGTCCAGATGGGTCCCCGACACACTGCATGCTTGTTGCTTGTTATTGAGTTCGGTTGTTGATGTGGGACTGAGGCCTCCACAGTTGTTTACTAGGGCAGTGCTACAGTGCCTTCTCAAGTCTCTCTAAGCTTCAGCTAAGTATCCGGCACAGCAAGCCAAAAACAGGCAACTGACTTGCTGAGGTTAAGCTTTATGAACTATCGACAACAATGGGGGTTAGTGTGTCCTCTGCTGAATTCTGGATTTCAGTGTGTGTGTGTGTGTATACGAGCATGCACATGTGTAATGGTCAGGAGTGCCTCATTCTGTAGTGTCGTCTCCTTACACTACAGCCCTAACAGTCACAAAGAAGCTGTTAGTGAGCTGCTCATCATCCTTGCCTCAGCCCCTCCTGCCCCCGTTCATTACCTCCTCCTGTTTTCCACTCCTTTACCTCCTCCTTTTGCCTCATTCTACTACCAAACTGCTGACAGAGGCATGGCGCAGAGCCAGACTGCAGCCGGCAGGTTGTCACAGAATGACTGACTATGGAACAACTCACTAGCTCACTGATCGACTACCTCCATGCGTGCTTAACCCAATTCTTACCAGCTTATATGTTCTACCGATTTTGAACTGTGAACACGGATCTCTGAATGTTGTACAAGAAGCAGTACCCGTTCTAAGCAAGCACCTCCTGCTGACATGAGATAAATAAAGCAGGTTTCATCCAAAGCATCCCATTCATTTTTTATGAGTGGCTTCAGAGAGATTCAAACCCATAAAACTGACATTATTACACATTGTGTGGAGTTCATGCACTGCACTGAGACTGATTTATAGTTCAAAGTAGAATTTAACTTGGTTAGTGCCATTACACCCCAGCAGCACTGAGATAGATGTGTTATGCATTATCGGGGAATGTGGTGCATTCATTATACACCTGAAGGAGCTTGTTTACATTGTTTTACTCACTTTATGATAGAGAGTGATAGTCATGCTGAAGCAGTTTGCACCAGATATTGATTTTCTCGATCGCAAACTGGCTGAATCGCTGAGAATCCCCCACACTCTCTGCCTGGTTTTGCTGAACTCCCCATAATCCTTAGAATAGAATTGTCATGTAATATTAATCAATCACTCAGTCATTGCTTGGATTCAAATTAGCATCACCTGGCTGGCCTGTAGATCCAGTCCAGCAATTCAGTTATAAATGACTTGAGTGACAGGCAGCGTGCCACCCCACCAATCACCCAGCATCATTAATGAGAGGTGAGCATGAGGTCGAGCTGCTCATACTGTCTGACTCCGCCCTCACTGCAGCTGTCAGTCACCTCGGACGCAAAGCCACGGCTCCTGCAGAGACAATGACACGCGGCAGCCTGATGGTGTGACATCGGCGAGAGCGAGAGTGACAGCTGGGCTGAGCGATGAGAACCTGATCGATCCCCCAGGCATGCCAACTGAGAGGGATGGAGAGCAAGGATGGAGGGAGGAGGGCGATGCAGAGGAGGCGAAAAGGATGGGAGCATGATGGATGGCGTGAGGACTGCGCTAAGTAAAGAGCAGCAAGAAGGAAATGAAAAATGAGGACTGAGGGGATGAGAAGAGTTGCAGAGACCACAGTCATTGCCCTAATCTGCTTTATATGTTATTTCAGCCTACCTCGGTGCCAACAGGATGCAGTTGTACAATACCATCCAAAAAGTGGTTGGTAAAAGGCAGTGCAGTGCACATTTCTGTGATTAATACATTGCAGCACACTGTTTCAGATGACCCTGCGCTGTAAACCCTTGTAATGTGTCCTGCGAGCTGTAACGGTGGCAAAGAATTATTTGCATACTCAGTACCATGTGACCCAGATGCAGGACAGATAGAGAGGATTGAGACTAATTGTTCTTCCATGCTTCAGTGGAATTGTCTTTTAATGGCACAGGCAACTGACCGTTAGACCCAAATTACTCACCTTCTCTCTGTCCTTGTGTGGTGAGTTTTGGCCACAGTAACCATTACAGTCCCCACAATTTGACTCGTATCTTTCTAGTTAAACTGAAAATGTAAATGTAACTTATCAGCTGTAACAATGGTCAAAGGTGAAAAAACTACATGACTGCACGAAAGTGGGATTGTAGTTTCTTTATCCTAGAAAAGGAAGAAAAACATAAACATGCACAATGCATTGGGTTTGTTGCCTTCTTTAATCCCTATGAACATCCAATCACAGACATTTCTAACTCCAGCTTTGGTTGTTGTTTCTTAACGTTTCTATCCAACACTCCTCTATGTGGCTTCCAGATATTTCCTATAACATGTTTGTGCAGCTTTGTCCAAAAGAAACTAAACAGACAGCAACTCCACCAGCTGTCCCCATGCGGGTCTCATGGCTGCAGTGGCCTGATCCGCTTACTTCCTCCTGTCCCACATTTCTCTCTAAATAGTTTTAGTCCTACCAACCAGATCCTGCCGCCACCTCCAGACCTGAGCTCCCATCGACCCGGCCGTCGCTCAGGCCTGGTGAGAGTAAGTCTGCTACCACACTCACACACTGGCCCCATTGTTGGAGCTGTCTGTAGTTGGGACATCTTTGTCAAGTAAGGCTCAGAGCAGAGCTGGCTCGCTTTGGATGTACTGAGGCGTTGGAGCATGCGAGGCAAGAATGCACCATTCAGAATCAGTTTGCTTGGAATTACAGTGTTGGAGTCACTAGATATAACACTGACTGGAATGGGACAAAGACATTAACTGATTCGATAGACGTATTTATACACACAGCTCACATACATACAGAAAATACAGTGCATACAGGCGTAGCATTATTCCATACCTAACAGATTCTGAGCTGTAGCAGCAGGTTTTCATGGGAACAGCAGACATTTTGTGTTTACTTGCCACATTCCTGTGGTTTATTAGCTTGACTTATTGGAGTCAAGTGGTTAGAGAGTTCCCAAGAAAGACTGGACCATGTTAGTCCACTCACACCGTGGTGATGCACACCCACACATTAATGTTTAAAGCAAATTGTGTTCCAGCACCACCCTTTCATGTATACCTCATACTTTAAATTTCCATATATATGTATGGCTTTTTTTAGGTTAGCACATAGAGTTCCTTTTGAAGTCAGCCAGACTATATTAAATCTGTGTCCACTCCAGTGCCACCGAGGCCTCCAGCATCTGAATCCTCTTTACCCTCTGAACTCTATGGTTACCTGGTACATAGGCCAAAGCCAGTGGAGTGACAGCTGGGGCACCTTTCCCTTTGGAAACTGGGTTGCTTGCTAAACCTCACCTGCTTCCCAGCTCTGTGTGCATTGCCTCTGGGGCTCATCATCACCCCCTTCTTTCATACCGTGTCTTTCATTTTTTGCAGTATCTCCCTCCACCTTTGAGCCCCGCCTTCCTCCATTCCCAGAGTTTTTCCTCATCTGTTAGCTCTCCTGTATCGTTTGATTAAGAACCAGCTGCCTTGTCTAGTCTCTGCTTTTTTCTGGTCCTTTAGAGATACCATCAGGGATCATTTGTGCTTGTGTTTGCCACCTTCCTGTGTGTGTTTTGATACTGTTGAGTTTGGATTTATTTCATTTCTGCATATTTCGGTTGTTTGTGTTTTGCCTACAGTAATGCTGTAACAATTGCCATAGCATAGTGTCTCTTTGGGGCATCTAGCTAACCTCTGCACAATGTCCCTACCCATTATCCTGTGCTGGTATGGCCTATTTCTACACATATCCTGTTACTTTATGCTATAGATTTTGCAGCACTTAAAACCCCTGAGAAATGATGTCACTCAGTTAACAGCTCTGCTTCCTGTACAGTGGTGTAACTAGCAGGTTAGGGTGTGGCCTTTTGGGACAGCTTGTTGAATACATTTTGAACAGCTGTAGCTGTGAGAAGAGATAGCGAAGCTGACACTGAGAGGAAATGCACCTGGGTCTTATTTCAAAAGATCTGTGTCAGGCAGCTGAATGGGCACACCACAGATTTCACAAAGAAAGGAAGACATGCATATAAATATCCATCTTGTCACAACGGCTTATCATTGTCCATTGTGCCATTACATATAACATAAAAGTTGAAATATCCACCTCAGTTTCCATGGCTTAGCAGCAGAATGCTCGGTTAGTGCTCAGTGAAGTGGGAGGCAGGCTTCTTAGGGAGCAGGATGTGAACACTTGTGCAGGGGCTTTTGCAGCTTTTAAGGTCTCAGTTTGATGCCTAGTAGTGCCTGATGTTACTTTCTCTACAAACTGAGTTTGTCTGCTTTGATGACTCATTAACATGGCCTTTATAGCGCTTTTCAAATGCTCCTGTGTATTCGGGCATATTCTCTTTTTAATACTTTTATGTAGAAGAATTGATTGTGTACTGTATAATGCCTGGCACTGTTTCCCCCCTGGCTGATTTGAATTATTTCTTCTGAGCATGTCAGAATGCTCATCTGTGTTTTCATTACATGCTGCTGTAGTTATTCATACAGTACTCTCCCAAGATGCAAATTTACTGTATAATTTAGCATTTATTAGTCAGAGATCATTGACAAAACGCTGAAACATATGCAGTTGTAACACAAATGATTTGAAAATGGCTCATTTCATTACATTAAATGGACTGAAATGCTGCCTAAACATAATTTCAACTGGAAGAAGTAATCGTGCCTTAAAGGACATTATTGTTTATGAACAAACCTGTCCTTCGTATTTTTATTATTTATTATTTTATTTAAAAAAAAGCCACACAGATGTACACATACTCCTGAATTGTGTTTTGTAGGGGATTTATTATTATTAATTATTTTGTGCCCTAATGTTATGCAGCTCTCTGTATATGCAGTTCAGCTGTTTGAGTGATCATGCAGCAAGTCTCGAGGACATGGTGCCAACACCAGTGGAGGATGCTGCTTAAATTCAGATGTGGCAGAAAGAGCCTGGAGGATGACCTTCGTCCTGAAGGGCTGGTTATCGTCAAAGATCGATGAATAACACTACAGTATGTTGCTATAGAGCTGGGTGTCTCACAGGAATGTGGCGTTGCAGTCATCATCTACTCTCGGTGGGCCCCTAAACTCCTGTCAATGGATTTGATGTTTTTAGATAGATACTTGGATGGCACATTTCCAGTGAGGAATGAAAGGAAACATCAAACATCACTGGCTTGCAGGAAGCTACATCAGTGAGGTTTGCATGATTTTTTTTGCTGCTGGACTACCTGGAAAATGGTCAGGCTATTACATGGCCCTGATGTCTGAGACAGCTACAGAAGAAGCTGACAAAAGGAGCAGCCACCCACCAGGGCAGCATTCACGCCCAGAGGTCCACAGCGGTGATGGCTGACATCCAGAAATGTGCAGTTGAACTTGGTTTGTCATTCTCAGACAATCTTTAATGCAATATGTGAAAAGAAGGAGCTGTTTTGACTGTGATGGTGACTCTAGTTATAAAAAAATGTATAAAGTAAATATGGAATTGTTTGTGACCTGTGTACATGTTGTGTTTTACAATAGATTGAGCATTTCCAGGCCATCATGTCCGCCGCTGCACTGCTGTAGCATATTTTACATTGGGTGCACTGATCAGAGGGAATTTCCACTGTGGCCACTGATAAATGGTCAAAGTACAGTGACTAATCATCTATAATCTGCACTTATTAAAATGGCTGTGACCCACATTAAATATATTTCTATCAGTTCTAGAGTTAAATGTTAAAATATTGCATTACTAACTCATTATTTGCCATTCACAGAGGCAGTAACCACAGAGAATAAAAACCTGGCTTATTATTTGCTTTTATTCATTCTCTCCTACAGGTTATTTAACAAAATAAATCACCATAATGTGACCTTCAGTGCACAGATATGGATGCTTCAATGCTTGGTGTAAACTGTAGTGAAGGTGCCAGGTTCAACATGAGGAGTAACTCAGTATTCTGTGCATAAGCTCATAATAAACTATGCCAGAGCTCCAATGGGGCTACACTGTGTTAGTAAAAGAAAAAGAATTTTCAGCACAAAGTAAGTTCACTTCAACTTTAAAGTCAAGAAATGGGAATCAAGTCAACCCACTAAGACACAGTTTGGATCACAATTACCAGTGGATGTTGGTCAGAGTGTGTGGCTGCAAGCCATGCTGTGTGAGTTTCATTTTTAAAAATTAGGTGTAGGATGGGTTGACTCAGACATTTTGGAATCCAATAAACTTTTGTGAACTAGCTTGTTGATTTTTATTTTTTTTTTGTTCTGTTTCAGTATTTTAGCAGTTTATTCAAATGCTTACATATTATTTTCTGTTTTTTCTTTTACTCGCTCTAAATGAGGCTTTTCAAGACTCAAGATTGATTCGTCACTTTTATTAATCCCAAATGGATTTGTCTTTGTTAATAATGCTGCACAAAGTGTATATGTATGTATCTGCAAAGTATTCTGTTTTTGCTATTGGTGTGCTCATGCTCAGCCATTACATCTTCTTCTTGTGTTCCCCAGGATACCTGAGGGGCAGGCAGAAGCTGGGTCCTTGGCAGCAGGGAGGCTGCGCTCCCTGGAGGACCAGTTAACCAGAGCCAAACAGAAGATCCACAGCTTTCAGAAACTCACTGGAGATGGTGAGTGCGGCGGGGCAGACCTCAAAGGTTGCGGGGAAGGGTTTGGCATGGAGCTTAGAAATGTGGAAGAATTGATTTGGGAGGTGCGTGGGCTGACTACATATGGTAAAGTCAGCGGCACTTGTGGGATTCTTCCTGCAGCGAGAACCACAGTCTAGTCCAGTGGTGAACCTGCTGCCGTGATGGCAGAGCCGCTGTCGTATGAGCAGGGTTATGTGTGTATTTGCCACTCTAAGCAGTGGCCAAAGGGGCAGGAAAGCTGTCAAGTGAGCGGGGAAATGTGTGAATGAAGTGGAAGCTGTGAGAATGCCCCACTGGCAGAATGGACGAGTGAGAAGAGAGAAAAGAGAGACAGACACAGAGAAAATAAAAAAGGACATGTGAGCATGGAGGGCAGCAGAGGGTCAGCCTTTCCATCTTGCCGCAGGGGAAGAAAAAGCTAAAAATACCCTCCAGCTTTTTTTCCACAAGAGAGGGAGTAAAGACAGAAGACAGAGAAAGTACGTAAAAAAAGAGCTTTTCCATCTTCACCACCTCCTTCTCCTCCTCTCCTGCTTGTGGCTGACCTTCCCTTCCCTCATTTTTTTCTTTCTCTGCAGAAACCAGAGCAGGCAGCTGTGTTTCCATGTGGGTTACTCCACATTGTTTGGCTCGGGTGGGGTGTAAAGTTCCTTCCTGTGTGCGAAAAACATGAGAGAGAAAGACATGATGCACAAAAACAGTGATCAAGTGATTCCTAACGAGGTCAAAGTAACACCCAGGGACATATGAAAGAGGCAAATTTTAATGGTTATGTACTGAAACCTTGCTTTGTGCCAGAAACGTATTTACACTCTAATAATGTAATGCTCAGTCGTTCTTCAAGACCTCCTGGCATCCTTTTCAACCTCATTTCTTCTAGCTGTATTCCCATAGAGAGGCTTTGAAGTTAACGTCACTGATTCGTTGTTTTAGATCATACCTATGCCCCAGATGTCATGCTAGTAGAATACCTTTTGTGTTTCCTTTTTTTCTACAGGCCCCGGGCCCACTCAGGAGGAGCTGCGGAGGAGGGTGGAGAATGGCGTGAAGGAGTTCTGGTACTTTGTTCGCAGCGAGGTGAAGAAATTGGCCAATGTTGAGCCAAGCGAGAGGCAGAAGTACGCTGATACACTCCTGCAGGACCTGGGACACCAGGAGAGGTGAGCACTGACATGAGATCAGTATATGCAGACTTATTGTGTCTCTGAAAAGCACTCATAACAAGAAGGGTGACGTGGCTTTTTGTGTGGAGTTTTCCTGTCTGCTAAGGTTTCCTTTCAAAGTCCACCATCAAGCACGTTGTGTGTCTGAAACTTCACATGACATTCTACATGACTGACTGAACAATGCTCCTAGGAAGAGTTAGTAGTGTCAGTGCACATTTCAAGTCAATTTAAAATCAATCTAATGTATGTTCTTGACAACTAAATAGCTCTCAAATGCATTAAGAAAAGAAATTGCCTGCCAGTTCACTGCTTTCACACGTTACCTTCCCGCAGGGTTTTGTGGAGGAGCTGGCATGTTTATTTGTGCTTTAGAATGTAATCGACATGCATACACTTCTCTGCATTTATTCTTAAGCTCACTCAAGGTGCAGGAACAAACACCCAGACTGTGCATTTTTTACCTCTTGTTTTATTTTTCTTCTATGTCTGCAAATACCCTACTTGTATTTCCAAGCTTTTATGTGCCTTATAAAAGTTAGTGGAAATGGTTGCCGGGAACATAAAACCTCAACACACCAAACAGATCATGCTGAAAGATAAGCTGAACAGGAGTTGCAGTGTTAGCTTTGACTTTAAACCCTAAACAGAGTTCTTTTTGCCATCCCAAGGGCTGAACCGAATCATCCATAGGTGATAGATTCTAGATGCTACAAGTGTTAATAGTAGGGAGAATGCTAGTACTATTAAGACTAGAAAGCAGACTATGCAGTGGTTCATTAGTAACAGAGGGCAAAGGTCACAGACACACCTTCTGTCATGTGGATCCTCACAGCTGAATGAAGGAAAGCCTGGTGTCACTTAGCCAAGTGCTTCCATTGTAATCCTGTTGAAGTGGCTTACAGGAGCCATTGTCTTAGCCTAAGTAGCTTTCCAACCGAGTCTTCACCCCATACACAGACACACACACACACACACACACAAACGTTCGCTTTCCATCTAAGCCCTCCACCCCCACCTCTTGAGTTTTCTTTGTGTGTGCTTCAGGCGAAAGGCCGAGAGAGCCGGCCCAGATAGGGACAGGAGGGTGAAAGAGCAATGAAATGTTTGACTTAAATAAATGCACCCCTGCTTGATTTAAATTCTGCTCAGGAAGCCAGTAAGGTCCTTGTCTTTGAAAAAGTAAAATAAAATAGCATGTGGGTACTTAGCAGCTCTCGCAACAAGGACAGAAAAAAAAAATACCACTGCATTTTAAAGAGCTTTCACTTTCACAGTTTTATAGACAGCTAAAAGGAAGTGGAAGACCACAGGGATGAACCAGAATACAGCAGTTCAAAGTTCAGTTGTCTGCAACAAGAAATTTTAGTTTACACAGTGATTACATCATGTAACGGGGGAGACATAAAAATATAAAGTTTGAACATCTAGGTGTGCACCATCTGCTGATGAAAATCATGTGATATGTTTGACAGCTTGCCGGTTTAGTATTACACAGTACATGCCATAAACATACTGTTTGCAGTGAAACCATATACACTAACTGTGCCTTTAGCAAATAAAAGCATGCAATAAAGGAAAAGAGGAACAGGAAAAGGATGAGGAGGAAGAGCAAGAAATGCAAGAACAGTATGAAGGGCAGAACACGCCTCAAACTCAGCATTAAAACTCCTACAAAAGAATGTCTTGTAGCCCGATCATACAACAGGATGGGTATGATAGTGTGGCTGTATTGTGTCAGAAACACAGAAAAAAAGGCTCAGTTTCAAACTGGCTAAACAGTGCTTACCGAATGGCTTATGTCACAGACCGGTGTCCTGGCTGTTAGAGACACGGACTCTTGACTTTCCTCTCTTATGCCCACCCATTGTCTCACCTGACCTACTGATATTCACACTGTAATCTGAGCCTACTGTCGCAGCATCGGCACAGAGAAGAGCTGAGCGCCTCCAGCCTCCACATCTGCAGCCTGAGCCCCTCTGTGTCTGGGAGGAAGCCTACAAGCTTCACATATGAAAAAAAAAAGTTTACACACATTTATATGTACCCAAACACACACTATATATGCAGGACTCCATGTATGTGTAGTGTTCCCTGGTCTTGCTGCCAAGTCCCTCAGGGCTTGTCTGTTGATTCCTCCTTGTTAAGTTTTTTGGGGGCAGCCAGGTTTTTCTTTCCTTTCTGCAGATCATTGGTGATGGTCCCCCTGGCGCCTCTGGGGGAGAGTTTGACATGCGTTCACACACTGTGGTTCCTGCTTCAAAATGGGACAATGAGTAATGATACTGTCTTTAGTCAGCTTAGAAAGGCACTATACACCATGCACTCATGAAAAGGGATGCTTGTCTGCTTTGTGTTTGTGTCTTTGCATGCGCTACTGAATATATGTATAAGAAGTCTCAGTCACACAGGATGTGACTGATTTAGGTCAAAGAAGTGAGTAACAAATTAAGCTTGCATAAGTGTGTTTGTGATGTGTTTCCATCTGCCCTTAGCTGCCTATATCGGAGCTCTTGGGCATGTTTGGAAGCGGATGGTCACGATTTTAGTCAGTGTTTGACATATTCACAAATTCTCCGTCAGTGTGGCGTGCAGATGGCAGACTTAATCCACGAGAACAGCCAAACAACCAGGAAGACGTGGCTGTGTGTCAGTCAGCATCAGAGAAACAACACTTTTTCTGTAAATGTCATGAAAGAATGTGGAGCGTGATAACATATGTTGCTCTTATTCAAATCATCATCAGGTGATGGAGGTGCAGGGTTCATTTGTTTGTTAGTTGGCCTTTGCCCTCTAGTCTTTGTGGTGTACAAAGGCGAGATGAGGCAATGTCACAATGCAATACTGTCACCAGTGGCTCTATGTGTGAGTTAGACTGCAACAAAAAGTGTTGCAGAGTTGGAGTACAGATGATGTAGCTCAATGTCATCTACGAGTGGAAAGTTTTCTATGGGTGTTTTGACTAACAAAATATTTCAGTAAACAGTTTTACACTTTAAGAGCTTAACATAGTATAAATATTTAGTGAAACTGCACTTCCTGTTTTCAGTTTGGTGAAGTATTTTAATGTGTTTATTGTGATACATAATGATACAAATTTGCTAGATCCAGCTACATGAGAGGAAACTACTAATATTTTATAAATCAAATCTGGTGCTTTCTCGTTGGCGAGTCTGATCTGATCTAATACTGTGAACCTCTATGTAAGACCACACGTATGTTTTACGTCCTCGGTGGTTCAGTTGCTGAATTTCCTCCAATAAAGCTGGAAATCGACACATTCCAAACAGGCACGGTTTGAAAGGCTAACGTTTTTGAGGAAATACAGTACATCATCAGTGGGACACAGCTCACTGACTGTAGTGCATTTAATCATAACACAGTCCTGCTCATTGATTTGGAGTGGTCCAACCACATGTGTTTGAAACATGTTTTTTTTTGTCTGCCTCTTCACATATTTCATAGAAAGATCAGTGCAATTAACACAAACACCATTTGAGTTACCCTGTTTGATTTGTTTTGTGACCAGTAGTATATTCCAGGATCCTTCTCTCACATACTGAATGACTGCTGTGGGAATAAGCAGCACTTTCAGCAGGATTAAGATATTGGCATGCTAAGGAGATAAGGTTATGTGTTTTATTATCTTTGAGGGTCCACATATTAATAACAAGAAGTGTCTAATATACTGCATGTTTAAAGGTTTAACAATACTGCTAGATGTAGAGATAATTAATGAGACTAAAAAACTGCCTGTTCTGAATTGTTTATGCAGGTCCATCATGACAGACTTGTACTACCTCAGCCAGGCGGACGGAGCTGGTGAATGGAGAACTAAGGAGGCTAAAGATTTGTCGGATCTGGTCCAGAACAGAATCACCTACCTACAGGTATCTACAGTGCAGACACACCTGCTGCTTTGCCAACTGGCCCCGTTCTTGCTCACTCACATTGCATGTAGACGCCACTCTGTTGTGAGCATTCATGTAAATGTACACACATATGCGCTTCCTTCGTCATCTTTCACGCTTGCTTGTCTCATTTGCACCATCCATAACTGTCAGCATCACTTTCCACGAGGAGCAGGTGAGGGGTGTGATAGCACACTGTTCCAATCTGACAAGCAGGACTCTTGTTGTTGTCAGCGGTTTAGTGTCACACACACACACGCTGCAAAGCACATTGAGACATATGGAGAGATGCAAAATGACAGATCGGCAGACACGCATATGCAGGAATGCAAGATGGACACAAACACACATGCTGAGGTTTAGATTGATGCACTTACATCTTCATACACACAAACAGACCTGAGACCCAGGACACATCCGCTCACCCCAGACGCCCCGCTCGCCCTCCACCAGTGCTGGTGCAGCCAGGTTGTCGGATGGGGTGGTGTGGTGCAGCACCAGGCCCTGCAGCATTAATGAGCCGGTGTGTTTGATGAAGAGGACCCAGTCAGTCTGGCTGGGCGGAGACAGCACCACTAACAGCTGCTGTCACCACCGCTGAGGGATCACACCGCTCTACCAGCTGCCATCACTAATTCATCACACACACACCGTTGTGCACAGATGGATTCACCCGCACCAACCAATTGGCACACACACACTTACGCACACAGCCACAAGATTGATGCACATGCTCATACGCTAAAGGCTGGTGTGTGTGTGTATTTGTGTGTATGTCTCTTGCTGTCTCACTCACACACATTGGCACATCTATATGTACACACAGAGACAGACTCCTCCCTCCTATCCTGCTGTCTCTGCCACCCGCACCAGCTTCTCGCCTCATTCCTGGTTTAACTAACTCCATCTCTGCGTCTGCTCCATCTGTCCACTCACAACGTTCAGTTACGATGCCTGGTTCCTTCAGATGGAGCCCTGTTGGACAAGCTTTTCATCTATTTTTGCACTATGAGCCTTTGATTAGTGGTATTATTCAGTAATGAACAGGAATGTGTTTTGGATCTTTGGTATTTTTGCACTTGCACTTTTTGTGTTTTCAACAGATCACTACGAAATATCCAGATCTTTAAAAAGTACCAGTTGGAGTGAGAGCATTCATCATTGTTGACACTTAAGACTTAAGGTTCAATATGGTTACATAACTTCTTTTGCATTTTTTAAAGGCATTGTGCTTACATATGTCCTTTTTTGTGAAGGCCTAGGTACACAATTTAAACCCCACAGAGGACTCCATGAGTAATAATGAAAACTCATCAATAGAAAAGCAATTACAGAACACAAAACATTAAATTGCAATCACTGTGGAAAGTTGCAGTAAAATGCACCAAAATGGGGTTTGATTTTACTTTTAAAAAAATCTAAATTAAATGCTTAAAACTTTAACGACTGCTTGCTTGAATTGTGTTTTGTTCTTTCACCTTTGTCATTGTTGGTGTTGGCACAGCCTGTGCACTAGGTGTTTCTCCTCTGAAAAACAATGTAAGAACTTTAATGAGCTGAATACACTGTGCAGTCTACAGAAACATCATTATGTGTTTTGTAAATCTGCTGTATGGAGACACCTTAAAGTTTCTCAAATTCAGAAATTCAGTTGTTCAGCCATAGTCTGTACATAAGTGATATACCTCTCTCTCTTTGATCACTCTGCCCAAAGAACACCATTTAAACAGGCACTTAGCCTACAGAACCAGCCAGCACTCACAGACTGCCGTCATAATCCTTGAACCACATCTCAGCACTCAGCAGAGTCAGTCCAGCTAAACATGGGAGCTGATGGGGATGTTCTCACACAGATGAAGAAGAAGTGCTTTAAACCTTTTTTTTGTATAATTGATTATTTGCTTTATCATTGACATGATGATTGATTGTCAAGGATTAATTAATCGATGCATAGTGGCATTTTAACCAGTCGGCAATGTGTTAAAAATGATTACCCTTAATCAGACTTTACAAATGTTTATTGAGCTGGGTCAGGGAACCAGAAAAACGGAGGCCAGCAAATGCAACATGTGTGTTTTGGTGAACGCCATTGTTGTTCTTTATTGCTGGTATGAGTTCTTTGAGCATTTTTGATGCCTATTGGCACTGACAGGCTGCTCATTTGTCCTCCCACAGCAATGATGGAAGTAATGACAATTCAGTCACTAATTGAAAACTCTGGTCCATGCATGATAGCGACCCCTGCAAACAGACGTCAGATTGTGTATAGGTCGTATAAGAGTTATAACTCTTCTATAACTCTTCTCCTCATTAACCTCATAAACGTGTTTCTAATGAGTTTATGGTGTTGAGCTTTCTTCAGTACAAGCTATAATAAATAGTGATCCTATTATTAATGAGAACAGATAATATAGCACAGTATGCTTCAGAGCATACCTGGCATTGTATGTGTTGGTTCTTCCTCCTCAGCAGCTCCACTCTGCTTGGAGGACACACAATATAACAGTGTAACAAGTATGCATCTGTAAGGAGAAAAGTCCTGTCATCTCTGTATACACACAGAGGATTGCATGCGGTTACATACCGGCAAAGCATCCTTGAATTTTTCTGAATAAACCACTGAGTCCTTGGTAGAGATAGAAGAAGCAAGAGAGTTGATGATGCAGCATCATAGAAATGCAGTTGTTCCTTGATGGTCCACGTAGCAGTGGGTGGCATCCTGGTACATGCTGGTACTGTGACTCAGGTGCCACGCTTCAGGCAGAAAACAAGGTCCTTGTTTGTCAGGATGCCAGTGTAGATTATTAGAGCAGTAAGTTAGCTTACAGTACACCTATGGGGCTAATGGTAAAGTGGCAGAGGGAATACCTGTGCAGCTTGCTCTGTCAGCTCAGTGGCTCTGTTCGTGTTATTGAACAGCAGCAGCGGTAATCAGTTTTCTGCACCTAAAGGATCCAACACTGTCCTCTACTCTCCTCCTCTCCTCTTTCCTTTCGTCTCTCCTTCTTCTTTCTGTTTTCACTTTCCTTGTTTTGCCCTTATTTTTAATGCCTTCCATCCTTTTTTTCTCATCTCAACTCCACTGTTTTTATTCCCTCGTGTTGCTTTTCCCTCTTCTGCTTCCCTCCTCCTCCTCTCTTCCTCTTCCTCTCCTGCTAGCGTGTGATAGGCAGTGTTAGCCGGTGGGTGCCGTGCGGCCTGATTACTGTGAACCATCCACAGCTGCAGCAGCCTAATGAGGAAAACACTCCCATCAGCCGGTAATTGCTGTTTAGGAAGCTGGTTGGCACTAGTGGTGCAGAGTCGCTCAGACCGGCTGCCGAGCGAATCACAACCCGCCCGGCAACTCATTGACAACGCAGCGTGTGTCACTCTGTTGGTTTCCACAAAAAAAAAAGAAAAGAAAGAAATTCTTGTTTCTTCCCCTGGTGCTTCACATTTGGTATTCTTCCCCTCAGACTTTGTATGATATTGAAGCTAATTTTTGATGAGGAATACGACTGATGTTTGGGGGAACTGGAGAGAGTGTCAGAGGAATATATAGACACATGAAAAGTAGAGTGGAAACAAAAAAAGGCTGTGAAAAAGTGAAGGAATTAGGGAGTACAAGAACTCCGGAGGAGATTAAGGGGGAAGAGGTATTTAAGAATAAGGCTGACATTTTTGTTGTTGTCAGCAAATCCCAGGAAAAGACCAACCCCAACAATGACTAAGTCCATCTTTCATACATTCAGCCTTTCTTTAAAAGGCTCAGCAATTTCCAGCTTGTATACAGCACTATAATTTACATCAAATATCACTGAAACGGGAGCCAGTTGTGTATCTGCTGAGCACAAAAAAATGGACTGAAAATATTCAGCGTCCGTTTTCATTGTATTGAGGAAACATGGCACCCAGTGCAATGGAAAGGAGAGTAGCATGCAAATGATGAAAAAAGAAGTTTCCTGTAGCATCACAGCAAACAACAGTGAGAAAAAGAAAGTGACAGGTACAGGGAGAAAGGCAAGCTGAGAAGTGAGCACTCGAAATTAGAGTGAAGTGGAGTATGATGCCGGCAAAGAAAACAATACCAGCTATGTGTTATTACAAGTAGAAAGCGGGTCTTTCAGAGGCACAAGGCGAAGGTCAAGCAATAAACCGTGTTGAAACACACTTTCTTTCTCCTCCTAGAACCCCCCGGACTGCAGTAAGGCGAGAAAGCTGGTATGTAACATCAATAAGGGCTGTGGATACGGCTGCCAGCTCCACCACGTCGTCTACTGCTTCATGATCGCTTATGGCACCCAGCGCACGCTCATCCTGGAGTCTCACAACTGGCGCTACGCCCCCGGCGGCTGGGAGACCGTCTTCCTGCCCGTCAGTAACACCTGCACAGACCGCTCTGGAGCCAGCACTGGACACTGGTCAGGTGGGTACACACACGCATGTGCAAAATCTTGTAAATTTATTTATGTGAAAAATCCTCTGACCCACAGTAAGTTTAGACTGATAGTATGTGATAGACATTTGAAAGAGGAAATTGCAATTTCCTGGTAGATTTTGAAATTATACTTTAAGGAGTAGTAGGATAGATTTTGTGGCAGCTAGTGGTGAGACTACAGATGGCAGTTAACTGAATACTAATGCACAAGAAGTTATGTTGACTGCCACTTAAAGTCTTAAAAATGTCAAAGGCCCTCTCACTGTTTCGTTTGTCCCTTCTGGGCTGCTGTAGAAACACGGTCAGCTCTGTGAAAGAGGGCTTGCTCCCTAACATTAATATGAAGACTTGTTTTAAGTTCATGAAAACATGACTTTTTTTGTGTCACTTCCCTGCTAAAGTCCTTCTGTCTCCATTTGCACTCGCAGAGCTTTTATTCAGTTAAAAGTACTTAAATAAATTAACCACTGTAGCATAGTTAGTGCTACCACGCTGCTTTCTACTCATTACCAGCCTTGTTTTCTGGCTGCATGCTCATGACATGCCAGGAAAAATGGCAAAGTAGTTAATTATCTTTTTCTTTTTTTTTACTGTATTGAAAAAACAAAGAAAATGAAAAACAATTTTAATGGTCTGATCAGTTATTGAGTTTGGAGTGTTGGAGTGTCATGCATCATGTTAGAAAATGTGGTTCAGACATTCATGGCATCCAAAAACCTGAAACACTTTCAGCTTTGGCTTTTATTGTATTTAATGCTTTAGACTTGTTAGTTGTGTCTGATTAGAATTCTTCACTTGTTCTAGGCTGTCTGTAGTGAACACTTTATTCAAGCATGAGTTAGTTCATATGTATAGTGTGCATCTAACAGCAGAGAGTGATGCGCTGGTTGGGGAGACATTGGCCTCCCTGCTAATGTAGGAATGTGGTAGAATCATTTATGAGTGAACAGTTGTATGAATTTAAGGTGTGATTTTTAATGTGCTACATTATTTATGGATGTATTTGCCTTTACTAAGCTGACAGAATCAAATCATTTGTGAATGGACGTATCATTATGAGACGGTACCTGTCTCTCTATCAATTTCTCTCTCATTGCCTTTTCTCTTCTCATGGCTGCATCCCTTTAGCTCTTCATTTTTCTCCTATCGCTTCATTTGACTCAGGCTCTCCTGGGCTCTCCCTTCTTATCTCCTGTACTCCCACTGCCTTCTTTCTCTTATTTTCCTGCCTTTCATGTGTCCTCTCCCACTATCTAATGTATATTTGCGGTGACTGTCTTACAAAACAGCCTCCTATAGCTCCATATATGCCATCTGGTAGTTCACACCCCAACAGACAGCTCACCGCTACCAACGCCCCTCCCTACCTCAGGCCTTTTAGCATTCTGCATTGTTATTCCTATAAAATCCTGCTATTTGCAGAGGCAGTAGTTTCTGATGATCAAGCCGGCTAACTAGCTGGGCATAGCTAATAGAGGAGCCTACTGGGAGCTTGGCTGTGCCTGCGGTCATGCCTGTTTTGTTAACAGTACGAGCAAGTACATTCCTTGGGGCACTGGACCACAAAGGGATGCTGAAGCCTTGGATTAATAAGTAGGTATACATTGAATATCTCACTAATTAAGCGGACTGTTTGCCCACGCCAGTACAATTACAGTGTTTTAATGGAGTGAATACTGATCTCTTGAAACCTCACAGTGCTGCCACTACAACCCGGTGAATTCTGACCTTTTGAACATTGTCTTTTTAATGGAATTTGACAGTTTTGGTATTTTATGCAGCAGTCTTACCAAATTCCTGTTTCCTCATGTATTTTAACATGGTTAGCCTACTTTCATTAACGTTTTCCCCGAGGATGGGAGCACATCAACATTTATAGACTGAGAGAGGATGCATTGTATATGTATATGTGACTACGACAGGGTATTTCTGTCAGGGAAACACATTGCTTGGGGGGAACATCAAAGATAAAGAGGAAGTCATTATGGGACCTGCTGATTTTCTTCCCCCAGATGGGAAATGGGAAAAACAAAACATTACAAGAAAACCCACATTGAAATTATCATAACATAGCAGGGAGACGCCCTCTGTAATTTTCTCTACAGCTGAGGAGTTTGTGTAAATAATTCAGAAGAGAAAACTCACCTGTAGGTCAAAGGAAATGTATATTATATCAAAATAATTAGTAGACCAAGACATTTGATGTTATTCACCCCCTATAGCTCTGTTCTTGTTGGTACTAATGAGCAGATTCACCATAAGACCGGTGGACCAGGCAACTACGCATGGAAATGGAGATAGACTGTATATAATGGACAAGCTGTGTGTGAAGTCGCCTATAGGATTGTAAAGAGACATCTTGAGTCTGTGTTGAAGGCTTGAACTGTTACCACGGTGATATCATAGTTTGCCTAATATCCAGGTTAATCCAAATACTGACAAAGAGATTGAGTGCTGCAGAAGCAGGAAGCTCATGAAGTGAGTCAGCACCTGCCTGTCACGCAAAGCTGGCATGCCCATATGTATACAAAATGTTAATACCCCGGAATGGTCATCATTAAAAAAAGATTAGTAGTAGAGGCCAAACTGTTTTTGCACCAGCCTGTAAACATGTCTATTTCTGCTGTGAAGTTGGACATTTTACATGCAGGTCTATGTGGATTGACTTGCCTGGAGGGACTAGTTTTTGATATTTGCGTACAGGCCTCATTTCTTAGGCCCATAGATTTCTACTTGAAGCTGACAACCCTTGTTTCTCTCTGGGTTCTATCCAGCAACACTAATTGCTGAGAAACAGAGCTGCTTTCTACCAAAAAAAAATTAACAGGTCTGACAACATGGTCCAAACATTATCTGCTGTGCAAAACTATAAAGACAGTTTTTTTTATACCCAGTCCCACTGCAGCGTTATTCCACTTGCTGTTCTGTCATAACTTTTATGTCCAGTAGACAGCATGAGAAAGCTTAGCGCTGTGGCATGCCTGCTGTAACAGCCTAAACACATGGG
The DNA here is from genome assembly GCF_900634625.1 of Parambassis ranga. NCBI lineage: Eukaryota > Metazoa > Chordata > Actinopteri > Ambassidae > Parambassis > Parambassis ranga. The sequence continues at coordinate 2,891,187 of NC_041043.1, read as the reverse complement.
AGGGGAAACCAGTCCTCCTGTGGAACAATGGTTCGTTGATCAAAGAGCTAATTTGCCAAAGAGAGCGTATTCCTTTGAGGGCCATTGTACAGATATTACAGCCTTATGTGTGAGTCCGAGAACAGCAGGAGAAACATAATGTTCCCTGGCATGTAAAGACCGTAACAAGAGATCTCCAAGTTCATAAACTCAGCCTCAAATGTATTATGAATGGAGATGCTCTGTATTTTCTGTCTGGATGGTGTCACTCAGGGTTTTCCAGTTTCACAATTATGTTAATCTTATGAAATATTTATTAGACTCAGAATACATCTTAGGCTTAAAGCACAGCAAAGGAACTCTGTGTCAATGTGGACCAATATGCTTTAAATGATGATGCATATACCGGAAATGTATGCAGAGGCTTTGGAGTTTAGATCAAATTTAGAGGAGCTTTGTGATCTAATTAAGTAGCTGTGGGAGGACAACATGCTGCATATCTGTACATTTGTGCCAGTGCAGGCCTCAAAAATATGCCCATTGCCCCCTTATGTGAATCATGCCAATGCTGTTATATAAGCAAAGACAGGCCTGGGAATATTTTTTCTGTTCAATATTTAATGCTTCTACCAATTTATATTCAGTTCATGCTCCAGCACGCATGCACGCACGCATGCACGCACGCACACACACACATTCGAGCTTCCGTTTCTGTCCTTGTTTTTTAACATGTTTATTATGTAGCATCTCTGTAAAAGGCCATTTTAATGACTCATTATGCCATTTATTTAGAAGTGTGTTATGGAGGCAGCTGTATCAGGGCCTGTCTGTGGCACTTACAGAAGCCACTTTAGTCTGAAAGAATGCAGGCCTCAAACTTGTTTTGAGGGAAAGCAGGGGTTTACACACACACACACACACACACACACACACACATAGAGAAAGGAAACAATGATCAGGGTTTAAGACTCAAAGAGAGTGAAGGTTGTGTCTGCCAGGTATATACCTGCTGCTGAGATGAGATTAGGAAGAGCTCATTGTGTGTGTTTGTTTGTGTCTTTCTTTTTATTGCGGTTTTATTTGGATAGCCTTAGTTATCACCGTCAAAGCACCCTTTTCCCTCTGTACAGAAGATCCTGTGCTTGTGCACACCATACATACAGTCTATGTTTCCACGGATGTTACATGATTGTGTGAGCGTTCTGCTTTTGTTCACACATGCAGGTGCATGTGCCTTTTGTGTGCAGACAGCTGGCCCTGAAATGTAGGGAGGTCTGGCAAGTGTGAGGGGAGGCTTTATGCTGCCCAAAGAGGTGACCTTCATAATCAGCCCTGCTCAGCCCAGGGCTTCTTTCAAGCAGGACTCAGCCCGAGGGAGGCCAATGCCAGACCACCAAACTGCTACACCTCCCCCACCCTTCCCCAGCTCCCTCCAGTCCAGGTCCCTGCCTCAGCCCCTGGCCCTACACAGCCTTGATAGAAAGGAGCTTACCTTGGCCTTTAAGCAAGGACAGACAAAGTGCAGCTGTCTGTCACTGGAGCTGCACTCTGGAGGTTGAAGTGATGCAGGAATTAATAGAATGAAACTGCAATATCACACTGCATCACAATGTATATTCCCTTTGCCTTTCTATTGTATGGTAAGATGACAGCCACTTCAGTCTGATCCTCACAGTGTTAAAACGCTGCGCTATAAAGCAGAAATAAATGTGTTTACACCATCGTCTCTGTAGAAAATTCACCTTCATGACAGGTTTGTGCTGAATTTTTATGTTACTCCTCACCTGTTTAAGTTGTATTAAGGCAGTTGGGTGCCTGGGCCGCTAGCAAGCAGAAGAGTTCAAAACAGCAGCAAGGACACTGGACCACTAACACAGTCTGAACCCAATCTGTTCAACAAGAGTCAAGTGATTTCACTAAATCTCAAACATCTCAGTAGACACAGCATGTCACAACGACTGTCCTTCCAGTCCTGATTAGAATAATGAATACCAGCACCATGCTCAATGCCACTTATCATAAAAAATTGCCAAAAATTTGCTGTTTGGCAGCAAACAAAGACTTAAACTGAGCATTTGATGCTTCTGTTGTTTCAGTGTAAGAAGAATATGTTTCCAGATAAAACAAGCAAAGTGAAGTCCTTATTTCTGAGGATCTGTGACAAGCCTGTTTCACTATTTTCTCATGATAATCCACAAAATCATCTCCTATATCCCTGATTTTGAAGTAAATCCTCCTCTGTGTGCTCTTCTAGGAGAGGCTCATGATAAGGATGTTCAAGTTGTGGAGCTGCCCATCGTGGACAGCCTCCACCCTCGGCCTCCCTACCTGCCTCTGGCGATCCCCGAGGACCTGGCTCCTCGCCTGCAGCGTCTGCACGGTGACCCGTCCGTCTGGTGGGTGTCCCAGTTTGTCAAGTACCTGGTACGCCCTCAGGCATGGTTAGAGAAGGAGATCCAGCAGAGCACTGCCAAGCTGGGCTTCAAACACCCCATCATCGGGTAAGGACGATCAGATCTCTTCTCTGTGTGTGTGTGTCTTTTTGTCTGTGGTTATAAAAGCTTCAGTAATAATGACTTATAGTTTGCCTCTACATAAAGGTTACACAGTGCTATACAGTCTAAACAAACAGAAAACAAAGACATAGCCATGAGGGTTGTGGGTGAATACAAACATTGCTGTGGGAGAGGTTAATATAAGGTTAGCACAATAGTATTAATATAACCTGATTTGATAGTAGTGTTTTGTTTTGGTTTATTTTTTATCCTTGGGTGTCTTTTACTTTTTTATTAGTCCTCTGTTTACACTCCAACAACTCATATCCATGCTAATCAACTGCTTTAAAGACGTTTCATCATTCTGTACTCATCACTCCAAGCATCTGATTCCACTTGTTTTGTTGTCCCCATTAACATCACCCTGTACCAAACACTGATCTAACAGTTGTGACTTTTTTTTTATAAAGCATTTATATAACTAAATACGTCACTCTGGGATTTCAAAATCGACAAATGCAGACGAACCAAGGAAAGAAAAGCTTACCACACCTAAACAATTGCATTAAGCTGCCGGCTTTGCTTTTATCTTCAGTAGTCTTTGTCAATTAAAGGATAAGGCTGACTGTTTTCTATATTTTTCTTGATGTCAACAAATCCCAATCCCTGTGTTAACAAGTGTTGTCTGTCTGGTCAAAACTAGGTTGTTCCTCTCCTCAGACATCAAAGAGCTACATCAGTGTATCAGTTGGCATGTACCCTTATTACAAGCAACTATAGTTTACTTAAAGCTGACCCCACATACACAGCGCTGGTGCAGCACCCAGTGTTTTGGGAAAAATTAAACTATATAACTGAGACTTTAAAATTTACATCTTAAGACTGTGCCTATGTCTCCCTGTGGACACCACAGATGCATGGTATCGTTATTTGCATTTTACATGCACTGTCAATTCCTCATCTACAGGATAGCATAGTCTGACACACACTTTCTTCTTTTCTCAAAGTCTGAGCAGTTTCCCTAACTTGACAGGATTCTGTGTAACACATCACACGCTGGATGAACCATCTGTCAGTCACCGTGCATCAGATCAATGAATCACTAAGAAGTAAACTCAACAAGCAGCTGAGGATCTTTGAAGGTTAGCACTTGGCAGTTAGGATGTTAGCATGTAAGCTGACACATTTTCTTTGTAAGAAAAATGTGTCCATAAAAACCACTTTTACTTGTGCCAAACAAAACAAGTAAAACATACCCAAGAGATTGATATACACTCTGCTTTCAAAAGCTTTGCTGACAGGAGAAATATAACAGAACACAGTCTTTCATTTACTTCTACATTACAGGATGTCCAAATCTTACTTTTCTTGAAAGTTGGTATAAAGATGAGATAATAAATCTCCATCCCAGATATGTCATTACGAGGTCTAATTTCAGTCTCTGATACCAGCTTCTATTCTGACTGCTTAGTGTTGCCTCCAGAGATTTGTGCTCTCGCTGTTTGAAACTGACTTGTCCAGTGCAGCATAATTGGGAAGTATTCAGCACTTTGAGGTGATCGTTTCCCACGAGGCCTTCTCCCCCTCGCCTTGTGGGAATGCACAAAGCCGCAATACTGCAAGCCACTTCTGATAGCAGCTCTCTAAGAAATGGGTTAGACATGCTTAGCTGTTTATTCAGCTGTTTACTTTCCTCCTGTATCGCTGTCAGATGCTCAGTCAACCCGCGTTCACGGTTCTGTCTGCCAGCCTCTCTTGACTCATAAATAATTCGTCCCAGCACCACTTCAAACCTGGATCAAATAAGACTTTGCAAATAATTCTCGGCAGTTGTTTTAACCTACTTGGTGTAGCAGATGGGAGGGGATTTACCATATTAGGACAGTATACATTATGACTGGTGAGCTGTCAATCATGGGAAAGTATGTGACTTTCAAGTACTTTGCAGAGATGTTCTAAAGTTTGTGCACCGTCCCATGAGGCTGACTCCACCCGCCTGGGAGAGGAAGCAGTTATAAGAGTTATATCTTAATAGTTTGTTAAGGTTTACTTCTGTCTTCCTCTTCACAGCTCTCATATCCTTATGCTCACGCTTTCTGTGCCAGCTTGTTGCCCTTCATAACTTCTCTTCTTAGCTGCGAGCTGTCTCCCTTTTCCTGTCCTGCTCTGTTTCATTCTCCCTCATGTTTGGCTCTCTCTCTTTTCTTTCCTCAGATTCTCCTCTCTTTACTTCTTACCTCTGCTTTTCATCACTACAGTCGCTGCTGTCTCATTCTCCCAGCCCCCTTTGACTCTCCTCCCCCTTTCTTTTCCATTTTTTTTTTACTTTCTCTGACTCATCTCCCCGTCCTCTCACATCCCCTAATTTGTGATCGTTCCTACATCTTCATTTGTTCATTGTGCTCCAGGATTTTTTTTTTTTGTAATTTTTATATTTCACACTCACCTCTCCCTCATATTCCCCAGGCGTACATCCATATCCTTGATTCTCTTATAGTTTTCCACACTGTTCTTTGTGTTTCCTACTCCAGCCTCACTCTTCCACCCACACATACACACACACCACCCCTTTTCTCCCTCCATATCACTGGGGAAAGTGTTACTGAAATGAAGCGCTGGATAGAACAAAGTTTTTATCCCTCTTCCCTTCTCAGCTCATGATGCAGCCACTCTGCTCCAATGTCTGTGTGCTTCTGTCAGCGCTGTGGGGGAAGATGATACAAACGTGTGTGAGAAGGTAGTCGGGTGTGAATGCAGGATATATAAATGGGGTTGAAAGACATCTATAGTGTTGGCACAAGGGGGTGGCAGCAGTGGTGGGAAAGGCAAGGGCAGATAGATTGTCCATCTTGAAGGGCAGAGAGGCAGCTTGTCCCAAGAGCATCCATCAACAATTGTCACCCGACTCCCCTCATGCCTCTGTCAGCACTGCTGCGCTCTCCTTGCTGCTCTGTTTGGGCGCAAGTTGCAGGGAAGGCTGGGAGCCATCGACTAAAAGCTGCTCTCAGTGCTGCCACAGTTTAATGCTGCCACAAGGATAGTGGGATGGCTGCAGATGCAACAGCAGTATCACCATGGAAATGTGTTTACCAAGAGGTGAAATTTACTGTCTAGTATGAAATTATATTCTACACCCTTACATTTTAAGTTATACTGAGAATAAAAAAAAATCAGCAAGAACTGAGGAGCAGTACTTTTAGTGACCACTTGAGGCTGGCTCCACTTCTGCATCACTCTTTCACCTCAGGGTGGATGTTAAATGGTGAGCAAAGCCTATTATCTGCTCATTGGAGCTGACCAATCAGAGCAGAGGAAGTGGGACAGCCTCCCTGGCGCAAGGAAACAATTAAATATGGAAGAGCTGTTGGGCTGTTTCATGGGAACTTTGGTCATTATCTATAATTACAGTAAAGATAAATCTTAATAACAACTGTTAACTACTGTTTGCTTATATGTAATTATAGCGGGAGCTGTTTTCAGTACCTGATAGGCAGCCAGAGCGCTGAGGTCATTCTCACACAAATAATTTATTCCGTTTATATGCTGTTGTCACACTCTGCCAGAATCAGCACTTGCTGTCTCTGGTGTGGGCGTGTTTGATGTCTTTAATGTATGCTTTTACGCCCACCGTGAGAATTGCCCGGCCTCGCCAATACTGTATGAATAGAAAGAAATGAATTGAATTATTGTAGCAGCAGTGTGGGAGAGTGCTGGTGGCACCGGGGGAGGGAGGGGGGGAGATGGCAAAGGGCTAAGCAATACCTCACTGCGGTCTCGGCTGCTTTGACAGACACAGAAAAGGCGAGACAAAAAACAAAAAGGCTCGCAGGAACAAAAAAATCCAGCAGACATGAAAGCAGCAGGAGAGAGAGAGAGACCCACAAAGGAAGGATGTCAGGACCTCTGTCCGCTCTGAGACGCACACCGAATGAAATACTCCCAACACCCGTGTCACCCCTTCTCCCTCTCATTCTCACCTCCATTCTTTGTTTCTCTGGCAGGCATCCCCAATAGTTGTGATTGATTTCTAGCCAGTGGTAGAAATTAGCCTGTTTATCGGACTTTTTCTGCTTCTGACTCACAAAGGGAGCAACCTTGAGGTTAGAGAAGCTCTTTCAATCCGCAAAGCAACAGAGAGATCCTGAATAGGGGGAAGGAACAGACTAATATTGCTCACTTGGGGGCTCTAAACCCTGGATGTTCCTGTGGTGCTGTCCCGGAGAACATCTGGCTGTCCTGCACCATGTTGGAACTAAAAGTGGAAAAAAATGAGGCTAAAAAATACATTTCATTTGCCCCAAAGGCGTGAAGTCACAATGCAGATATAGCCTGGTAGTTTTGTAATTGAATAGTTCTGGATGGAATAAAATTGTGTTTCGGCGTCCATCAGTTTGAGTGCTGTGTCTGTGTCAGAGGAGGAGCCCCTGTTCTCCCCCTATCCTTTTCAAGCTGTGAGCTTTTTCTACAGCCGATGACAGCAGTCTCTCTTTGTCCTTCCTTACTGGAAGCAATGACAAGGACACCAGAAGAAAAAAAAAAAGCATGGTCGGGTTGGTTATTTCTCTTTCTGTCCATCTTTCTGTCTCGCTACATTTCTTATACTTCCTCTCTCTGTCACCATTTGACTTTTCGCTTTTTGTTTGTGTTTACACCGACAAGATTCCCAAAATATGCCACTCAACAAAAGTGCTGTTTCTTTTCTTTTTTTCTCACTTGGGTGACAGAACGACACATGAATTTACTGTTATTTTGAAAACTGCAGGGCTGAAACTTGCTTCTGTCAAACATCAGTGAAAAACATCAATGTAATTCTGTTTATCTTTAAGTACAAGGGCTGATAGTAGATAGTAGATAGTGTATGTCATTCTCTGTGTGTGTGTGTGTGTCTGCAGAGTCCATGTGAGGAGGACAGATAAAGTGGGAACAGAGGCGGCCTTCCATCCCATAGAGGAGTACATGCTGCATGTGGAGGAGCAGTTCCAAAATCTGGCCAGGCGTGTCCACATCGACAAGAAACGGGTTTACCTGGCCACTGATGACCCCTCCCTGCTGCAAGAAGCTAAGACCAAGTCAGTGTGTAGGATATTTCTTATATTTCTTTTGCTTACTCAGCATGTGTCTTTATTTAACCCTATGTGCTCCTTTCAGGTATCCAGAATATGAGTTCATCAGTGATAACTCCATCTCGTGGTCGGCCGGCCTTCACAACCGCTATACTGAGAACTCACTGAGAGGAGTCATCCTGGACATTCACTTCCTGTCTCAGACTGACTTCCTCGTCTGCACCTTCTCCTCGCAGGTAACCTCACGCTCTTCAGTTCACTGTCAGAGACAGCATGCAGTGGAAGTAATTCTGATGTGGGCTTGTTTATAAAGAGAGAAGCAAAACAGTAATAAAATAAATATGGTTGATACACTTAATAAAAAATAGGTTCTCTTTCATAGCATTCGTTTCGTGTCTCACTATGGGAGAACGCCCCCTGCGTGATCCCGACAGAAGCTTTAATTACACTACACCAGCCCTTGGGGCTGGTATCAGTGACGTCTATGTCAGGAGGGACCGCCCTCCTCCTATATAATAGGCTGACATAGCTTCAGTCGCCATTCAAACACCTCTTCTCGCTTCTCACAGAAGCCTGATGACAACTGTGTTACTGGGTGCCTAGCTAAACTGCCCACTGATTCGAGTGAAAACTCGGTCACCGGGCGCTTGGTCCCACACGACACGGTTGCTTCACAGCTGAAGAATAGTAGAAATACTATTCCACGCTATCGGTGAAAGTAGAAATACTCTTGCCTCAAGTAGCAATACTTGTCACAGCCGAAGTAGCGATACTTCTGCTAACAGCGGGTGCGTTAGCATCGTCTGTAGGTAGCAATACCACTATACAGCTCACGCTAATAATACCCACAGCAGGTAGCGATACCTCATCACAGGCTAGCCAGGAAAATAGCCATTTTTCCCTGAACACAACCAGTAGCTGCACAAGCTAACGCTAGCGCCCTTGAACCCTATGCTAGTCATGGCCACGGCTAACAACCCCGCTGAAGTCGGGAAAAGCCCAAAGCTTTGCCCCTGCGGCAATAAAATGTCTAGCTGGGACACTCACCCCGTGTGTGCAGCATGTCTGGGCGTACCTCACGCGCAGGCGGCTATGTCCTCCACGGACGATTGTATCCACTGCGCTGCTTTCCCACGCAAGTTGCTCCGCCGACGGCTAGCTCGCCAGGCTAGTTTGTCCGGCGGTGACCCACTGCTGTCGGAGACAGCCTCGCCGCAAGGCGGGGTGGATATGTCGGGTGGGGCGGCTGAAGCGCTGCCGCCCGGGCTGAGTTGGGCAGACGCAGTTCCCCAGACTGCAGACTCCTGTTTCCCGTCAGAGGAGGGATGGGAGAGCCTTATCCGTGTCGACCCGAGACGAGACGCTGATGACGAGGAGGGAGAGTCTGCCGACTCCGAGCTCCTGTTATCAGACGGTGACGAAGAAGAAACTAACTTCAGCGTCACCGGCGGGGCTGCAAAGCCGGGCGTCGCGATGGGAGAAATCCCTTCGGCGCTTTCTCCCCTGGATCTCGACATGCAGGACATGTGCAAACGTGCCGCTGTAAGGCTCAACATCCCGTGGCCCACGGTTCAAGCCGAGGAAGTCAGGTCTCGCTTTGATGGCAAGAAGCTGCCCAAAGCAAAGAAGACGGGGAAACAAGTGCTGCCAATTTTCCCAGAGCTGCTTGATGAGATAGCGGCTACGTGGAAAGCTAAACCATACAGCGAGAAACACCCCATCTCGGGGAGCTCCCTGTTGGATTGCGAGGGGATGGAGGCTAACGGCATCCGCCAAATACCTCCCATTGAGCCGCTGGTAGCGACACACCTTCACCCGAAGACGTCCCTGTCCTCCTCGGTTTCATCTTTTCCCTCCAAGACAGACCGCTTTCAGTCCAGCCTCACTGACAAGTGTTATAAGGCGGCGGCTCTGTCGGCCAGAGCTCTCAACGCCTCCTCTATCCTGACGGCCTACCAGGCGGAATTAGAGGAGGACATGACGGCTAAACCAGATAACTCCCTGTGGGAAGAAATCTGCGTCATTACGGACCACGTCCTTCGCCTCCACAAGGTGGCTATCCAAGCCACGGGAAGAGCCATGGGTCTTATGGTCCTGCAAGAGAGAGCGCGCTGGCTGGGGCTCACCAACCTCACGACTAAGGAGAAAGAGGAGCTCCTCGACACTCCGGTCGTCCCTCATGGGCTCTTCGGCTCGGCTGTTGCCTCCATGCAGAAGAGATGTGAGGAGAAAAAGAGAGATGATGAGGCGCTGAAACTTTGCCTGCCGAGGAGGGCTCCACCTGTTACTCCCGGCACTTCGCGTCAGTCATATGCTCAGGCTGTCTCTCACCCGGCTCCTGCTTATCGGATCCCCAAGGTGTCCAAGACGCAGGCAGCCCCTCCAGCCCCTAAAAGCGCCGGCAACCCATGGGCTAGGAAGCAGTCTCCCCATGCTCGGCAAGCCGCTCCACCACCTCAACCCGCTACCGCGACGGTGAGGAAGAGGAAGCGGCAGGCCTGACCGCTTCTCCCCAGGTGGAGGGCCGACCCAGGCTGCCCCCCCAACGGGTCGCCCTGCCCTTCTCCAGCTCAGTTCCAGAGCGGGTTCTGCGGGACGTTGCCCGCATAGAGTGCAGCACTTGGGCCGGTGTTCACGTTCGAGTGCCCAACAAACACAGACAGCATTCTCAGTGTTGCACAAGCACTTCTGTCTTGCACTCTGTAATAAAACAGTCCAATGCGCATCCAGGCAGAGAGCCGAGGGCGCTGTTGACTATGACTATGAAAAAAATGCAGAAAAAAGATATGTTAAGACACACAACTATCTTCTCTGCTATAACACAGCCCGCGGGGACCAACATCCCCGCGGCTGTGACGCGGTCCGCCCGGGCACCTCCATGCAGCAGGCAGGAGTCACCGGGGCGGATGGGCGTTGGGTGTTACGCACCTCGACCTCAAGAGGGCGCCAACGTACCACATATGACAGAGTTGCCGGTCAGCCCGCTTTCTCTGCACACAGAGAATTGGGCGGCCTGCACACGGTCAGAATGGGTGTTGAGAACCGTTCAGAAGGGTTACAGACTTCAATTCAGAGCCGTTCCACCTCATTTCAAAGGGATGATTTTTTCTCATGCTCAGGGAGAATCCGCAAACATTCTCCTAGAGGAAATTTCCACTCTGAGGGAGAAAGGAGCAATAAGAGTTGTCCCGCCCGAGGAGGCCCACAGCGGGTTCTACTCGAGGTATTTCCTGGTTCCAAAAAAGGGGGGGCAGGGGATGAGGGCCATCCTGGACCTCAGAGCCCTGAACCACTATTTAAGGAAATACAAATTCAGGATGCTGACACACGCCTCTCTGCTGCGTTTCGTGCGGGCAGGCGATTGGTTCACATCTGTCGACCTGAGGGATGCATATTTCCACATTCCAGTGTATCCTCCACACTGGAAGTTTCTCAGGTTTGCCTTCCGAGGGACAGCATACGAGTTCATGGTGCTGCCGTTCGGCCTGTCATTGAGTCCCAGAGTGTTTGTGAAATGCACAGAGGCAGCTGTAGCCCCACTCAGGGAGAGAGGCATCCGCGTGGCCACTTACATAGACGACTGGCTTGTCGCAGCCTCTACACCCCGAGAGGCGGCCCACCATACAGATGTTCTCAGGGAACATCTGGTGAGTTTGGGGTTTCGCCTGAATATGGAAAAAAGCATGTTGACACCTTCTCAGTGCATCACCTTCATAGGCCTGACTTTGGACTCTCTCCAAGGCAGAGTTTTCCTGTCTCAGGACAGGGTGGTGGCAATGAAAGGATGCCTTGCACTGTTTCACAGGGGCAACACAGTCACACTCAGACAGTGTCAGAGGCTGTTAGGCCTGATGGCCTCGTCTGTGGTGGTGATACCCCTGGGACGCCTGTACATGAGAGGGCCTCAGCGTTGGGTAGCCTCCCTTGGCCTAGATCCTCTCCGAGATGGTCATCGACGGGTGAGGGTTTCTGTGGACTGCTCACTGGCTCTGCGCCAGTGGAAGAGCCCAGGGTTTCTGACCCAGGGGGCTACCATGGGAACTGTTTCGGCCAGGAAGGTGATCTCTACAGATGCCTCTCTCACAGGCTGGGGTGCTACACACGAAGGGAGGACAGTGAACGGGAAGTGGGGCCCTCACATGCGCTTCACCCACATAAACTGTCTGGAGCTGATTGCTGTTCATTTGGCTCTAAAACATTTCCTCCCCTGGCTGCGGGGACACCATGTCCTAGTGAGGACAGACAACTCCACCGTGGTAGCCTACATCAACAGGCAGGGAGGCTTGAGATCTCTGCGGTTGCATGCGCTGGCACACAGACTGATAGTCTGGAGCAATGTGCACTTTCAGTCACTGAGAGCGACTCATGTTCCAGGCGTACTGAATTGCGGGGCGGACCTACTCTCCAGGGGGATCCCTCTATATGCAGACTGGAGACTTCACCCAGAAGTGGTGAAGCAGATTTGGCTGCGGTATGGACGGGCGGCAGTGGACCTTTATGCGTCAGCGGAGAATGCCCAGTGTCCGCTGTTCTTCTCCCTGCACGACCGAGTGGCTCCGCTGGGGATCGATGCACTGGCACACGAGTGGCCACGTGCTCTCCTGTATGCTTTTCCCCCAGTGGCTCTCATCCCTCCAACTCTGGCCAGAGTGAGGGAGAAGGGGCTGGTCGTAATCCTGGTGGCTCCGCACTGGCCAGCGAAACACTGGATGGCGGAGATTTACCAGCTTCTGGCGGGCACGCCTTGGCAGCTGCCATTACGCAGGGACCTGCTATCCCAGGCACGAGGGGAAATATTTCACCCTCACCCAGAGAGGCTGGCTCTGTGGGCCTGGCCCGTGAGTGGTTTAACCTGAACTCAACAGGACTCCCAAACAGTGTCATTGAGACTATTCAATGTGCTAGGGCCTCATCGACTAGGAAGTTGTATGGGCTTAAGTGGCAAGTGTTTGAGAGCTGGTGCTCGGAGTCCCAGGCCATTCCTTTTCAGTGTTCTGTGGGGGTGATTTTATCCTTTCTGCAGGACCTCATTGAGAAGGAAAAATCTTTTTCAACCATCAAGGTGTACCTGGCGGCAATCTCTGCTTGCCATGTTGGTTTTGATGGTAAATCTGTGGGTCGACACCCTCTGGTGTGTCAGTTCATGAAAGGTGCACGACGTAAATTGCCGGTATCTAGGTCTCTTACGCCGTCATGGGACCTGCCCACGGTGCTGGATGCTCTTTCTGGTCCACCTTTTGAACCACTGGATCAGGTGGACTTGAAGGTGGTATCTCTTAAGACAGCGCTGCTCCTGGCCTTGGCCTCGGCTAAGCGCGTCGGTGAGGTTCATGCCCTGTCTGTGCACGAGGCTTGTACCCATTTTTCACCAGGGGGCGAGAGGGTCAGTATGCAGCCTAACCCAGCCTTTATCCCAAAGGTGGTTGGGTCTCTCTCCCCAATAGAGCTGGTTGCTTTTTATCCACCGCCTTACTCCTCTGAGGAGCATCGGCGTCTGCATACGCTGTGTCCGGTCCGTGCACTAAGGACCTATCTGGACAGGACTCAGGGTGTTAGGCAGAGTGACCAGTTGTTTGTGTCCTGGGCTAAGCCATGTGTGGGCAAGCCAGTCTCAAAACAGCGGCTTTCCCACTGGATTGTGGAGGCTATTGCTCTGGCTTACACGACCAAAGGTCTTCCGCCTCCTGCTGGTCTGCGTGCGCACTCCACTAGGGGCCTTGCTGCTTCCTGGGCTCTCTTTAAGGGGGTTTCAGCCCAGGAAATTTGTGCAGCTGCAAGTTGGGCTTCACCCCACACTTTTGCTAGGTTTTACAAGTTGGATGTTACAGTTCCAACCCTGGCACATTCAGTTCTTGGGGTAGGGTTTTCACGGGGTACAACCCACTCTTCGTGAGGCCCCTCTGGGACAGTTGTCATTTTTACAGGCATGTCTGGCAATCCGGGAGTCAGTATTTCTCCCATAGTGAGACACGAAACGAATGCTATGAAAGAGAACTGGAGGTTATGGCTATAACCATGGTTCTCTGATTAGCATGAGTGAGTGTCTCACCAGACCACCCTCCTTGCTATGGAAGCGAGGAAGAGGTGAGCTTGTTTGAATGGCGACTGAAGCTATGTCAGCCTATTATATAGGAGGAGGGCGGTCCCTCCTGACATAGACGTCACTGATACCAGCCCCAAGGGCTGGTGTAGTGTAATTAAAGCTTCTGTCGGGATCACGCAGGGGGCGTTCTCCCATAGTGAGACACTCACTCATGCTAATCAGAGAACCATGGTTATAGCCATAACCTCCAGATATGTTGTTAACATTTCAAATAGATAGATAGATACTTTATTGATCCCCCAGGGAAAATTCAAGTATCCAGTAGCAGCAATGGAACAGACAGCCTGGCATGCAATGTACAGTGGAATTTGTGTATATATATACTGTATATCAAGAAAAACACTACAAGGATAGTAAGAGTCCAGGTAAGTGGCTTAACACGTGGCTCGAGTCCTGCTCCCAGGAAGGAGTTGAAGAGCCGTACAGCCTGAGGGACAAATGACTTCCTCAGTCTGTCTGTGGAGCAGGCCAGGGGCAACAGTCTGTCGCTGGAGGAGCTCCTCTGCCTGATGATGATGGTGATGTCCATCCTGGACAATATCTTGCTGCAGATCTTCTTCAAATATTCAGTTAACATTGCTGTTACAAGTGCTGTTACAATGAGGTATAACATGGAGTGGACTGGCTTCCCACTGTGTGCCAGCTACATAATTCCTATTCACTTATTATTCCACTTCAGGGATCTAAATGCAATGAATCACATTTTATCCCTCTTTTAGCAGGACTGAAATGAAACGTGTGCATCTCTCCTCATGCCTCTACAGCAGTATCCATTTATAGATCCTCTGTCTTTTTTTCTCAGGTCTGCCGTGTAGCCTATGAGATCATGCAGACTCTGCATCCGGACGCATCCTCCTTCTTTTACTCCCTGGACGACATTTACTATTTTGGAGGTCAAAATGCCCACAATCAGATCGCCATCTACCCACACCAGCCGCGTAACAGCGAGGACATTCCCCTGGAGCCCGGCGATGTGATCGGCGTGGCCGGCAACCACTGGGACGGATACTCCAAAGGCATCAACCGCAAACTGGGCCGCACAGGCCTCTACCCATCCTACAAGGTCAAAGAGAAAATTGAGACGGTGAAGTACCCAATGTACCCCGAGGCGGACAAACTGCTTAACTCTCAAAACAAGTAAAAAAAAAATGACAAAAAAAACTTAAAGAGAAGAGAGGGAGTGAGGAGAAACGCGCAGTCTCCAATTCCAGAGAAGGAGGTTGCTTTTTGTACAGAAGAGAGAGGCGTACTCAGTGCGCTAAGCTAAGAAGAAAAGAAGAAGCCTGTACCCAGGGGTGATGGGAATGAGAATGCACTCTGTGTGTTTATGTGAGTGTGTGAGTGTGTGTGTTTGTGCGTGCGTGTGAGAATGTATGTGTAAATGCCTGTGCATAATGTCAGGTCATGGAAGACTTGCACCCTACCACTACTCCCCCGCCTGACATTCTGACGTCGGGTCTGTAGAGATGTAGACATTGATTTTAAATAAAGCAAGAAAACAATTAAAAATCTACACAACTGACCAGGCTCGCTCTGGGACTACTGTAAAGACTGGCACACTGCACCCCCTCCTCCTCATCCTCCCACCCCATCCCCCCACTAAGGACTGAGCTTTGAATCAATGACTGAGGAAAAAAATGACAAACTGGAAGAAGTGTTTCGATTTTTACTTAATTCTTTTAAGTGGTTTTGATTTAATCTTGCCTTTCTTTTACTCCTTGTTTTGTTTTGTTCACTGAATGTACTGTACTCTCTTCTTGCCATGCTCACCGCTGCCCCCTCCTCCACTTCCTCCTCTTCCTCCTGCTCCTCCTCCTCCTCACTGTGCTTCTTCTATCTTGTCTCTTCATGTGCAATTAATTTTACAAAACCATTGTGCTTTTATCAAGTGTTTTTAAATGGTCTTAATTTTATATGTGTGTACGTTTGGGGCTTGTGCATTGTATACTGTACAGTGTGTGCGTGTGTGCGAGAGGATGGTGTGTGATCAAGTGTGCCAGTGTGTGTGTAAAAGTCTAAGAGGCCATGTTGCAACCATGTGCCTGATTATTTGTGAGCAGTGTATGTTTTAATCTACCCCCCCCCCTCTCCCCACCACCCCCTCCCCCACCCCTGAGTGAATAGTGTTTGTGTGGCCAGCGGGAGGCTGGCGGTGACAGCGAGCACTGTCTTCAACCCTCAGCACTTGGAAACAATGGTGAACTCCAGTCTGCTGACCGCTAGTGAACAATGGTAAGATTGATGTGGAGTATGGTGCACGCATACACAAACACATACACATACACGGACACAGGAGCGGTCCTGAGGCTCACCAAAAAGAAGCACTCCTCCCATAAAGATAGTGTCCTTTTTGCTGTCTCTTCTGTCCATCTGTTTGTTTGTTTTTTTGTTTTTTTTTGTTTTTTTTACTTTTAACGTTGCTGTTTTAAAATAAATGAGGTGAACATGTTTAAAAAATAATGATGCTATGTCATATCAGCCCCCCCTCCCTCCTCCCCCTCCCCTCCAATCATGAAGGCTTTTTTTATGTTCTTGGGCATTGTCTTTGATAACCACAGATCGAATAAACTTGAGAAACCAACATTCTGATTCTGTTCGCCATCTGCTCCTCCGTCTCTATTAACAGGCGACACCTGCTCATTCAGTCAGGCTAAACATGGCTTCCACTACAGTCCAGACTGAAAATGAAGGCTTCTTATTTTTTTAAACATATTTGAAGAGATGATTTCCTGAAGGGTATCCATCTATTTTTGAAGAGTGTAAATCATTACCTGAATTTCATCTTTTGATATTCTCCGTTGAAAAAAAACCCAGCTCTAAAAACTGATATCATTTTGGCATCACCTCCTGACTTCAAACAGTAGCAGTGGTTTGTTTCATAAATCATTCAGTAAGAATTCATTTATGAGTCATTTCAAAGAAGCTCTTAAATCTGTCTTTGATGTACATTTCAAACCAAGGACCAAGATCAGTACCTTCAACAGAGACATTACCATCCTTCATTTTGATATATCTTGTGACAGCTACATGACATTTCTGCCCCAAATACCAACATTTCTCCCCATGGAGCCACCATGTAAGGTGTGTCAGTGAGGCAGAAGATAACTTCCTGCTCTTGTCTAGTGTCCTACTTCCTACTTCCTGCATGTCTAAATCGTTTATGATCTTGTTCTCTGTGTCTTATTTATGAGCTGTCTTGTTACTTTCTTACTCAGGGGGCTCTAGGAGTTTCATTACAGATCCCACTTTAATTTGGATGCTGATCTGCATGCTTCATTGGACGCCTATAAGGAAAGCCACAGCACTGCCAGAAGAGATGAGGATTTTTTTTTGTTGAGAAGGGGAGAATAATAGTTTTATTGCTCTTTTTTTCTCCCTTTCTTCTCTGATGCTTGACAACAATCCGCAACCAATTTAGCCCACGTTGACAAAGCGCTCACGACGCTCACGCTGTGTACAACAGTTCATTGAACATCTCTTTTCACTGGAAAAGAGTCCCTCGTGGGCTTTATAAACGCACGCTAACTGGAGGGCACTTTAATTAAAATACACTCGTTGCTGTCACAGTGGCCTGTAACAGTAGTTTAAGAGAGACGTTAGTTCAGTTAATTATTCTGTTAATTGGCCGCCGCTTCTGATGGAGAGCATTCATGGTTTTTATCGGGCAGGTTGCTTTTTTTCTGCATTTGTGGTCTAATTGTTGCTTCCCTCATTGAGAACACATCCAGGCCATTTATGGGCCTCCCACATAGACGTTTTGTCTCATCTGAGGGCTTCAACCACTTTAAACGTGTGTTGAGAAAGACATCATTCTTTCCTCCCTGTCAGTGTTTTCCTGCAGCCTCATCAGCACCATCTTACCATAGCCTGTTAGCATGTTGATATTTTCTAATTACCATTAAACACAAGGTACAGCTGAGGGCGTAAAAGAAAAAAAAGGTATCAGGCTATAACTTAAAACATAGGCCTGATGGTAGCATTAGATGACGAGTCAGGGGATCACTGAAGTCAGAGCCTGGAAGCACTGGAATACATTTCAGATCCAGTTTTTCTATGATGCTGTACTTTTACCTGTGGCAACAGAGAAAACGTGAGCTGATCTCCAACATCAGCACTAAAATGGTGCTGGCTGAGACTACCTTACCATCCACAGAGCCTTATCAAGGCTACATGCAGACATGTGAGGGATGTCTTAAAAGAAATATGAGTAAAAGTGAGCCTAGGCTTTAATGCTCAGAGAACACAGACCAAGATTTCACTGTGGCCAATGTAACTGATGGAAATCACATTATATTGAGATAAGTGGGTACCCCATCGCCTGGTGGAATTCTAATCTTGTAAAGGGCAGCTGAATTAATTCTGACTGACTCATGAAAAGAGGGAGAGGAAATGGAAATGATTATTGTAGTCCTGGCCAGGGCCAATCAGCACTCTGTTGGCACAGCAGTAACAAGCGATGTCTGCCCTACGGTACCTGGCCCACATCAAAGCAGAGGGGAGGAGCTCGAATGAAAAAACAGTCAGGTTCAGCAGGCACAAGAGGATTAAAGGTGTCAATCTTCCTCACTTTTCACATTAAATCAACTTGGTGATCGGAAGCAGTTTGTATTTCATTAGCTCATTGTTTTTAATCCCACCTGTTGTCTTCACCCGTGATAAAACTCATCCTGTAAAGCTGAATCTTGGCACAGAGCAGAGCACATCATCACTCACAGGAGCAGAGGCATTTTGTTTGGCACACATACTGTACTTAACAGTGATCCCTGCTGTGAATCCAGTAAATCAGAGGTTCTAATGGAGTGCTGACACAGTGAGGCCTTTACGGTCATTCAGAAAACAGATGCATCAGCAATTATACACCTTCACTTTAGAAAAGCAGAAAAAGGCTTGGAACTGAAGGATTGAGTCTCATGAATTAAGATATAACACATTTAATAAAGTAAAACCCAAAGAATAATATAATGCTCAAAGAAATAAAGGAAGCATGAAATATTCCAGTTGAAAATCTTCATTCATTACATAGTGGAATACATTGAGAACAAAATAACATAAAAATGATCAATGTGAATAAAAATTATTAACCCATGGAGGTCTGGATTTGGAACCATACTCAAAATAAAAGTGGAAAATCACATTACAGGCTGATCCAACTTGAGTGGAAATTCTTCAAGACAAGTCAGAATGAGGCTTAGTAGTGTGTGTGGCCTCCATGTGCCTGTATGACCTCTACAACGCCTGCATGCTCCTGATGAGGCAGCAGATGTTGTCCTGAGGGATCTCAGACTCCTGGACAGTCTGTGGTGCAACGTGGCGTTGGTGGATGGAACGAGACAGATGAAGACAAAGGATGTGCTCAATTCAGGTTTGGGAAAAGGGCAGGCCAGTCCATAGTATCAGAGCCTTCATCATGCAGGAACTGTCACATGTGCTCAGTGTGAACCTGCTCTCATCCGTGAAGAGCACAGGGCACCAATGGCAAAACTGGTGTTCTCTGGCAAATAGCATTCACCCTGCATGGTGTTGGGCTGTAAGCACAAGCCCCACTTGTGGACGTCTGGCCCTCATACCACCCTCATGGAGTCTGTTTCTGACAGTTTGAGCAGAGACATGCATATTAGTGGCCTGCTGGAGGTCTTGTTGCAGGGCTCTGGCAGTGCTCCTTTTGCTCCTCCTTGCACAAAGCAGGAGGTAGCGGTCCTGCTGCCAGGTTGTTGCCCTCCTACGGCCCCCTCCACGTCTCCTGGTGTACTGGCCTGTCTCCTGTCCTCCTATCTATTCCATGCTCTGGACACTGTGCTGACAGACACAGCAAACCTTCTTGCAACAGCTCTCATTGATGTGCCATCCTGGATGAGCTGCACTACTTGAGCAACACCGCCTCATGCTGCCTCTAGGGGTGAGAGCACTGGCAAAATACAAAAGTGACCAAACATCAGGCAGAAAGGATGAGAACAGAGAAATGGTCTGTGGCCAGCACCTGCAGAACCTCTCCTTTATAGGGGCTGTCTTGATAATTGACTCTCACTTCCACCTGTTGTCTATTCCATTTGCACAACAGCAGCTGAAATTGATTCACAATCAGTGTTGATCCTAACTGGACAGGCTGGTTTCACAGAAGTGTGACTGACTTTGACTTTACATTGTGTTGTTTAAGTGTTCCCTTTATTTTTTGAGCAGTGTATATATATATATATATATATATATATATATATATATATATGTACACTCAACAAAAATATAAACGCAACACTTTTGTTTTTGCTCCCATGTTTCATGAGATGGACTTGAAGACCTAAACTTCATTCCAGATACACAATATTACCATTCCTCTCAAACATTGTTCACAAATCTGTCTAAATGTGTGATAGTGAGCACTTCTGCTTTGCTGAGATAATCCATCCCACCTCACAGGTGTGCCACATCAAGATGCTGATCTGACATCATGATTAGTGCACAGGTGTACCTTAAACTGCCCACAATAAAAGGCCACCCTGAAATGTGCATTTTGTTTCTGCTTTATTGGCGGTCTGGGGACTCAGAACCAGTCAGTATCTGGTGTGACCACCATTTGCCTCATGCAGTGCAACACATCTTCTTCGCATAGAGTTTATCAGATTGTCTATTGTGGCCTGTGGAATGTTGGTCCACTCCTCTTCAATGGCTGTGCGAAGTTGCTGGATATTAGTGGGAACTGGTGCACGCTGTCGTATACGCCGGTCAAGCACATCCCAAACATGTTCAATGGGTGACATGTCCGGTGAGTATGCTGGCCATGCAAGAACTGGGACATTTTCAGCTTCCAAGAATTGTGTACAGATCCTTGCAACATGGGGCCGTGCATTATCTTGCTGAAACATGAGGTGATGTTCATGGATGTATGGCACAACAATGGGCCTCAGGATCTCATCACGGTATCTCTGTGCATTCAAAATGCCATCAATAAAATGCACCTGTGTTCTTCGTCCATAACAGATGCCTGCCCATACCATGACCCCACCACCACCATGGGCCACTCGATCCACAACATTGACATCAGCAAAGCGCTCACCCACATGACGCCACACACGCTGTCTGCCATCTGCCCTGAACAATGTAAACCGAGATTCGTCCGCCATCGAATGTGAGCATTTGCCCACTCAAGTCTGTTACGGCGACGATCTGGAGTCAGGTTAAGACCCCGATGAGGACGACGAGCATGCAGTTGAGCTTCCCTGAGACGGTTTCTGACAGTTTGTGCAGAAATTGTTTGGTTATGCAAACCAATTGTTTCAGCAGCTGTCTGAGTGGCTGGTCTCAGACGATCTCGGAGGTGAACCTGCTGGATGTGGAGGTCCTGGGCTGGTGTGGTTACTCGTGGTCTGCGGTTGTGAGGCCGGTTGGATGTACTGCCATATTCTCTGAAACGCCTTTGGAGACGGCTTATGGTGGAGAAATGAACATTCAATGCACGAGCAACAGATCTGGTTGACATTCCTGCTGTCAGCATGCCAATTGCACGCTCCCTCAATGCTTGTGGCATCTGTGGCATTTTGCTGTGAGACAAAACTGCACATTTCAGGGTGGCCTTTTATTGTGGGCAGTTTGAGGTACACCTGTGCACTAATCATGATGTCAGATCAGCATCTTGATGTGGCACACCTGTGAGGTGGGATGGATTATCTCAGCAAAGCAGAAGTGCTCACTATCACACATTTAGACAGATTTGTGAACAATGTTTGAGAGGAATGGTAATATTGTGTATCTGGAATGAAGTTTAGATCTTCAAGTCCATCTCATGAAACATGGGAGCAAAAACAAAAGTGTTGCGTTTGTATTTTTGTTGAGTATATGTATATGGCTATTTTGCTACCTATCGAGCTGTATGCAGACTGCAGCAGACCAGGAGCCTCATATATGAAACATTGGATGGGATCTATATTTCAACTACATTTAAATGTGGATGCAACCAATCTATGTGTAACATTACCATGCAAATTACAGTATTACCGAGAAATGTCTGCATGTAGATCTGCCTCATATCTGGCCCTGTACATACATACAGATACAAACATAAAACAGATAGATCGGTAGATGTACCTCATTCATCTCAAACTGGTATGCTTGGTCATGGGCTGAGATACACTGGGAGAAAGAAAGAGTGAGAATGTAAATTAAAGGGAGATCACACACAAAAAGACACACACACATTTTAATCTGTAAAAATATTACTCTTTTATATTCCTTATAATGGCAGTTCAACAAAACTTCTACACGTTGCTGTTATCCTGCAAGTAACATTTAAACACATGTTTTGAGAGCAGAGTGCAGGTTTTTAGTAAAAAAATCTCTGCAGCAGAACAGTCTTAACAACGAGCTGTTGACAGTTTCATGAAGAACACAGCTGGTCTGAGAGCTTGGTGATGTCGCAGATAATTGAGCTGCAGTCAGTCTACTCTCTGTGGCTTTCTTTGTTATAAAGCAGACAATAAAGCTCTTTGAATTTCCAGCATGATGAAGACCAAGTGTGTTATTAGTAGTGGTGTCATAACAATGGCATATTAAAGCATGGTAATGATGTGATGGGATGAATGTATTATTATCACAGTATACAATGGTGCCTTAAAGGATAATAGCAGTTTATTATAGCTTCAGTTGTTGATTTGTTTCATAGTTTTATCATCAAACCCATTAGCAATAATTATCCGCTGACAGCGATAGGAATAATAGATGAATGTTAGAAACAACCCCACATTTTATTCAAACGTATTTAAAATATTACTATAATGAACAACAGCCCATGTAAATATACAGCATATGCTTGATTTAACTATAAAAAGAAAACAATATTTTTTAATAGTACTGGAACAAACAGCTATTATCTCCATAAAAACATAAGTCAATGTACTGAGGCATATTAGCAAAAAAAAAAGAATAAAAGAAAAAAAAGAGCCATATTGGCTACTTCCGGGTACGTATTGACGTTTGATGACTGGAGTCGTATTAGCGACCTGAGGATGCCTACACTAATGAATGCTACCAACTGACACTCGAAGGAAACTCTTTGAAGAACTTTGATTTCGTAGGTTCGGATCTTGTAGCACCACCATAGTGGACTTATTACAATATTACAATATTTGAAAACACTCCCCGTTTTAATGAGAGGTCGAAGTTCAAATGAGCATCACAGGCGCCTGTACAGCGGCCAGCTAGCATTTTAGCTAAAATGTTTGTCTCGATTTAATTTATTTAATTTTAAGGCGCTGTAAATTAGAAAGAAGAACAGTTTTAGTGGGCCCTGTGGACACGACACAGGAGTTGACGACTCAATCTTCCAGCTTTGTCCACTGCCCCGGGACAGTCTTGCATTGTTTGACCCAAACGCTCCTGCTCCAGCTGGACACCTGGACCCTGACATGTCTGCCATGTTGCTTGTTTCTTGGCCTTGTCAAAGGAGAGGGTGAGAAGTTTCTCCTCAATTATTTGGTATTTTCTATTATAACACCTGCTATTTGTAGTAGCCTTTTGTTTAGAGATCGGGACAACAGCCAGACAATGATTGAGAACAATTGCCCTATCATGTCATTGGGGAAGTTAGTGCAGCAATACATAAAGTCGTCATATTTATGTTTTTGCCAAGCAACATAGCCTCTATGCTACAGAAAGCAGCTACTGTGTGCTTTAATCATGGTTATGGTTGATATACAGCTGTTATATTGGTTGTGCACATATCATCTAAATTCACATTTCCAGCTCATGATGTATGTGCACATAGTTAATATTTGCAGTGAGTGCTCAATATAAATGGTATTTTTATGTATACATATACAATGTTTTTAGGTCAGAGGTGCATACTCCAAGGCCACTGAGCTGTGAGAGATCATAGATCTGAGAGAATAAATTACATATATATTATGTATTATACTACATATTGTTTGAAGATCTATATGAAGAGAATATGAACGTTGTTGGACACTTGTCTGTGACTGTTTACTGGCACAGTGGTTTCCCCATTTCGGGTGTTATCCTGGTTTAGATTGTATTCAGGATGTGGTGTTTACATGAAGGCAGCCTTTCATATTACAGTTCTGCATGAATAGTGTTGTCACATATTACAGTAAACTAATGGATGTCAGTGGGACGTCTGCTCTACTGTACACCACAGAAAATAATGTTCCTGCTGAAACATCCACCATTCCTGTGTGTGTCCATGTGCAGCCTGCTGCAGCAGCAGTGGGGAGGCAGGTCTATAGCTCCAGTCTCCTCCCCGCCTCCCCCTGTTGCTGCTGCTGCCTGCGGGGTTCAGCCCGCTGTGATGACCATTAGTGTCTGGCTGAGGCTGCAGGAGATAACAGGTGATTTAAGGCCCTGTACCCCAACACAGCCAGAGAGAAATGGCCAGCTGCTGCTTATCTTCCTCTCCGCCATACTCCACACACTTTTACATTAGGCTTCCCTATTCAAAGCCATCTGTCTTCCCAGTCAGGGTTTGATAAAACCTCCTGCGTACTTCACGAAGGGGGAGGAGCAGGAGAGTGAGGAGACACACATTGCCACTCCGCCTGCATACTTATACCCACAGCAATTCCGAGGATCATGGTGGAAGTCGACAACACCACACTGGGTGAATACTTTATCCACGCTGACTTACAGCTTCGGGCGACACAGTGGGACTCGACAACAATAACTGAGCACAGTGCGCAAAAGATACTGTACCTGGTTGTACAAGAGAGACCTGAGCGTGTAACATCACCCCTGGACTAATTGCAAATCAATGGTCTTAGTGAGATGAATGTGGTGGGGATAATAATTGCCTAGGGCTGCAGTACATCAGCCATTCATGAACAGTGCCATATACTAATCACAGTAGGTGCACCCATGAAAGCCGTAAAGATGTTATCATGCCTCAGCAGAAAAAAAGCATTATAAGCTAGTGACAGCTTTCCACTTCTGAACAGAGCGATGACAATAGCTGCAATATCATTCCCACTGATTGCTCAGAAGGCTTTGGCATGTCTATAGACTGGTGATTAAATCTTAATGCCATAACATATTGGGCAGCCTCCAGCAGGAAAAGGGATTACTTCATTCTTCTTGGATGTGCATATGTGAGGAAATATCCGCTTTCTTCAGGGCAAGAGAAAAAAATGCCTGTTATCTTAAAGAAAGCACACTGAAGATTCAGACGAGATTGGTGGAAGGACAAGGACAGTTAAATTCAGATGTGGAGCTCTGGAGTTGTGTAATTACCTTGTGTTTGGTGATTTTCCTGCTGTGGAGGCTAAGTGGGCAGTGGCTGTCTTCCTTTGGTCTCTGCTCTGTAATTATAGTGTCATTGTGTGACAGCAGAGTAGGCCTGGCATCAGTTAAAGGACGGAAAGTTCTCTTGTCTCTGGACAAACTAAGAGTGGATTCTGTTTTTCCCTTTGTCCATCTCTGTCCCTCTCAGTCCTTTATTTTCCATCGCTTTAGTCTTTGTTCTTTCAAAACCTGATAACAGAGAACAAGAATGGAATTTCAAATAACTTCACCAGTTAATACACCCCTCCTATAGATTATGGCCAAAGTGCTTGTTGCCACTGGTAGACGTGAGATGAGAAATATGTAGTCCTCTCTGTGAGTAGTGAATGAGGAGAGTTAAGGTCTATTTGACCCCTGCACTCAAATGATCAGGCTGAATAGATGCCAGGGTGGAGGATGATTAATAAGAGTCTACAGCCAGGCTATACTCAGGATATATGCAGGATTTACAATATTTGAAAAGATGGCCATTGTTTTAGATTAGGCTATTACACAGTCAGAAGTTTACCATTTTTGTTTTTTTCCTAGGTAGGAACACACAGGCATTTTTTGATTGCTAGCATTTGTTAATTTTGCCAGAACAAAAGTCAAAGTAAATGTGTGGATAATAGTGATCTTATTAGTTCAGTAGTCATGTGGCCATAAGTCATCAAAAATTTATGATGACACTAAAAGGAAAGTCAGAAAGCAAAGTTATTCTAATGGGGGCATGAATATGTATGCCAGATGTCACTGCCATCCATCAGTATAGATCAAAGGGAAACACTACCTAGAGTAATGCTACTGACGTGCCTGTATCAGCTACACGCATTGCAGCAGCACACATCATGCTACGGTGCATGTCCATTCACACCTGTGTTTGTTTTCTCTCCTCACATCTACTGTGGATTTGTCTCTGTCTCTGAGTGCATACAGTGTGGTGTGTGATAATTGAAGTGCTCTAAAAAAATTTTAGAAAATGTCGTCCATTAGCACCAGGGAAGTGATGGACTGTGCTCGTGGCATTTCAGTGGAAATGTAGCCACTATTTTTGCCAACTGGCACCCAACCAGCTAAAAGACTTATTCATAAATTTCACTAGCTATGATAAATTCACTGCCAGGCTTTTTTTTAATAGACCCCCCAGAAATCTTACATGGCTGAATACCAAGGGGGAAAAATGTTAAAATGTCAGTTTGATTGTGCAGTTTTTTCCTATGTTCAGGAACAAGTTCTGATATCACCCACAACTATCCAGTTAATATTAGGGGAAGCAGGTGTTAAAGGAGCCTTGGATACCTATAAGTCCTGAATAAGCC
Source organism: Parambassis ranga (assembly GCF_900634625.1). NCBI lineage: Eukaryota > Metazoa > Chordata > Actinopteri > Ambassidae > Parambassis > Parambassis ranga. The sequence goes on along the minus strand of NC_041043.1, from coordinate 2,864,972 downwards.
TGAATAATGTTCCCCATTCGTGTTACTCGTCAGAATAATTATTCTTCTGGGGATATTTTCTCAATCACTTACTTTTGTTTCTTTTTTAGTTGGATTAAAGGAGAGTGTTGTAGCTCTTTACAAGGTGTAACTCTCTGATTTTTACTAACTATAAACATCTTTTTTCTTTCTTTAAAAGCACATTATTCTGTCTTATCTACAGCCTCTCCACCCTTTTCAAGTTGGTTTGTGAGGAACATAAGACATGAGTGGGTTGTTTGCACTTTTGAAGCTTGGCCCAGTGAAGGTTTATTAATTCCATGTGGAGCTTTTTTTTCTCCTGTGCATATGAGTGAATGCATAGAGTCTAGAGCTTTAGATTACTGCTTCAAGCTTCACAATTCTTGTTACGATGGCCTCACCCTTGACCCAACTTGTCCCTGTGGTCCTACTGTATGTGTGTGTGTGTGTGTTGGGATGTAAGGAGGTGCAGATAATGGGCTCTTGTACACATTTTTTTCCATCTTTTTGATGGACTGAAAAACGTAACATTGCCTCTTTTGTGTTGCCTTTCATCCAGCCTGCCCGATCCCTCCAACTTGTCTATTGTTAGTCCAGCAGACTGTGCAATGGCTCCTATTTCAGTGTGGCCTTGGTGACAGTTTTTTTTCCCCAAGATCAATAGGTCCTTTTGCATTCTTTTGAGATGTCATTGAAAAGGATATACAATATATAAGCTTCTATTTTGGCCTCACCGTGGTGTAATTTCACTCCGTATTCAATTTATATTTCAGTCACAAATCAGAGCTCGGTTAATCAAACATTCAGCAATATTACTGTGTTAACTGCAGTTTCAGTCTGCATTTTGAAGCACCTCTCACACACGGTTTTCACGGTAGTTTTACTCTCCTGGCCCCATTCTAAGCAGTGAGACCTCGCCTGTCGCCCTCTCTCAGCATGAGGGCGGATTGAAATTACGAGCAAGTATTTATTAGAATGCTGGAGCACGCTGTTCATCAGCTGCACAGTGGGAGTTATTTCATTCCGAAGTTTAGTGGAAAATTCAGGTTATTCATATCATCCCAGATGTTTGCCAATTTACTTAACATCCATAACATATCCACAGTACCCAAAAGCAAACAAGCTCCCTGGCTAATCATAGGTTACTTATTGAGAGGCTGATTCTAATGCTGACAGTTTCCATGGAAAATGACATGACACTAAAGTCACCCAGCCAAAGGGGCGCACAGTGAAGCTGTAACCAACTGCATATAGCACTTAGAGCTCTACAAAAGGATGTTTCACTTACTTAGTTTTCTCTACAGGTCAGCAAGGTTCACTCTCCAAGAATGGTTGAGTGTGGGCTCCAGTTTTTAAAATATGTCAATATATTATCATACAAGATGCCCAAGGAGGAGTAGTCCGTTAGTCTATAGTTTATGTTGCGTTCAAATTATTTAATATAATGATCTTTTTAAACAATTATATAATAAAAGATATGATCTTATAGATACAATCATCTTTTTCTGTTAAGTATTTGTCTGTGCAGTTTTATTCCAGAGATTCTTTCATTTTTTGCAGCAGACATTTAGAGAAAAAAAATTGGATACCAAAATTGAAAATTGGATATCCTCCCAATAAACATCGGAAACAACATTTCATGGAAGGCTGGAAAATAAAAAGTGTCTGTCTCAACAGCAGACATGCTGCCAAATACCACAGAGGAGAGCACACTGTATATCTGACTTGAAACTGTCTTTTTGTTGTTACTTTATGGAAAAAAAAATATCAAGATATGTGTTTTTGTTGATGTTGCCAAGTCCTAGTTTAAGTACTTCAGAGGAGCTTCACTGCTTAAATTACTGTTGGAGGTGACTCAAGCACTGGATGTGGACACTGTCCCTTTTTTTGTTTTTTTTTTTTTGTTTAGTATTATTTTTGTTTTGTTTTTTACATCTCTGAGGTTTAATTCATTTTCTCTTCCAAAAACAGTGCATTGTATATTGTCTTCAGCTGGACTGCTGCAGATTGTGATGCATACATATTCGTATCTAAAATTTCAGCCTCTATAATGAGATGAAAAGCATAATGTGCAGGACTGTGCCTTCAGATTGTCACAGGATAAACTTCGTTGAGCTTTTATTTGTACGGGGAATGTTTTTGCTGAGCGTGCGTGTTCTTTTGCATACTTGTCCTTTTTTTAGCTCTGCTCTACTTCACAGTCTGACTCCTATAGATTTCCACCAGGGAACTGCCCTGTGCAACCATGGAGCTCCACTGTAAGCTGCTGAGCTTCACTCGAACTATTCTGTGTCAGATTTGTTGCTCAAAAGCACATCAGCAGCAGAATGCTAGGTCCTCAATTTGTTCTCTGACAAGATTTTGCAGGACGGTCCGAGAGAGCCAAGAATGATTTGTCTAGCCTGTGGGGTAGGACAAGACAGACAGTCAGCCTTAACCTTCTTCTAGATTAATAATGCAGTGACACTATTCAGAGTATCCACAACTTATCCAAGCCCCAGAGAGGCTCTCAGCATGTTGGTACCTTCTTGTAAAGGCTTTTTCTGCTATGTCTTGTGGGCCACCAAGCTGGATGAGAGTTCATAACACAGAGCTAAAATCCCAGTTATCCGTCCCAAAAGAGTTTTTGCTCTGTCGGCAATGTGCCGCAGCTGCAGACAAGGCCTGCCACACAACGGTGTCATGATCAATATTCCTGAGAGTGCTTGCCATGGCTCCTCTGAGATGGGGTAAAGACAGATCTTATCTACTGTGTGTGTGTGCACAGGCGTGTGTTGGAAAGAAGGAGTGGGGGTTGTGAGACACAGCAAGAGAAAGACAGATGGAGCAAGACTTAGGTGGAGAGAGTTCGACACCGACTGAACAGCCAGGCTCCATCGGAGATAAATGTAGGGGGATGCACTCTGAATAATTTATACACGCCAAAAATAAAATCAAAAACCTTGTTCTTGCTCCTTACAGATAGATGAGTTCCCTGGGATCCCGAGAGACTCGCAGACAAAGTAGCGAGGGTGCTAAGACATGGCAGCATGCAGGTCTTACCTTTTATCCAGCTACCATCAGTGATACATGACTCATAGTTGGTTAATGAACATTCATTTTTCAACATGGAATACATTTATTAATGTGACTTAACCTGCAAATGCTGTATCACTCATATTAAGAAGAATGTACCTAATGATATGAGGTTAACTCATAATTTGTTAGTGCTAAAGCTGGGACGTTAACTGTACATCATTACTAAGAATCTGTCAAGATTACAACCACAGAGAATCCAGAGAAAAAGCACTTGACATGCAGCATTAGACAATATTTAAAAGATTCAAATTGCATGTATATACCTATATAACCTCAAATGAATTCCCTTTAGAGTCACTGTGCTAAGGGTTTGTCCAACATATTTCCACTCTTTGAGGGAAAAAAAGCATGTTACAGATATCAAGTGCACTCAAGGCACAAGAAGGCCCAGAGGCAACTGCAGGCCACTCAACACATATCACAAGGTGCAAATGGGATACCTTGACCAACAGCAAGCTTGATAGTCTCATGAATTTCTAACCACAGATTATGACCTTTTAGGCATGCCTATGAGAAATAGATCAAAGCGCTATGAATGCCCCCCCCCCCCCCAAAAAAAAGATATTTATGCTGTTCTAAGATATTAATTTGACCTTGTAGACACATTTAAAGTCCTGAAAATGTAGTTGTTGTTGTTGTAAGCCCCTGAAATATCTGAAAAGATGTTGGAGTTCCTGAACACCAGAGACTTACAGTGCCACTATAGCCTCAAGGACAGCACTAATGCTAACTGAGCCAGGCAGTGCTAAATAATTAAACAGGTTTTTCAATTTTATATGTCACTTGCTTTGACATTAGCACCACAGTGCTAAAATAGTGGGACAGCTGATTGTTATGATACATAACATCCAGAATTGTTTCTCACTGGGCAGTAAATAGGTTTGGATGTGCTTTGAAATTACAATGAGCTGCAGTTAGTGAATGAACTGCTAAACACATTTACACAATATACCTGTGAAGCAGCTAGCAAGATTTTTTTTTAACTGAGACATAAACACAAATGATCTGTGGGTCTGTGAAATTTTCAAGGGGAGGGTGTTCCAGTTGCTGTAGCTGCCACATTGCTGTGTGTCAGCCCTTAGGGACCCCCTAATGGCTAATGGCCTCAAGCTCATGCAGTTGCCCGTTTGACAATTGCAAATGTGTAATAGGAAAAATACGTCTTTGGGCATCATAGGAAATATACTTTCTGACAGTTAAGTGAGAAGATTGATGGCTTGACATTAATGGTTGCCTGCTTATCCAGGGCCAGTAACCTCTATGCGTGGGCAAGTGAAAAGTGTCTTACAATTGGCTGGCTGGGCAAGCAAGAATAAAAAAAAGTATTTGTATTTCATTGCCATAACAAATCCATCCATGATCCATTAAGGAGACCCCTCAGTGTAATTTGTGTCTAAAACACAAAACACACACTCTCTCTCGCTCTCAGAATCACTTTGCTTTGCTTTTTTGTCATACATTTTAGCAGTGGCCAGTGCTAAACTGATTTTGTTTGTGTGCTTTGTTAGTGATCACATGTTTTTGCCTGGATTTAAGTAGTAAACATAAAATAAATAGAGCAACATTCTCCATTTTGGGCTAAGTGATTTTGTTCTAACATCTAAACCACTAGCCTCAAAGGACAGGTGGCTGAAAAAGCTGCTTATCCCTAAGTCCTGCTTATGTGTAATGATCTAAAGTGTTACAACAAGCATGTGGTTTGGTTAGCGTAGCATACAGCAGAAAGCATGAAAAAGCAACTTGACTTGCTTTATTTACTTTTGGCAGTTTATCCAAACTCACCATGTAATGTGGTAGGCAGGCATTTTTTTTCCCTTTAGACATGCAAAGTATTTATTTTCCCCATGTTTCCAGTATTTGATATAAACAAACTTAATGGACTGCTAAAAAAAAGAAGAAAAAGCTCTTACTGCTTGCAGAAGCTTAAAACTCCTGGTTGAGGAAGCACTAAATCCTGGGATTGCCGCCTAACAATGCAAATCATTGCACCCCCTTAATTGCTCCGTCTAAATTTTCAGGTTACGTTTGTTGTGAGACTGCACAATAAACTGATCAACACTTCATCTTACATAGTGGATTTTTATTGGCATTTAATAGATCATCTTTTATTGTAACATTTGCCTGCAGTTTTGGGCTTCCACTGGTGTCCATCCACCTTTCTTACACATAATGTAAGCGATTGGGCTTACTGTTCCCTCAGCCTCTCTAATGTCAGCCGTCCTGACATTATTGTGTAATGCAATCATATTTTTTCAGATTTGTGACATTTGCGTTGGAAAAATGCATGTGTTCACATATATTTTATACCACTACTTTTCCTCTGGCAGTTTTATCTTTACATTTGCAGACATGTGCCTCATCTAAAATTGAACACAAACTGTTAAAACCATCATAAACACAATCTGTGATGCAGATACATTTCTTGTAAAAAAATATTACTCAATCATTCACAGTTTCCTTTAACTGATTAGAGTAAATTGTTTTCATACAGCAGCATCACGCATAGTGCATTTCATAGTATAATTCATTCACTGTCATGGGCTGCATTACCATTTTCAAAACTTTGAAGAAATGAAAGTTATTCAGCTATTTAACCAGGAAATATTAATACAAGTTTTTTTGGTAGGGCAGCATATTTTGGAGCTCTTTTATAATAAATGATAAATTCTTAAAACTCTGGCTCTGCTCAGAAATATATCAAGCACAATATTTATGAGCAAATGCAATATTTGAGCGTAACAGATTTTTTGGTTGTAGAGTCAATATTCATGCAGCGTTGCCATAAAGCAGTAATAGGTCCAAATAAAGTGCACTGTCTAATCCCCACAACCATATTTTTTATGTTTGTCTTAAAAAAACAGCCATAATTGCTACCCTACCCACACTCAAGTGAGACAGTCTCCTCCAATAAGTTTGTGATGCTCTTTACTCAGCATCAGGGTGGATGGAAGAGTGGACTTTACCATTAGTGGGACAAAGAATCATTTTGGCAGGAGAGTGCATCTAGAGGAAATGTTACAAGAGTTACAGGGTTCAGTCTCTGTATATTGCCTCTCAGACACTCACACACCTTAACAACTTCAAGTTTGGTTCAACTTTCATCACTTAGAGCTGTACTTAGTCCCATCTGTGATTTTGGTTGAATGAACAGAAGGCATGTCTGTATTAACAAATGGCTATCCATCTGATGCAGTTGTTGACACATTATTTAACAATTGGCCAAAAATATCACACTGATTAAAAATCAGTTTGCATTTGGTGGGAGGCTGTGTTATATAGCGATTCACCATAGATTGTGCACAAAAGAGAGCTGTGCTTTATTGGGTGAGTCTAGAACAAATTGAGCTCCTTGCATGAGACTGAGAGGGTAAACATTTAATAAAGCATGTTTATGGAACAGAAAAATGTCCATATCTTGGTTCTGCAGATTCATTATATTTTACTTTGTGTGGCTGCTGCCTTTGTGTGCTGGCCCACACAGAATTAAAATAAATGATGATGAATGGATAAAATGGAAAAATTGTTAGCATTGTAAATGAGATGATAAAATTATGTAACCTGAGCTGAATCCTTGTTACAAACATTTAATGTTGCTCAGCTGCAGGAGCTTAGACAAGCCTAAGGGCATGCATTAGCCTATATTTCTTCATTTGTATTTTCTGCTTACATCACTCCCTGTGAGGTCGTTAGACTGGGTTAGAGGTCAAAGTGAATACATTTTAGCCAGTGTTTTACCTGCTGATTGCTCTCCCGATGCAAAAATGCCTTAAGCCACTAGACATGTGAAGATGTTTCACATACCTGACCTGTCAAAATAAATCAAATAAACGTGGGTTATCAGGAATATCACATTTCTATGAAAAATGTGAATGCTTTAATGGTGTTATTACCCAAGAATGGTTATGCACAGTAATCAGGTGCAGTGTTTGCACTCATCGTGTGCTGGGTTTGTGCTTTTTATAGCCTCTGTATCACATTCGACTACATTTTTTCCCTTTAGGCTGAAAGGGTCACTGAGCCATTTAAATTTTCAGATTTTTATTATTGGATTTTTGCTCCTAAGGGAGAATGCAAAGTGGTGATTTATTGCAGGGTTTTAACTGCTGCCTCTGCTGGAATACACCGAAACTTGGCCGATGGCATTGTCTTGGTGAAGTGAGGTTGACTGAAGTGAGCCATTCTAGATGTGTGAGTGGTTATGTAGAGTAAAGGTCAGGGTTGAGCTTGCCGACTAGAAGTCATCAATGCTCTTCACTTTTAGTAGTGTCTAAATCATTTTTTGGACAAAATAGCTTTGAACAATCAGCTATGGCAACATCTGCATCGCCTGTTCAGGGCTGGACTGTGTTAGTATTTCCAGTGAAAGCCCAGTATGGTGGACGCTCTTTAACCCTTTAACACCACCCTCAAAAATGTCGCTACTTCCTGTAGCGACATTGCAGTAGCTTCAATTCTTGTTTGCTATAGCAGTCCTCATGATCAGGGACTACTATAGTACGATAAATCTTTCTCACAGAAGTCAATAGTGAAGAGTGAATGGATGTAAATCCTAGTTTTGAGAGCAATTATAGCACCCATGTGTAAACAGGTGTGATAATATGCTATAGAGGTGTATGAATTATAGATTGTCTTGAGGTATACCACATAGGTTATGGTATTACCAGCTGTCTGTCCCAATGGCTTCCCACAGTAGTGGTTGGGTATTACATTTAGGCTGAAGTTAAATGCTTGTGGTTATTAAAGATTAAATGGAAAGTTATTTTCCAGAATATGTATTATTAATACTAATCTGCTGAGGCTAATATGAAACGCATTATCTCCCCGTTGCTCAGCCGGCTTTAATCTACCTGTCTCTCCAGTTGTGTTTTAACTCCAATTAAATCATCAGTGATTCACTGTTCAAGCTCTTAAAATTCTTTTTTTTTACCTCCTCTTTTCCCTTTGTGTGGTGAAAGTATTTGACTTTGTCTGACCATATCTCTTTGGGAGATAAGCCGAGTACAAGCCAGAGAGCAAGCTTAAATCCAGAGATAGGACCTTTCTTGGCATATTCTGACGTGTATGAAAACTGAAGATGATGAAGTCTTATTCAGTCTCTTTAAACTTTAAAACCACTTGTGGAAAAACTACTGCTGAATTGCTGCCCAGCACAAAACAAGATCACAACAAAATGTGCTTGTGGCAGGAATAGAAGTCAGTAATGGAAAAATCAATTTCAGCACTTGAAAAAATACCATTAAAAGGGAGACGAGACAGTATCAATGGCCTTTTTGCAGCTTTGAATGTGACGACAGTTGGGACAAGCTTTGCTACTTACCTCTCTTCGAAGGAGCCTGGAGGTGGAGTCAATTTGTCAGGGAGATCTAGTTTACCTGGTCTGACTGCATGCTGCAAAACTAAAGCTCAGCTAGCTACTTCTTTCTCCCCTACATTTGAATATCTTTTAAAAGGATAAGGATTAAAATCTCATTTAAAATATGAGTAATAATATTTCCAATAGCCACACACATATATATATATATGGAAGCCTGCAAAGATAAAGTGTTGTATTATTTTGTATCTCAAAAATATCTTGGGAATTCAGCTGCCATGCAGTGTCAGCTCTGGGAAGCACTGTAGATTGTGCCCTTTTAATGAAAATCTCTTCCTCATAGTAATGTGAATTAAAAATAACACGTCCTAGCTTTCAATAAATGAAATATTCCAGTTGAAAATCTTCATTCATTACATACAAACAAAATAACATAATAATGATCAATGTAAATCCAAATTATTAACCAATGGAGGTCTGGATAGAAACTCCAAATAAAACTGGAAAATCACATTACAGGCTGATCCAACTTGAGAGTGGAAATTCCTCAAGACAAGTCAAAATGAGGCCTGCAGGGTGCAGGGCTGTAAGCACAAGCCCTACTTGTGGACGTCGGGCCCTCATGGAGTCAGTTTCTGACAGTTTGAGCAGAAACATGCATATTAGTGGCCTGCTGGAGGTTGCAGGGATCTGGCAGTGCTCCTCCTGCTCCTCATTGCACAAAGCAGGAGGTAGCGGTCCTGCTGCCAGGTTGTTGCCCTCCTACAGCCCCCTGCACGTCTCCTGGTGTACTGGACTGTCTCCTGGTATCTCCTCCATGCTCTGGACACTGTGCAAACAGCAAACCTTCTTGTCACAGCTTGCATTGAGAGCACTGACAAAATGTAAAAGTGATCAAAACAGTAGGCAGAAAGGATGTAAACAGAGAAATGGTCTGTGGCCAGCACCTGCAGAACCTCTCCTTGGTAGGGGCTGTCTTGATAAGTGCCTCTCACTTCCACCTGTTGTCTGCCATTTGCACAACAGCAGCTGAAACTGATTCATAATCAGTGTTGATCCTTTTCGGTTCGGTTCGGTTTACATTGTTGAGGTTTTTTCTACTTTTAACACTCTGAAAATACCAGATGGGCATAAAATACACAGCCTATTTATCCAACATTCAACATATTTAAGAATCAGTTCAGTGTTTCCCCTATCCTTATATCAGGTCAAGTCAATTTCATTTCTTTTTAATTTCTATATACCAGATCATAACAGAAGCCATTTAAGAGAACCTTTTCTATAGAACAGGTCTACAGGTCGTCAGACAGAGAACGACATGTTAGTTGGATAGCTTGAACTCTATGACTACGCTAGGCTAAGCTAACGTTACTGATGTCTGTGTTTTTATTTTATTTTTGTCATTGAAATATACTATTTACATCCTGCTCTGTAAGCATTGACCGGACCAGCGGCAGCTTTGCGCACAATTGGATGCAGAGTGGTGTGGGTCTCTCTGCTCTGGCGGCGGAGGCGCTCACGGTCGCTGCTTGTCGAGGAGTGTGTGTGTGTGTGTGTGTGTATATATATATATATATATATATATATATATATATATATATATATATATATCCCTCAGGCGTCACTTTAATTTACTACCCTTTTGTGTCATTAGGGGACAAAAAAGTCCACTTCCAAAAAACTGCTATAAAAAATTAACAGATTAATATTTTTTCTTCGTTTTTCTGCAAACATCTGACATTGCAAACTGCAAACATTAAATCATTTTACCTTTTACCATTTTACCATTTACCTTTTAAATGCCAGTTTGATTACTTGATGTCACAGTAATTTTTTTTATGAAGAAAACACAAAAAATGAGTGTGGTGGCTGAGGCATTATTTTTACATCTGTCATGGATATGTCAAAGATTAGCTAAAATATTGAGTTTGATGCGTTATTATTTTTTATGTAGCAGCAGTTTTAAAATTTACTACCCTTTTGTGTCATTAGGGGACAAAAAAGTCCACTTCCAAAAAACTGCTATAAAAAACACACTTAAAACAGCCTACTGAACACAATCCAAAACACATCCACAAAACACAAGGATTTTATGCATAGGAATATAATGGGTTCATGGCTGATTTTAGTGGTGAACAGTAGAAAATGTCAAATTTAACTATTTTTTTTCAAAAATGAAACCCTTACATCAAGAAATGCATTGATATATGTTGTTATAGTTATGATGTTAAAAAATGTAGTATTATAATAGGAGTTAATGGGACCTAAGTGAATAATACCATTTTAAACTGCTGCTATACAAAAACTAATAATGCATCAAACTCAAAATTTTGGCTAATCTTTGACCTATCCATGACAGATATAAATATAATGCCTCAGCCACCTAACTTTTGTTTTGTGGAAAATAACTCACTTTTTGTGTTTTCTTCATAAAAAAATACTGTGACATAAAGTAATGTAACTGGCATTCAAAGGGTTAAATTCCTCAAAATGATTTAATGTTTGGTAGTTTTGAGCAGGGCTGAAGTTGTTTAACATATTTATACAGAAAAAAGCAGAAAAAAATATTAATCTGTTAAGTTTTTATAGCAGTTTTTTGGAAGTGGACTTTTTTGTCCCCTAATGACACAAAAGGGTAGTAAATTTGTTTCACCATGTTCTGGTGATGTATTTGAAAACTTTAAATTGGAATTCTAAAATGTGTCTAGAGAGAGTCTTTGTTACAAAAAAATGTGCCATAACATGCACCAACACAGATAAAATGGTGGCCAGGCAAAGAGGCAAAAATTACCCAAATTGACAAAAAAGTCCCCAATGACGCCTGAGGGATATATATATATACACACACACACACTGCTCAAAAATGCAGGAAAGCATAGACAATATATATATATATATATATATATATATATATATATATATATATATATATATATATATATATATATATATATATATATATACATTGTCTATGTTTCAATTGGTAGTATAGGTAGAATGTGTAAGCAGCTTATTACAGTAAGTCCCCACATGACAGCAACCTGGGCAATCCCTGATTACTGGAATCATGACGATAAAGATCTTTTTAAGGTGTTTTTACATCAAAAAATGTTTTTTTCTGTCTGCCATATCTATAGTCACTGATACTCTCTTTATGGTCCAATAGGAGGCTTGGGACCACATGCTACCTACACTGTTATAAAGATGGAGTTTTTTTTTTTTTTTTACATCTTCTCATAAAATGATTGTGATAAGGTGGTTTATTTTTGATAGATTAAGTGTATATGTTCTCAAAACTTTATTTATCATCTCTATCAAACATCAATGTGAAAATGACAATAGGAATACAAAGAGGAATGTGGCTAAAAACTAAATTATTCCAACTTTATGGGCAACAGTGTTTTTGTGGGTTAAAGGAGTTGTTCAGACATGGAGCTGTTACATTGCCAGTGTCCATGCAATTGTTGCTTATATCAATATACACATCATGCATAAATCCCTTCCAAAAGCACCCTGAAGTCTGTATATTGAAATTCACAAACGAACAGTAATTATAAAAAGTAACTCCAGACTATGTGTGATTCCTTGTATTTAATCAAGCATCAATTCAGGCTGTGATTTCTTTTAAATAATTAAAGCCATCAATGTCTAACAGTTGTGTTTCATTCTGCAGTGACAAATGTGAAAATTTCTGCATGGATCTGAAGATTGTCAAAGCCTGTGTGAAAAAGCTGGAATTTTTCTGCAGCAGATCCTTAGGAAACATTTACTGTGTGTACTAGCTCAACATAGTTATCCGACCAAGAGCCCTGCTCTCAAAGCCAGATATCCTCTATGAGATTACACTGATCACTGAACAGTGGGCTGGCAAGGGTATCCTATGTGATCCTATAAGTATAAAAAAAAATACTATATAATATGAAAAAAATAAATCTACCTTGTAATAGTCTGCTGAATCTGGTAAAACTTTTAGTTTACTGTGCTGTATTACATTTACTGGAAGCTTTGTCAGCCTTTATTCAGGCTGTTGTGGAAATACCTGCTCATTTTATCAGTTGGATTCCAATAAATATTTTTTATATTAAATATATATGACTAGACTATCGGTGCAATGTACTGAAAAACATGATATACAATCACAGTGTGTCTAAATCTTACAACAGTATTATACCATTTGTTGTATGGTATTATAGCCTATCTATACATCGGTTATCTTTATGTTTATGTCTGCTTGGCAACACCAGGACACCACCTCTAATTTGTTATCAAATTCTGATATTATATCACAAGAAAAGCTCTGCCCACTTAAGTGAGTAATGGGCAGACGAAGAGTGCATGTCTTGTGAGGGACGACCTGTGTGGTTCTTCAGACAGCATTGTATTCATGTAGGACCCCGTCTCCTAAAGCTGATTAGGAAAATAGGTTTTCAGTGGCTTTAAGCTTTGCTCCACCTGGACTAGCTGCAAATTTAATCTGCCGTTTACACATTAAGGAATCAATTATTTAACACTCTGAAGGGAGTAGTTCTTCAAAAGGACTGCTTAAGTACAATACTTAGGCAAATACTTAAGAAAAAAAATATATGCAGTGTTTTTATGTGTAATGGGTTATTCCTATCACTAATTTTCAAGTTAAGGATCTGAACAATGTCTCTGTGTGAAGGTGGCTGAGATGGGAAGAGGCTAAAGCCTCAGCAGCAAAAGATGGAGAGTGAGCTGTGAATTCCCACACTTATTAGCAGTGGAAAGACTGGAGTGTTCTCTTCTCAGGTATACACACAGGTATTTCCACTCGGCTGCCTTTCATCTATCGTGTGTGACAGGCTTATGATGACATTGTCGTGTGGGCTGAGCAGGTGACAGACCACGAAACCCAATCATTTTTTACCCCTTTTGTACACACAAATACATATCATCTTTATTGTCTTATCACCCAATCATCTGAAGTACACCACGCTAACATTTATTGCATCTTTTCCTCCTCGTCTTCCTCTTCCCTTCCGTATCTAACCATCCTCCCAGGTGTTAGCTGGATGATGATGCTTGGTGGCACATAAATCAGGAAGAAGACTAGAATGAAATCTGTAGATCCTTCTAAGTAATTTACATCAGAGTGATTTATAACTTAGCTGTAGATTGAGACAGATACCTGGATGTTTGTAGCAAAGGCAATTTTATCTCCATTATTAAATCTGGTGTTACTCAACGGAGCAACCTCAAGCAACATTTAACAATACTTTGGATTAATGTCATAATAACCAGCTTTAAATATTTATTTTTGTTTGTGACTGGCATGATAGTCATATTTTTGTTGCATCTGTTTGCTTTGGCAAATGGTCCCAAATACTATGGTAACCATTTGCCTTAGCAGCTGTTGCTATGGTAAAGTTACATACATGAGGCAAGAACTGAAGCATTAGTAAAGTCAGATTCACTGTTGCAGCTGGAAGAAAAACAGGACAGTCATCCACACGTTCACAGAGTTAAATTCACACATACCAGAGGTCTGCTATATACAGTCAGCTATACTAATCTATTGTCATGCTATACGCCCTCTTCCTTGAGCGTTATCAGCTCGTTAGGCCAGGTTACCACGACTGTGCACACAATTTGCAATACAATTGCATTGTCAACCTTTTATGTGTGACGTGCACTTCAGTGGGAGAGCTGTATGAGGAGTTCTGCACACACGCTTCTTGTGGAGTATGATTACTCCGTGCCGAAACAAACTTTTTCCTGTTCCTGCCACCCGGGGAGCGGGAAGAAAGTTCTTTGTTCTTGTGGAGTATGTAACAAGCTTTATTTGGTGCTGGCTGCAGTTGTCTGCTATATTACCTGCTGTGGATTTGCTTTAAGGTCCCCTGTTAATACCCCGTTGATACTGGGGAAATCAATCCGGCTAGAGCGGGATTCGGATCGTATCTGGATATATCCTGTTTTTTTCTGAGTGTGAACACCGCGAATCCGGCTATATCCAGCTTGATTTCAATCCACCTCTCGGAGGTGGATCTAGCCAGATTGCCTCAAATGTGGCTCAGGTCTGAACGCAAATGCAGCTAACGAATCCGGCTATGATGTGCTACTTCCGGTCAGCAAAGCGATACTTCCGGTCCAAGGGGACAGTGAAACCGCATGACGCATGCGCACACGCGGTCCTACCGTGGCCTGGACGGACTCTGTATATTACGAGGCACCACCTAGCAGTTTGGAGGACCGCAAACAAGCCGGATTAAGCTGGATTGAGTGCGGACACGTGTGTGATAGCCAGATTTGAAAAGTCTGAACGTATCCAGCTTAAAAACTATCCAGATACAATCCTACTCTAGCTGAATTAACTTTCTCCAGTCTGAACAGGGTCTAAATGCAGCACACTATTCAGAATATAGACCTAAACAAACTGCAAATTAGAATTTTTTGGCATCTCAACTTAATAAAAGATATACAGCTAAAATAGTAATACAGCTTGGTCGTTGTCTCTAACTTTCTGATAAAGGATTATGGTGATATCACAAATGTCACTCCCACAGTCAAGGTTTAGATGGATTGTTTCTCCAAATAGTATGAGAATAATACCAGACCTATCACCAAATAAATAAAAAATGTGGGCTCTCCAAAGTTAAGACATTAGGAAGTATGCAGCAGTAACGTCGTGGATGGCAAGCAGCAACAACACTTCCGTAAGCAGAAATCACTGTTTCCCACATGCACACACGGCCCGCCAAAGTATCATTTCTAATCCATCTTAGCGTTTTATTTTTTTTTCAAAACCACATGGGAAAACATCTTTGTCATCAAACCTCTTGCCTTGATTTTGCAGGAGGAATGTGGTACACAATCTTTCTCAACACAAGCTGCTTGCACGGATGAATAACATTAATGCTAATTCTTTAAACTGTGAACTTTGATGCTGTGCATTTGTTTAATTTATCCATGTGATTATAAAAAAAATATTTTTGGTACTGCTGAAGCAGCAAGTCAAGATTAGGAAGGGACAGCTGAAGCTGTAGCACCAGCATTCTGCTTGCAGCATTTATTTTTGAGAAATGTCTGGATAGTATCTGCAATAATAATAATAACACACATTTGCATGAGACGAGCATATATGTCCACTCACAGAGCATAAAAACCCTTTAAGGTATAAATAAATCAGATAATGTGATTAATGCTGAGTTTACAAGGGACAATCATTAATTAAGAATAAATATTTTAATAGATTGACAGCCCTAAGGAAATTAATTTGACTTTAATAAGTGCCCCATATACAGCAACTTTATAAAGACAAATGTGATATTGTGTTATTAGTTTGGAGTTGGGCTGATTATCTATGCATGCTTTTGTGTGGGTCTGTCAGTCAAAAGAAGCAACACATCTCCTCAGAGGAACTGTGGGTATGATAATCATTTATGGCCTGACAACAAATCCATGTTCAATTTGGTTCTTACCACCTAAACAAGCTCACATTAGCCAAATGTATAAACAGCTGGCTAGACCTGATGTGATTAATAACACACAGTGAATCCAAAGGCCAGAGAAACAGAACTTCTTTTATATTCCAGACATAGCCATCCTAGATGCAGGCATGAAGAACATTGTTTGCTGTCAAACATGGCTAAGTTATGGCTAAGGAGGAGAGTAAAAAGCCCTCATAAATTCCAAAATGAACAGGTAGGGCGCCATCAGAAATGACCGATGCCTGGGTGAATAAAGGTTTCCTGTGCTTTGGTGCGCTTCATCCCGGGTAATGAAAATTAGGTCCCTCAACACAAAAATGACCCCAAAGACGAGACAAGCCTTTATCTCCCCCTTTCATCCGACAAGGATTATTGATTCATGAATGTAAATGATCGTTCAGGGTTTGATGTGCCCTTGAAGGTAGTCTCTCTCTCCTTTGAATCTTTTATCAAGTCTGTGTTAGCTGCAGTTGGTTAAAAGTATGCGTGGCGGCGCAAGGGTTTTGGGAGTTGTATTTTTTATATCCTGCAATATTCATAGCCAGCTGTATTATTTTGGCTTTTTTTTCCACCTCAGGAGAAATTCCACATTTGCTTTAGATGACACTACGAGCTGGTGCCTCCGCTGCAGCTCTGCAGAGTTGATAGACATCAATGAATGGGATTTATTTTTGTGCAGCCATGGACTAATCTCCTAATAATGAGGTCCATCTGTGGCAGTGACAATAAGTACAGCACCTTCTCTTTAATACTCAATCTTGGTTGACACAGGCGGCATCATATTGCCAGACTAATCCACTGTCCGATGTCACGGCATTGTAAATCTAATTTACCATTCCATTTGGGGCTCAGATATTGCTGTTGCCCGTACACCTGTTGATTGCTAACATTGCTTTCCTCGCACACATACACACACCCCTTCAGCCTGCTCTCCCTAAAATGGTTTCTCCCACATAGTTTCCATAGCAACAGTCTAGTTTTAGTGTTCTGTTGTTTTTTCCACAGACAGAGAATGGCTAATTTTTCAGAATGAGGGTCTTTGATGATAAAGAAAGCTAGGTTGCAAGATTTACATAATGAATGGATGCCACGCTAGATCAGTCACCACCTAGTGCTGATGATTGCTTTTTGATGAATTTCTTTCCACTATGTCCTTAGGTGCCTCTGCTACAGAAGCCCATTGTTTCCAAAGCATACACATGCATCTATTGAGGTCAGTCTCTGTCTTTGTCCCAACCTGGCCTTAACATTGTAGTCTACTACTTGCACATGCCTTGAGGGCAAATATCAGGGTGTCACTTAAAGCCCTCTCCAGGGATGAAGAGAAAATGGCCCCATACGTTTCTGTTTCAGTATGAAGTTGTGCTTCAGTGGTCACAATTACAGACCTTTATACCTTCAGGGTAAACGTAGCACTTGTGCCAAAGTTTCTCAGGCCTTTAAATCCCCTCTCACATTTCTTTTTTTTCCATCTACCCCTGCCAAGCACGAAGAGTGTACTTTGTACACTGTGTGAATTTTGTAAACATTCATATATGTTGGTGTGTACGGGCTGGGTGATGTCAAGGGAATGAGGGAATTTAATCACACCCTGACAGATGTGTGTGGTATTGATTTTGTGGCTGTTTTGCGAGCACAGCTTCAGGGCCCTTTGGGAGGGACATAAACCTCTCTATCAAAGCAACCTCCCCTCAGTGTTTTGCACTACATGTACACACTGTATCCCAGTTGTGTGTGTTGGAACATTTGTGTGTATGTGTGCACTTTCTTGGGAGTGGAAGTACAAAGGTGAACCCAAGGTACTCGTTAAGGCACTCCAGTACTCACTGGGGAAATGTATAGTTCTCCACAGATGGAACTGGTTGATTTGTCCCCTGGAGAAAGCAAACCTTATAATAAACAAAACTGGCATGAGGTTCACATTTCAGGGCAGGGCAGAACACATTACAGCGATAGTTAGGGTGCACTACAAGAACACCAAATAGCTAGGGAGTGGGTTTCAGGCAAGCATTCTGAGCTTTTTGGCCTGGTGAGTACTCACTTTGATAAAAGCTTTTTCCTTTCCTCCAGTCAGATGGCTGAAATTACATGACCTCCAACGTGAACCGTGATCTGACCTCTTTCAGTGGCACTGTGTCTTTTGCCTTTGTCTTTTTGAGCCTGCCTCCCTGTCTCACACACACGCACACTGGCACTCTCTTGTAACTCTCTAGTAGTGCTCGCTCAGCAGCCAGGGAGCCCAAATGGATCTGAGAAAGGGACTGTGTTTACTGCCATGGCTAATATCCTCGTTAACACTAATCTGTGGGGAGTGTGAAAGACGGAGCGAAGGATGGTGGCTGTTTAAAAGAAGAAAGAGAAGGGAGGTGTGGGTGAAGAGTATAAGGGAGTTTGGGAAAAGAGAATAAGGAGAACCAGACAGACTGAATGACCAGTGGACTCGTCTGAGCACTTGATCGCCTCACTGATGGACTGCGATTGGCTCATTAACTCCTCCTCCACAAGCTGGCTATACTGCATGCTCCTCTGCAATGCATTTAGCGCACAAATCCACACACTGCCATATAGTTTCCCACATACATGCAAACAAATATGCTCATTAACAAGCCAATGACGTGGGCAAGCATCCACATATAACCTATTTCTTCATTAGATACACACAGCTGATGGATCATTACTCTAAGTATGTTCTCTTTTCAAGCCTGAACCTTGAGCAACAACAATCCCCGAGTGCTGCAGTGTCATGCAAAGTTCAGGGGGCTATCCTCATAACACATCAAGGGTTAAAAGGGCATTTTTCTTTTCAAAAACATGTTTGGAGGAGGGAGAAGAGGCATTTAATGAGATTCATAAACAGGAAATATTCTCCACACACTGACTGATCATGAGTAAATGAAACACTACAAATTATTTTGAAATGTTTGTGGTCAGTCTAATTAGAGATGCACTGTCTTACCAGAGTTTATTTTGTTATTAGTTCTCTATCTTTTTTCATTTATTTTTGCGGCCCATTTTTTCAAGTTCAGTTTTTCAGTTTAATTTGAGGATTTACTAGTTTCAATATGTCAGTTTTTATAATACTCTTGGGTTATTTGCTAAGTTTAAAAAGTTCAGAAAAGGTTTACAACAAGTGTTCATGCACAACATGTTGATAAATGAGATAAATTACAAAATTAAAGATATTTCCACAATCTGCTACAGAACAAAATATTTTTTTTTATTTGAAATTAAATCATCTTTGTTTGTGCATTTATTGTCTCTCAGCTTCCCACTGAGACACTTAAGATGGCCACATTTTTTGAATGTAGAATGTAACACATTAAACAAACAGGTCGACCGCACCGTCTTACTTTCAGTCCCATCCTTCCAGAGTCACTTTGAAAAATATTCCTGAATAAGCCAAGTTAAGAGCTGTCTGAAAGAATTCTGAGAATGTCACTGAATACGGCCCCAGATGTGCATGCTGTGTGCCTGGAAAGAACAGAAGCCTGCAGGTTTGTTGTCAGAAATGAAATGGGGAGTTGTGGTGCTTAAAACAAAAGCTTTGTAGATTGAAAAAAATACATCTAATTGTAAAAGTCCTGTGAACTGGCTGTGGTTGTTTAGTTTATATCTGTAAACACCTCTATTAATTTGATAGCTTAGTTTTATTGAACAATTCAAAGATGTAAAATTCTAAAAATGCACAGCTTTAATAGCTACAGCTGCTCATATTGACAAATAACCAGAGGGCTGAAAGTCAGCTGATTACGGTACTAATGTTGTGTAGCAACTGTTTTTTGTCAGTTTTCTGATTTTTTTTTTTTTATGCTTTGTGAGATTCCTAATTCCTCAGTTGCTGCATTAAAACAGCCACTCATCTCTCATTGCTCTGTGATAAACGGTGTAAATGAAAGTGCTTGATACTTAAAAACTGTTCCAAATACAGATGGAGCTGCGTATTCACACTCACACGTCTAATTTGCTGGTGCTAAACTAAAAGTCATACTGCGCAGCATTGAGGCAGAATTCAGATTAGAGCTCTTTGGATGGTGACTTGACTGGCCTTCTGTTGTCAACCATTTCTCAAACACAGACAAACATTTTGTTTTGGATGTCTTCCCTTCTGATCGCATCTTTCTTGTCAAAGCAGTAAACTGTTTTTCTTTCGGCTATGAGTCATTCCTGCAGATCTGTGTCATACTTTCCAATAACAAATAGAAGTCTTGGACAGAGAATGACAGAGAGTCTCGATGCAGCTACACAATCATAATGTCAACATGACTTGTACCGATCCAGCTCATCATCCTCTGTAAAAATTCCAAACTGGTGCCTACACACTCCTAACAGCCTCAGGTTTTATCTGTGACTGTACGTTCACTGGTAAAATAACAAAGTGTGCAAACATTACTCACGCATCACTGCCAAAGTCTCCTCGTTTAATTCAGCACAATGTTAATTTTGTTATTATTTCTGAGTGGCAGAGGTGTAATGACTACGAGGTTGTTAACACTGAACTCTAGTTGTGTTTTATGGTCACATTGCTGTCAGATTTATATCATTCTCAGCTTAGTTTGTATGTGTAAATCCCAAGGACAAGGGTGGAAAAGTGACAGGTTGTAAAACACTCAACATGGTGCTTTTTCTCACATGTGTTCATTTATCAGGTTGGTGATGGTGGGTCAGGTAGAGGGCAAGTCTCATACAAGGCTTATTAATTAGATGGGTGCTGTGACATTTTAAATTGTAACTTTATATCAGCAAAAATTCAAGCTATTATGAGGAGATGAATAAAACCTGCTATTTGTGACCTCATTGGAGACATTCTGTATCTTGTTCCAAAAGCAAAGCTTAGTATTAAACGTCTGTTGTCATGGCTCCTTATAACCAAAATCACAAGATCAGGAGTTCAAGGAATGAAATGCACAGTGGGCTTGTCTGCTATTGTCAGGTACAAACATTAGCATGTCCCCTGTCTGGTTACATTTCCTACCAAAAGTAATAGTGCAAGGCTGAGATCAAAGCGAAACTACAAGCACATCATTTGCTGGTCCTCAGTGCCATCCTTGTCAGTTAGTTCATCCTTTAAAGTCAGTTTCATTCATAAAAATGCTAGCAAGTTCACTGTAGTTCACTGTAGATACAGTTTTTGATATCATGTTATCA
The DNA here is from genome assembly GCF_900634625.1 of Parambassis ranga. Lineage (NCBI taxonomy): Eukaryota > Metazoa > Chordata > Actinopteri > Ambassidae > Parambassis > Parambassis ranga. Next base: position 2,843,987 of record NC_041043.1, on the reverse strand, counting down.
ACGACCAAAAACAAAGTCCAAAACATGAACTGTCTGCTTATGTCACAGATGTCGCTAACATTAGCATATCTGACAGGTTTACTAGTTATTAGCGAATCAAGACTTTGGTTTACAGTGCTTTATTAACAAGTGTTTTAGGAACAGTGTGCTCACCTCCCTAGATCACTACCTACAGTATTAGCCAAGCACTATTTTCATGGCCAAGAAGGAGGAGATATAGCATCAGGACTGTGCCCTGGAGTCAAGCATGACTTCCGTGGCCAGTGAGAAGCAGTTCATTAGCTAATACATGATTTCTGTGACCGAATATGCTTGAAATTTAACATATATTGCCCTCAAACTCTATCCAAACATCGCTTCCATGACAAATAGATATCATTACTATGATATAACACTGGAAAATGGACTCACAATAAATGCATGTGAGCTATGTCCAAAAAGCATTTTCATTTTGCTCTTGATTGAAGTTGTTTCAGTAATTTGCATAAATTTTGAGTCAGAAATCGGCCTCCATTGTCACTATAAACACTTGACAAGCTTAGCAACAGTAACCAAGGATGATGGGCCATAGATTAACATTCAGTGGTTTCTTTCATTCAGTGGAGTTTGCTGGTCTGTTGAATAGAGGAGATCATTTCTGTCCCCTGGTGCTTGATGTTGGAGTATTAAAAGCCTTTGTTAGGAGCTTACCCTTTTAGAAGATACACCAACAGCCATTCTTGACATGCCATTGTTCCTTTTTCTTATCAGCACTTTTACATTAGCAAGTTAGTCAATAAGTCCATGCCTATAGATTCAAATGTCAGTTTGCCATGGACTCCATTTACTCTTTATTTATTTCATAGTCTCGTTATTTTTCATCTAGTGTTAGGTAGCGTTCGATTTCATGTCTCACACTGATTTCTGTTTAATGAACATCATTGATTTGCCCTCATCAAATCTTCATTAATCAGTGTGGAACTGATTGTCTCGGTGTGTGCTCATCAAGAGATGCAGTCTGAACACATTTTGGTCAACTGAGCAAATGGATAAAGAATGGTTAAATAAATTGTGTAGCATATTCTTTATTAGTCATTCATGGTATGCTGTTTAGCCTCACTGCCGCCTGGGGGCCTAAAACACAAGTATGTCCAGTTGTGTGCACATACACACATACATACATACATGCATACACATGCCAGAGAGAATGTCTTATTTTTAGGGTTTTATAGCTGCTTGTATACAGTATAACTGAAAAGCTGGAGAACCACAATCACTTCCTCGCTGTCAACAGTGTTTCTCATGCTGCCCTTCTGGGGTGAGAGGCACTAGAAGAATGTATATTAAGCTCCATCTCACATACTCTGCATGCTTCAGCACCTGGAGGATGGGCCGAGCATCAGCGCCAGGGCTCTGAGTCAATATTAATCTGCCAATATGAAAGACTGGATTATCACTGGGGTCGATTGCCTGGACTTCGTGTAAGAGAAGCATATAATGGGAGGGAGAGTTGGAAGGTGGGAGTGCGAAATGGACGGAGAGGTACTGTAGGGAGAGAGATAGAAAATTTCCAGTGCTCTGCATGGTAAAGGTTCTCACGTGTCTTGCAAGTGTAGCTCTCTAAAATTGATTTGAATCAAGAGGCAGGAGTTACAGCTGAGGGCAGAATTACAGGAAGGGGAGGAGGGAGTATGATGAAGGAGCCAAGGACACTGAAAAGGTGGCTGTCATAGCATGAGCCCATCTGCTGGATGTTTGTGTGTGTACCTTACGCATCTGGAGTACAGTCTGTGTCTGTTGAGATGGAAAGTTGTGGAGGGCAAAGCAGAGCATAATGTTAGCCTCAAGGCGCTACAAAAACATGCAGTCGTCTAGTTGCGGTCTCCAACGGAAAACTTGAAGGTTAAACAAACTTTAAGTGTGATTTTTTTTAAAGTTATAAATAAATTAAAATGATAACAAGATGCAGGTTTGGTGCTGTTCTTGCTCTGTTTTAATTACACTCCTTTCCAATTATAATTAGTTTATTAATTGGGGCTTCTAGAAGTGACACTTGCAGTATAGATTTCAGTGGCCTAGAATTAAATGTTTTTGCACAGTGTCAGTCTTTTGACTGGCTACAGACTGGCTTTACCAACAAGACTGACGTGTCTCCCATGTTTGACTTGACCAGGTGCACAGGTTCTCTAACTCACTGAGCGTCATTTTTAGCTTAGTTGTTAAAGCTGTCACTGCTGGTTTGCTAATGCCAGCTGCTACTAGCCCAGTGATGTTACTGTCTGGACAATATGGCACTATACATGTTGGGTAGTGTGTCAAGACAATTGTTTTGCTTTACCAGACCTGCCAACATGTATGCATTTCTCGTACTCGGAACGTATTTTGACCCTTAGGCACTCTTGTATGAGTCACTGCTCTCCAGCTACGCATTTTGTTGCATCTCTGACAAAAAAAACAGCAAAGGCTAGACTCTTTTAATGTGTGTGAATGCACCCTGGTAGAGTATTCCATTACGTGTCCTTTAAATATTATGAGGGATTCCTGCCTGGCCTCTAAAGGATTCGACTTTGAGAAACAGCACACGGCTCTTGATGTCCTTGAAGTCAGCCTTTTTTAGCCACTGGAGGGATTCCTTGATGTCAGACACTTTCTCTACCAATAAGCAATCCTGTGGAGGGGCTTTCATGATATTCTTCCTCATCATCCACTGCTGCCTGATGTTACTGGTTCTTTTCTGGAGGGCATTCTTGATGTAAATCTGTAAAATGATTTATACCAGCTTTCAGTTGGTTCATCATTGTTTTAAATTTTGTGGCTGCCAAATATTCTGTTTGCACCAACAAAAGCATCAAAGACAAAGCCCCTTTCACTTTTTCCATCGATTTGGCAGCTGTTTCTGTATTAAAAACTTGAATACAATCTGTGACACCAGACTGTATGTAGTATAATTTTACCATTTAGCTGAAGGGCCAGATGATTTTATCCAGAGTGGTGGAGAGCAAAGTAGAACTAAAAGGAAAGTTAGAGTGCAGAAAGAAACAGAATGGACCCAAATTATTTAGTTTACAGTGTCATTACTTTGGAGGTTCTTCTTCATAACAGTGTGCTTGTGCACATCTGTCTATGCATCGTCCCTGTGTGCAGTGATGGCTCTAAAAAGCAGTAAAACATTCAGCATAGTGCAGCCTCCTCTCAGGTCTTTATGCCTTCTCATCTTCTTCCCCACTGTGTTCAGATCTGACGCTTTGTCCTCCTTGACCCACTGTTGAACTATCCCTCTATTACCCTCGTCCTACAAAACCTCCTGTCACAAGCGCACATTGTAACAGACAGGCTGTTGTTCCTGTGCCCTCTCCTCTTCCTCCTCCTTCCCTCTTCACACCTCTTCTAGGCCAGAGATCCAGCTCCACCTCCTCGATGGCCCTCTCTGCACTGCGACACTGCTCCATTCCCGTCCTTTGCCTGCTGCCCACCTGCTAATCGGGATTGGTGGGGAGGAACGAATCGCTTTGAGACATGGCCTTCCTCTGGAGCGTATAGAACTAGGCCAAGGTCACTCACATCACTCTCATGCTTTGGCTGCCCACAGTAAACTGAGAGAAAGAGAGAGTGAGGGATGCAGGAGTTAAAAGGAGAGAGAGAGATAAGGCTGCTGCTGAGCAAGGATTCACAGCTAAATGAGGTCTCATGAATTGAAGAGATCACAAGTCAATAGCAACGGCAAGTTCATTTTATTTTTTAAATTAGCGATTAGGAATGCATTGGTATATTATCATTATATGAAATTCCTATTTACCCCCTTTGATGAAATATTCAGGCATGTCACTGTGTTTGAGTATGAGCTTATAGGTAACCTATTTTCCGCTTTCTTCTTGATCAACACTCATCAATAATTCATTCACAGCCCATTAGTTTTGTGAGAAATGCCTTGGAGCAACTTACACTCATCAGGAATTAATTTCTTATTGATTGTGTGCAGACACATGTGGCACTAAAACCACAGTCTTTGAGAAAGTTTAGAGAAGCTTCACCCACCTCCACACCCCCTACATCCCGTTCAGTGGGCCATTGCTCCATTGTCATCTCTATGACAATGTGTTTTATGATATAAGATGAGAGATGGATACTGAAGTGAGGGCCTCTGTCACAAAAGCACGGAGTGTTGTCATCAACAAGGCTGTTCTTTTTACAGCCCATTGCCTTTGCTGTAATTTGCACTCTCTAGTGTTCTCTTCTCCCTCTGCCACCATTATTTCAGACAATGTTTTAGAAATCACAGCTGGTTTCCCCAGCCAGCGTTCACACATTTGTCATTACATGTCAGTGGGGCCTGGGGATTTTGCTGCATCATTTGGCAAAAAGCAACTGTGAACATCAAGCTGCGCCTCCATCGTGGAAGCTGACACACACCTGGAATGAAAAGGTCTTGTGGGTAAAGACGCCTCTGATGTTATTAGGCTGCATAGTTGGTTGTTGAGTCCAGCAAATTTACATTTCCCACCTGCAAGCTTGTGTCTTTTGTCTGCCTTCTATCCACATGCTTGAATTTCAAGGCCCAAGCATCTCCTTGTCCTCCTCAGAAAAAAAGCTCCAACCCACTTTGAGTTTCTACCTTCGCTGCTGTTTTAAAAGCTCAGCTTCCACAACCTGTAATCTCCCTCTGGCTGTACACACTGGATCTTAACAATGATTTCTGATTAGGTGTTAAAAATTATTGTATTTTACTGCTGGAAGAGTGCACAGTGTTACATAATTAAGTACTACTGGAAAGGAACCAAAGCAGTAAAATCCCATATCACAGCATGCCAAAGTTTTAAATCAAAATCCCACTTTCTTGCAATATTTTTTTTTTCTCATTTCTACATGTAATGATGATGCTTACCATCAGAAACTGATGAAATAGTATTATAGCAGTACTATAGTACAGTTTAAGTACGTCTTAAAGAAACAGGAAAGGAAAGATACCCATCATGCAGAATTTCTACCTTTAAATGTTAAATTGGATGTGAAGGATATTAATTTGCATGGATAATTTACAAAATAATATTTTCTGGAACAACAACACCTGCTGATAATTTTGTTCTTTTTTAATTTCTCTATCATTTTTTGTATTCATCTTATATGAGAAACTGGTCCTGCTGAGCATAAATGCATCCAACTGTAGAAAATGATTTAATGCTTGGTGTGTATAATAATAATCTAAACTGGGTACTATGGTGCTATATGTAAAACAGTCAAAATTGCAATTTTGTTTATCAGAAAACCACTCAAAAGAAAACAGTGTGAACTCACAGTGAGAGTTCTAAGGTGAAAAAGGAGCACTGACTATATGATGATTACAAGAGGCTGTTTATTCTTACCCTGTACTTTGTGATGTCCTTTTCGCTCATGTACAACCAGCTATAGTGGAGTTGTATTGCAGGGACTTATGTAGTTCAACATATTTCAAGTTGCCATGGTTACAAAGTAAGAACTTCACAGAAGATATGACTCATGTTAGCAGCTGGAAGCTGGTCAGTGAAGGCATTGATTATTTTATAAAAGATACATTGTTAAGTCCCAACAACAGTAACAGAGGCTGTTACTAGAGGTGTCATGCTCAGTAACATGTTTTCATTTTTGTGTGACAAAAGGAGAATGCCGGGCCTGGCTATCCCACTTATGACTCCACATTTACTTCAGTGAGGTGAGCTGACCTTTTTGTTCCTTTTGACATTTTCAAGAGATCACACAGCCTAGTGTTTGAAAACCTTCAGGAGAGCAGTGGGACATGTGGCACGAAACTGGAAAACTTTGCAGTGTACAGCTCAGAGTGCCATTCAGGAATGGGGGTATAACAACAAAAACCTGCACCTAAGTGGTCCTGACAGGGTTAGTGGGAGACAGGAAACGAGGAGGATGAACTCTGTAGCGTGTAACAAAAATCCCTGGAAGCCAGAATTTAACTCGCATGATTCAGCCTGAACTGTGTGTGTTTGTTTTAACTATAGTTGTAGGAATTCTGCTATACACACAAATGCATTTCACACAGACATACCTACACATGTCAAGGAAAATAAAACAAATAGACACCCTAAGTGGCATGTGTCTGACATGTGTCTGTCATGTTTTCTAATATTCTGATGCTGATACTAATAAAGACAGAGAAATACACTGCTCAAAAAAAAATAAAGGGAACACTTGAACAACACAATGTAAAGTCAAAGTCAGTCACACTTCTGTGAAATCAGCCTGTCCAGTTAGGATCAACACTGATTGTGAATTAATTTCAGCTGCTGTTGTGCAAATGGAACAGACAACAGGTGGAAATGAGAGGTAATTATCAAGACAGCCCCTATAAAGGAGAGGTTCTGCAGGTGCTGGCCACAGACCATTTCTCACCAATTTGCTCACTTTTGAATTTTGTCAGTGCTTTCACCCCTAGAGGTAGCATGAGGCGGTGTCTACAACCAACACAAGTTGCTCAGGTAGTGCAGCTCATCCAGGATGGCACATCAATGCGAGCTGTGGTAAGAAGGTTTGCTGTGTCTGTCAGCACAGTATGGAGATGGAGCATGGAGGAGATACAGCAACATGACCTCCAGCAGGCCACTAATATGCATGTCTCTGCTCAAACTGTCAGAAACAGACTCCATGAGGGTGAAATGAGGGCCTGACGTCCACAAGAGCGGCTTGTGCTTACAGCTCAACACCGTGCAGGGTGATTGGCATTTGCCAGAGAACACCAAGATTGGCAGATTCACCATTGGTGCCCTGTGCTCTTCACAGATGAGAGCAGGTTCACACTGAGCACATGTGACAGAGTCTGGAGAATGTTTTGCTGCCTGCAACATCCTCCAGCATGACCAGTTTGGCGGTGGGTCATTTCTTTGGAGGGCCGCACAGCCCTCCATGTGCTAGACAGAGGGTAATACTTTTGATTTACATTGATTATTTTTATGTTATTCTGTTCTAAACGTATTGCACTATGAATGAAGAGTTTCAACAGGAGTATTTCATTCATTGAGATCTAGGAGGTGTTATTTTAGTGTTCCTAATATTTTTTTGAGCAGTGTATAACTTGATCTTGCTGGAATCAGTGGCGGGCAGCATTTTTCAGCTTTGTGTAAACACTTTGCAGGTGTGAAGGGTTGTTTGTCTGTTTTTGTTGCCCTGTGATGGACTGGCAACTGGTGTACCCTACCTCTCGCCCAGCACCCCTGTGACCTGGTACTACAGGGCAAAGCTGGTTCAGTAGGTGGATGGATGATGTCTGACTTAAGTCAGGCAGATTACATTTAGGAAGTTTTTGTGATTTATATTATTATGTGATTTTTTTTTTATGGTTGACTTTTTTGGTGGAACCAAACAGCAGTATGCTTTTCCCTTATTCACTTAACTTATTTTTCTCTGTCCTCTTTCCTCTTGTACATTCTTTTATTTTTCCTGTGTCTCTTTCATCAGCTTCTTTTCAGACAGTTTTTTCTCCTTCTCAGACATGGAGGCACACTGGGTTTTTGTCTCCTTCTCCATGTTTTGAAGTAGCAGCTGTGTTGTCATCAGGCTGTCATCTTTGTGCATCAGCTGATCATCCACGAGTACTTTGGTTTCAGTGTCTTCCTCACTCTTGATGATCTGGCTCTTCGATCTTGTCTTTGAGCCTGGCTGTGCTCTTCCTCAGTTGGTCTTTGATGGTCTTGTTTTCAGCGGTCAGTTCTCTATCTTCTGTTTGAGGTGCTGCACCTGTTCTTTATGGTCTTGGTAGACCACTTTTGTTTACTTTAGGCCTTAGGTCCTCACTTATGTCTATTAGGCATTATGGCCTTTCTACACTGTGCGTTTTTTAGCGGTCTTATAAGACCATTGCATCACACTATGCGATGTGAGTCTAATAAACTTTGGTACGATCGCCAAGTTTGATGCATGCACATTGTACGATGACCATTTACTGAATCGCAGGTGACCACAGGTTATGTCGTACGTCAACATTCGAACAGGGAAAGACATGGATGTAGAGTGACAGGTCGTAGCAGCTGTCACACTGTGAGTCAGTCATCCTAAATTTCTGACACCGCTAGAGATAGATAAACCGCTAGTTTATCTTTGGTCGCAAGACGCTGACAACGGCCGTCATGGAACCTGTCTCACAGTGCGACGTAAGACCACCGATTTAGAGCCACGACCAAAGATAACGCCACGATTCTCCTACGATGCTAGTCTTTCGTCTGTGACAGCCCAAAATCGCACAGTGTTTAAACTGGGCATTAGTGGGTTAAGGATACGGGCACATATTATAGATGTAGATGGATACTAATTTGCTGTATGAATGATAGAATGTAAAATATTTTTTATAACATAACTAATACTGGTGCACATCCGTTTTCTGCCTAGCTTGAAATCTGATAGAAGTCAGAGTGCTCATTGGTGAGGGGGACTTGATAATGGGGTGCCAAAACAACATTGTGGCTCCAGATGTCAACAAGACTAAATAACTCATTGTTGGCATTGAGGCAAGGTGTGAAAGTTGCACTCCTATTACTGAGATTGCTGTAGCCATGAAGGTGGTGAACTGCTTAAAGAGCTCATACTGGGGGGGGGGTTTACAGCAGCCTCCATTTTTGCTAGTTTTCAAACAATACAGCTGTCAACCGGGCTGCATGAAGTGAATCACACAAGGGGCGCCAATCTGTTCCACTTTGCTACTGCATGCAGGTCTAATCCATTACTGCCACTGGAAGAAATGCCAGAGTAATCTGATCACAAATAGAGCTGATTATTTGTAGCATTACTCAGAGCATGTTTAGTGGAGAAAATGGTATTTTGATTGTGAGCATTTGGGTGGTGATAAGGCTAATGAAGATGCAGCTTGAAAACTGAAATAAATTGCTTTTCTGCTTGTGTCTGAGGCAGTGAAACCCAAACACAAGTGAACTACATTTTATCAGCGTGTTTGTGCAAGTGACTAGTTTTGCTCAGGTAATATTTATTCAGATTCTTGGTTGCAGATTATTTTTATTTTAAACTCTTAGCTGGGCCATGAGGTGGACCACATGACAGACTTTAGTGATAAAGCTACAGTGCAGGATGTTTGGCTGCCAGTTCTGCTTCTGACAGTAGAGAATGACATCATCTGTCAGTGGCTCAGTCAAATACCCCGTTCACACTTGGGAAAAAAATCTGGCTAAAGCAGGATTCGGGCCTATCCAGATGTTTTTTATCTGAGTGTGAACACCTCGACGCATGACGCATGCGCACACGCGTTCCTACCGCGGCCTGAACGGACTCTGTATATTACAAGGCGCCACCTAGTGGTTTGGAGGACAGCAAACACGCTGGATGAAGCCGGATTGAGTGTGGACACAAGTGTGTGCCAGCCAGATTTGGAAATAGGTCTGAACACATCCAGCTTAAAGGCTGTCTGGACTTAATCCTACTCTAGCTGGAATGACTTTCTCCAGTGTGAACAGGGCCAAAGATAAGGGTTAAGGATTAAGAGCTGTGCTTAGAATAGGGTGTTAGGCCCCGTTCACACTAGAGAAAGTCAATCCAGCTAGAGTAGGAATCCGGATAGCCTTTAAGCTGGATACGTTCAGACCTATTTTCAAATCTGGCTACACATGTTTTTGCGCTCAATCCGGCTTGTTTGTTGTCCTGCAAACCACTAGGTGGTGCCTCGTAATATACACAGTGCGTTCAGCATGTGTCGTGCGTTTTTTTTTGTCCCGTGTCGCTCGTTCTTTCATTATTTGGTTCAAAAAGCAGTTTATTCCTTTATAGCCACGTTGGAAATTAACTCGGGGCAACGCTGTCGTAGTTCTGCGGTTGTTTGCATACGGCTTTTGTACATGACCCGCACACTGTCCCCATGAACCGGAAGCAGAGAGACATATCTGATACTGATCAACATAATCAGCATTGTGTGACCTTATTTAGGAACTCTTAACATTTATAAGTTTTAATTAGTGGAATACAGCTTACCTCTGTAGTGGATATGTATTCCACCTACTTGTGGCAATGGAGACACATTATTAATTGGGTCAATAAAGGACTTTTTGATGGCAGGATGCCACAGCAAACACCGACACATGCCCATCAAAGAAAAAGTTTTTCCTGGCTTACTTCCACCTTGACAGACCCAAGACCCAGGCTTTTATCTGCAGCTTGTAACCTGCCTCTTTGCACACCATAAACAAGATAAGTGGTGACTATTTCACTAAAAAATACACTTGTTTAATTTAGGTCCCAGACAAGTAAACATTATACTAGAGTGGTGTTACTCACCTCAGAAAACCCATGTGCACAAGAGCCTACTCAATACATATTAATGCGCTCCACCCTCAGCATGATCAGCAGTCCGCTGCATTAATATTCTCTCTGATTTTCATGCACACTGGCATTAAAATACTGCCATTAACATCATTACTGCCATGGAAATATATCAACAAGTCACGTTGAATTAGTGTTAATGTGCCCGCTGACAGGGTAGGCGCACCCCTCCGTCCGGCTGAAATGCCAGCATGCTGTTTTCCGCTCAGCCTGGCAAGAGGCTTGATCAGGCTGCCTACTCATGACCCTGGAACACTTGCTGTTGTCGTAGAAATAGATCTGCGTTTCTGGTGTTTTTTTTTTTTTATAAATTGGATTAATTGGAGTAATAAGAGGTTGTCTTACCCTCCCTGCCATGCTTTTTATCTCTCACTAATTGCTCTTTCCTTCCCTGCCTCCCTCTGTCTCGCTACCTTCAGATAATATTTGCTCTTCTCTTCCACCCCCTCTGTCAACCTTTTACACTAACGATCATCAAACTTTTTGTTTCTCCTCTTATCTGTTATTTTTTTTATTCTGTCTAGCCATTGTTTGTTTCTGAATGACTACTCATTTTGTGGTGGAATTTGTGTTTTTACACACTGATATTCCAGAGAGGTGCTTATCTCACTTTCTGTGCTGAGTGCCACTCTGATTCTCCTCTCAGTGTTCAGGAAGCTTTTGCTGAGGTGTGTTAACGCAGTACACCAGAAAATGTGGACACATGGAATAAAACAGACTGCACAAATGTTATCTTTACATAATGGACAGTGCACAAAAACAAAGCAGATGTGCAAAAACAGCAAATACTCATGCTGTATGTCAGCCCACATGATGAGAAGAAACCTGTTGCCATGGTGAATGCATGGATGTGTGAATCAGTGCTTGACGGTGGCATTTTCTTGTCACTAGTTTGCACTGTAGAACCAGCTGTTGACAGTTTTGTGTTTAGAGTGTGATTATAAGCTATTTATATGAGCTCTTAACATCCAGCTTTGTGTCTGTGTCAGAATGTGAAAAGCAACTGTCTAAATATTTTAACCTAGAGATGCAAACTGCTGGTAACAAACGTGCATGATCAGTCATGACAGTGGATGGTGCCTTTTTTAAGTTAAAAGTAATAGTCTAAATATATTATTTAGTACATTTACAAAATACTGTAGCTGAAGAGAATTGGATGAGAAAATCAGCACACTCTTTTATCTTCACATTAAATATGAAGCTACAGCCAGCAGCCAGCAAGCTTAGCTAGGACTTGAGCTGCATTCTGATAGCGTGCTGCTACCATTTAGTATGTCATAAAATAAATAGTATGTCCCAAATCATAGCACATTTGCTGCCAGATATGCACCAAGACAGATTTTGCTTTATGCAAGCCATTATGTTAGTCTGGCTATTCAGACCCACAGCAATGACAAGTATGTCACCTGACTGAGCTATAGATTAATCTTACTAACATGTAACTTTGTTTATTTAATTGGGTCTCTCACATGATTGGATTTTCACTGTGTGACTGTCAAAAAGGAAACACTCAAAATCAAATATTAGAGAATCTGTGACTGTATACAAAAGTATACCGTTAGAATAGCTACACATAATAGGCTTGTTTTCTAGCAGGTAGCAACAGGATACTGCAACAAATGAATAAGATGCTAATCACCACCAGTGCTAACATCCCTACAAAAACCAGCAACCCCCAGAGACTTCAGGATGTTTCTGTGCCCAGCACATTAATTGTCTGCATGATCACATTTGGTTGACCCAAATCATGTTGAATTAGTGTTAATGGTTTACTTTTTGGCTCATGTTTGTCAAGATGACCCAATTGCGGAGCTTTAGAGGAGCTGGTAGGCAGATCTTGTTACACATGGACAGAGCCAAGCTTGCTATTTTATCCAGTCTCAGTCTTCACTGAGCTGAGTCATAGGTTGCTGGTTTTTGGCTTCATACTGAGGATGACAAATGCTGTCAAATAAGTATATTTCCAAATGTCAAATATGTAGATCTTCAGCTTTACTTGGCCTCTAATGTTGTTGGGTAGTGTTCTATTGTAGTACGTTTGCCCTGTGACTTAAACAAGCTGTGCATTCTAACCAGTATGTGTCTGTGCAGGTATTGAGCTCTGTCATTACCCAGATTACTCAGCTAATCGGGTTAAGTATGAACTTCGCTCTGCGAGTAGCCACTGGCAACAGAGGACAGAGTCCTCTCCCTCAAAGGAGCAGTTAAAGGTTCCATGACATTATAACCTGCAGAAAGAGACAGGAGGCTAATAATGTGAAAGAAGAGAATTGTAAAACTTGAATCATGTATCACTGCTGCTTCCCACTCAATACTCGGCCCTGTGTCCTTCTTTGGTTTTATGTGGTTTCACATTTAAGTGAGTAGTGGGGGGGTGTTTATGACTTTAAAGTCCAAATAGGGCTTTTTTGTGTCTCACCGAGACACATACTCACACACTGGCACTCTCACTCATACACCACAGTTTGTGGGACAAATTTATGTCCTGAGTGTCCGACACTTTCTGATGGATAGAATGAGTTACACTTAATAACTTCTAGGATTCTTGCAGGCCAGAGGTTCCATAAATTCTGGACTGGGCTGTGTCACTCTGCCCACCCGAGCCTGTTCTTGCTTATTAATAGCAATTTACCCACCTTGTGTTTGATGCAGTGCGGCTCTGGCTGGCCAGTCTACTGCAGGCCGCTCCCCTCTGTACTCCACTCAAGGTTCAATCCCCCCCTTCAGGCAGCTGCAGCCTGGTCTGAGGGCTACACTGACACCTGCTGGCCACCAACAGTACTTCATAGTGACACATCCTCTATCCCCATTAACCCGTTTAATGATCCTCACAGTCGAGTGATGATAAAAATGTAACACAGCTAAAGCTGCACACCACAGTGGTTGTATTCATATGGTGATTTGACCATTAGCCTATGACTTTGGACAAATGGCAGCCCATTATTAAGGTGAAATGGGGGAGGGCTAAGCCTTTAAGAGTGGCTTAAAACCTCCCCTAAGACATTAAATCACGTCCTACTTTCTCTCTTTTTTTATTTTTGAAAAACCATCGTTGCCTTTAATGAATTACAAGTCTGAGGCAGTCCGCTGAGTGGTGTCCTACTCTGGTTATAAGATGTGTTGCTCACTCGCGCTCTTTCAAAATAACTCCCCCCTCTTTCCCTAACACCAGCATCGGTAGGTACGTATATTAAAAATGATAGAAGACTGCAGTATTAATGCATATCCTGTCTGTCTGTGTGTGTGTGTGTGTGTGTGTGTTTGAGTGTGTATAATATCGGTTTGATTCCCTAACAGGTAAGTACCCAGGTAGTTCAGAGCTATTTCCCCCCCGGGGCCTCTTCATCACTGAAATGTCTTTTGCACTCCCTCATCATCTCTGCAAGCACCCCCACCCCGCCCAACCCCCCCTCTTTCTCCACATGCACACACTCCCTCCCACCAGGTAAATTAAAGCTATTGGCTCCAAGGCAAAATAGTAATATCTACATGTCATCATGGGTGTTTTTAATAATATCGGCAGGATTATATTGACAGAGAGGATTAAATTATTTTACACGGAAGATTAGAAATCCCTCAGAGGGGATGTGGAGATGTAAATTGCTATTAACACTTAATGCAATCTGGTCTGCACTCTAATGCATATCTCTTCCTTGGCACACATTAACACACTATAAATGCTAGTGGTCACAGAAATCTGTTATTAATGCCACAGTTTCAATTTTAATTGGGTACAAGTTAATAAACATGCTTTATTGATCCATCCATTTGGACTACACTGAACAACACTTGTGGTTTTACAAGCATGGATGTGGAGTGCATATTATTGATTATTAATAGCATTTTATTGATAACACAATAATGATAAAATTAGAGCAGCTTTTGCATTTGTTGGCATCTGATCATCACTGTTTCACTGGAATTAGTCATTAATACAGTATTGTATTAGTACAGTATTGCTGTGTTATATGTTGTTTATAATTCCTGTTACTTTTTGTTCTTGGTTTTTGCTAATTTTGTTCAAACAGCAGCGTTTGAGATTTATAGAGACAACGAGATTCTGATAGACAGTTCATTTCTATGTAATTGTTACAGTAAGAATTTTGTCTAGTCAGTTGTCCTCGGCCATCTGTAAGGGCGAGGCTATGTGTGTGTGATCAGAATGCATGGGCTGTTGCCTACATGAAATATTAACACAAGGTGGTGCTCTTGTTCTCTGGAAAGGAAACCATCAACCTGATGCTGATACTGTAGCAACAGGAGGCTCTGGATCAGGTACAGTCATATTTTTATGTACATATTTGACATTAATATAATTTAATACAGAAAAAGAAATATTAAAAACGTAGAAAGAAGTAGTGTAAGTGTATCCTCTAGGGAGGATAAACACTGTAGGAAATCTTAAGCTAATTTATCTTCATGACAAATCCTCATAAATGATCAAAAAAGTGTAGGTGTAAAAAGTTTATTAAATGTTACTAATCATTAAGTTGCATTAAAACATGTAAACCATCATTTTGTGTTCGTTCTGACCTCATAAGGGACTATAAAGAAGCTGAATGATTATGGCATAAAAACAACATTTCATCAATGCTCCAAGATAAGAATTACTGAACTCTGTGATAATATTAGTTAAACAATACAGTACCAGTATTGCTTGAGGAGAAATAACGTGTTTGCTTTCTTTTCCATTAGGCGGGCAGGGCTCAAGATTAGGACTCGGTGCGTGATCCGTCTCAGTCGGCACAGCCCTCGTTAAATCGTTTAGAAAATTGAACAGGGCCGTTTTAATGTGATTAAGACACAAATTGAGCGCACTACCCACCTCCTCCTCCTCACTGCTCCCTCTGTCTCTGGACGATGCAAATGTCAGGCATGTGTAGCCGGAGAACAGAGGGAGGGGAGATGTGGGTGGCGTGCAGAGTTGCCTCCTGGAGAATGGAACATCAGGAATGTGTGTGTGGTTCATTAGCAGTGTGTTGACATAGAGGATTTTATTTAATTTTATTTGTTTTTTGTTTGTTTGTTTTTTTGTTTGGGGAGGTCTTAGCTGTGAGTAAGGCAAAGACACACCCTCGCCCCTCTCCCCTCGCCTCTCTCTTCCTTTCTGCCCCTCTGTGGTCTCTTGGCCATCCCCAAGTCATTTCAATCTAAATGCAAATTTCATCAACCTCCCACTAAAAAGACTGATATTAGTATCAAAGCCAGTGCGTTATGCCTGTGTCGTGTGGACGTGTCACTCTCCATAGCATCTCCAGTGTGGAAACCTGACAATCTCTCTCCACTGCTGAGAATGAATCTCTTGCTTTCTTTCTCTCTTTTCCTCTCTGTTCAACAGCACTCTCTCTGGCTAACATCCTACCCCTCTGTCCAGTTTGATCACTCTGCTTTCCCTTAACCCCGTCCACATTCCCTTGTATTTGGCCTCATGTAACCTTTCTTAGAGAAGCCCTCCAAATAGAACATCATTAGTCCTCCATATGTTGTGTTTCACATCCCCAAGCCCTCTCGTCCTACTCTGCACTAAGCGGCTCACTGGGACTCTGCACATGATTGTAGACCAGCTCCCCTCCGCAGTCACACACTCAACATTCCCCTTCTGTTTTTCTGAAAATATCTGTCCTCCATTTTGCTCATCTTTCTGTTGTTTCTCTATGTTAGCAGTCAGGTGAGGTGAGGTGTAGGTGTTGGATGGAGGGATGGGTGGAGAGGAGGTGTATGGAGCACAGGGGTGGGTAGGTATACAGAGAGCTGGGAGGTGGGGAGGCTGAGAGAGGAGATAGAGCGCCCCGTGGAGGCTGTGCTCCAGGGGTTGTTAACATGCAGGTTGCATATTTCTGAATTGCAGAGCAGCCTTATCTTACCGTGCTGGGTCACTGAAGCTCTTTCTTTCTTACTGTGTTCGTTGTTTTTTTGTTGTGTGTGTGCTCTTGCATGCATGTCTGCATTTTGGAACATGTGCATGCACATGCCTGCTTATGTGCAAACATGCATGCTGCAGCAGCATCATATGAAGCTCTGATGTGAGGAGATTCTCTGCCTCTTTCTCTCTCTCTCTCTCTCTCGCTTTCTTTCTCGCACTGCAGCAAGAAACACTCATCAAACTGCAACACGCATCTCACAGAAACCCTCAGATACAGCAGCGGCAGCAGCAGCAGAGCCTGGGCTTCCTGTTAACACACAGACATGACACAGCGACAGCCAACAGCTTAACACTCTGCTCCCCAGCTGCCTCTGCTCTCAGGTGGGCCACTAAGGTCTTCTAGATAAAAGCTTGCACTGCAGGGTATTAGGCGTTCTAGCCTGGGGGGGTCTGTGTCTGTGTCACCACCGGCCCACTTTTAATATCAGGTATTCCTGCTTGTCTGCCAGCCCAGTGTAAGTCAAGGATTCTGTTCTGTATGTCCTTGGGAGGTCAAGCTCTGCTTAAGGCTGTGTTGCATGCCTGGCCATACATCTCCAACATGTACTGAGCTCTAAATGAGCCTTCCTCCTTAACATCTTTGTCACGATCCCCCCTCCATTTGTCACAGTGTAGCAGCAACTGTATTGTCATTTACGCCACCGTCGTCATTACTCAATAACAGTGTCGTGCAGAGGTCAGAGTTTGTGTGTGAAGAGAGGACCACATAATTGTTATGGTGGAGATGGTGTGACTTCTGCTGAATCTTTAATTAGAGAGATAGTTCAGGGAGAGTGCTACACACAATATTTGTGGTTTGAACATGTTATAGAACATTTGTTTTGTGATCACATTTTATGAATTTGGTGGCTCAGGAACAGCTACAGAGGTTTTTGTGATAGGATTTGGTGGTCAAGTAAAGTCAATGTAATTATGATGTCCAAATGCACATTTCTGAGGATTAGATGAATAACCTATAACCAACAATTACAGGTTAATTAGATGTTTAGAACAATATATTGTCCTGTGATAAAAGCATTATAACCATTAAAAAAATTGTGGGAATGGACATGTTGGGGGTCAGTGACAGAGCTGAGGGGGAGTGGACAGTTGTTCAGTATAAGGTGTTAGTCTGTGTTGTGACAAATTAAAATCCTCTGGCCATTCCTCTCAGTCGACATAAATTTCCTTGTGCATTCATGCATGGCTGCCAATGTGTGTTGTGTGTATGTGTTTGACTATGTGTGTTCAGAGGGTGCTGCAGTGTTTGATGTATGTGCATGAGAAGAAAAGAGGGGATCAGGAGGAATGCTACAACACGTCCCTGGGGTCTCTCTTCATGACCGAGTGGACGTGCACTTTGCAGATTCAGGTTCAAAAACACTGCTTATAATAGCCTCACTTTAGATCTTAGCAACTCGCCATTGCACTTGCCTTCATTGAGGCTCAAGGTTGAATGGAACATGTACTTGTTGACAGTCTAACATGTCTGTATGTGAAATGTGTGCCCTGGGTCCTTGAGGAGCACTCCATCAGAGGCAAACCTCTCTGCTTCCACCTTAGTGGGCTCCATTGTGAATCTCCGGTCTCTCCAAACGCGTTGCAGCAATATACAGTGGTTGTTCCAACCAGACCAGCATTTTTTTCTCAGAGGGGTCCCTCTGAGAGGGAACACATGACACATCAACGCAAATGGGCCAGACAGGTTCACAATGTGCAAATACAGCAATGAGGAGGCTGGTCATTTTTCTGTCCTTTGGTCAATATCGCAGCCAAACTAGATTTAGGAAATACGTATAATTCTAACTAAAATAAAAAGTGCCACCTCAAATGGACATAATTAAAGACAGGCATAATACTCTAAAAATACAAATAATAATTATGTTATGTGCAATTTATACTCAGCTCTATATACACTAAATAATACTAATATTGCCACAAATTCCCATCTTTGTCTCTATTGCTTACTTTATGTGTTTTTATAAGTTGCGTGTCTTTCCTCTCTGCATCTTATCTCTTCTGCATGACTGACTCATTTATACGACTGGCCTGGATGTGAGTCAGGACTCCTGCGGTGAAATGGGAGACCATGCAGGGGTCACCAGGGATGATGGCCAAGAGTGTACATACAGCCCAGTCAGGAAGCAGCCCTGATGTTTTACAGAGTGGAGGATAGAGAGGTGGGGTTACCTGGGCTACAGGGAGAGCTAACTCAAGATTGCTCTGGTAAATGACGCAGTGACTGCTTGGCCAGTTGATTGACAAGCTAACAGGCAGAACACAAGAGTGTGGGTTCACAGCTCCACCGGGCTGCCAGCAAGTAGCAGTGCTGCTCTGAGGTCCACCAAAGGCCTGGATGAGTAATAAGTCATGTAGCACTGGCTGCTATGAAGTCTCTTCTTCCCTTGCAGCACCTTTACTCAGGAGTAGGGGAGAGGAAGTGTAATGATAGGAAAGAGATAGTGGAGGAACAGGAGGAAAGGAGATCAGGGAATATGGTACATACATGTGTTTCCACGTTTGTGCACATGCATTTGTGAATGTGTTTGTGTTGTTTGAGCTTCAGGAGCGCTCTCTGTCTGATCCAGTCAAGCTGTGCCACTGATCCCAGACTGCTGACTCTGCTTCCAGGCCTATGTCAGGTCCAGCTTCTCTCTCTCTCCCTCCTCCCAGTTTCTTACCACCCCCATCCTCTAACTGCCACAGAGCTGACAGCTTGGCCCCAGCAGCTCGCTAACCACATTACCTGAACTCACCACAGTCATTATCCTGCACTGGACCCACTGGAGCTTGAAAGTCATTCCAACTTCTCTGCTGGTAAAGGTTAATAGGTGTGTGGATGTGAGATTACATCCCAAAGGCTGTGTAGTGTCCAGCAAATCCCCAAATTCAATTCTTTCCTGGGAGCAGCTTGGAATGGACAGGTGCCAGAGGGTGTTTTTTCCTCTCTTTTCTTTATTATTCAGTTCACGCCTTCTGACTTGGTTGTTAGATTTGATGACAAGAGACAGCCATAAGTGTCCAGAACATTGCTGTGCATCTAAAGGCATCAACAAGGAACCACTGCTTCAGGAGGAGGTGCAATGCCCTCACAATGGCATCTGGTTATAGAAGATTATTACATACTTTTTTTATTGCAGTGGGCCAGGACTGGCTGCTTTCTATTTGACCTTTTGCTTAAGCAAGCTAAGCTCAGATGGCTAGCCTTAACTTTTGCTATACTGCATCCTTTGTTCCATCCTTTGATCCTTTGTTGGTCACTAAGCAACTTTAACTGATAAATTATTAAACAAATGACAAGCTAGTCGATTTAGTGGCCAGTTCCTGAAAGCAGACAATGTCTGTGTTTGGTAAAACATTGTTTGATTAAAAACCATCAGAAAGATGAAAGTTTAAACTTTGCTTGGACTTATATAGATTGTAGGCTATATAATACTATCCTATATATGGTCCAGTATCTGTGTTTGAGAATGTTACATTAAGTCTTATCCCATATTCTGCTAATTTATTCTGCTAAGACTGCATGCAGCTGCTGAGTGCAGTGTGTTCAGGATGTAGCAAAGACAGGATGTGCAAAGCCAGCTATGTCACCACAGAGTATGGCCGCTTACACAAACATTACATCAGACCTGTCACTACAAATAAGCAGAGAGGCAGAGATGGATGGACGTGTTACCTTCAGTCTACTACAGTGCAGCTCAGACAAAATGGCCAGGCTTGTCAGAGACACTGCAGAAAAGAACACTGTATTTTACATCCTTGTTGTAAGCTTGGTAGATTTGGATGTTTTTTTGGATCCGTCATGGAGCAGAAAAACTTCCAAAAGTCCAAACTGACTGATAATCACCGGCAGGAATGCGGGAGTGCTGAGCCCATTAACAAGAGGGGAATTTTTTTGCTTTAAGGGCAGAAAATCTCTATGTTTAACTCCTCTGCATTAGGAGCCAATTACACGGCTGAAAAAAATGACCCCGGGTAGTTTGGTGTCCAAGGTTGTTTGTGCTGACATTCTGCTTTTCAAATGCCAGTCTGTTAATTATGCAAATGGACTACAGGGCCCCTGTATAAACATATACATAGGCTGCCTTAATGTGTACACAGTCCCATATATCCTGTGAGTTATTCTACACGGCCAGTCTTGTTTCAATACAATAAAAAATGAAATATGAAATGACCCCTTCGGCTGCAGCAAGGCTGCCTCTCCAGTATCCCTCTAAGGTCCTCTTCCTCCCGTGTCCTCTTTTTTTTCCTTGTGGTGCAGCTCTTTGCACAGCGATTCTATGCGACACTGGCCAGCTTTAGAGAAGGCAAGTCCACATTGCATTAATTCTGAGCAGAGAGAAATCCAGTATCAGATGTAATGGGTTTGATTCCAAGACCCTGGGGCAATGTTCTGTGCTGCTGTAATGGTGGTGGGAGTCGGCAGAGATCCTGCACTCATCAGAATGCTGCCTATTACACACACACACACACACACACACACACACACACACACACACTTTTCCTTCTCATGTCTGTTCTCTTGTTCTTTCCCCTTTTTGTCTACTCTCTCGTCTTTACCATCCTTCCGATTTTCTCCTTCCTTGGATAGTTGAGGTGGAGTGGAGTATACCTCAACTCATCTTAGCCTTCTTGCAATGTTGTTGCCTAATTACTGCCTCTAAACAAGGGGCTTTGTCCCCAGCAGTCCTCGATTAAGTGTCTGCTGCTCAATTGCAGATGGATAATTGTTTTTTTTCTATCCTCACTGACTTCTCCTCTTCAACTAAGGGGCAGATTTAGTCAGGTATTCTGGAGAAGGCATCAAGGGATAATGTAGAATAAGCCCCAAGGTAAGTTTCCTTTTCTTGTTCCTCCCCCTTATATTTTAATTAAAAAGCAGCCTGCCATCATGGGCAGGGAACATTTCCAAGAAAACATATGATTAGTTAAGAGGGTCTAATTGTCTGCTCAAAACAAAAAACTAAAAACAGTACATTGTAGACAAAATGCCCTTTATAAGGACCTCATATACGGTTGGCTAATCACACACAAATGCAATTTTGTATTCATTTAAATATTTGACCCATATAAAATGATGAGGTACAACACCATAAAGTGGTGTTTAACTTAGTGGAACTCAGTAAAACTTCCTGCTGTACGTTTTATCGTGCATTTAATAACTGTAGCCTGGTGTTTTCTTTTTAGGAATGGGGGCAAGCTGGGGATCGCTGGGGTGGAAGTAAAGTTTTATGGCTCTTTGGCGACAACGTCCTGCATGCTTTATGGCATTGGATGGATCTACAGCTCTTTTCTAGATGCCTTAGATGTCTTGAGACTTTGGGGGATGTTATGAAATAAGTCAGGTAATAAAGCCACTTACCGTTACCACACTGGAGACTGTTGACAATGATCCATGAGATGATCTTGATAGGTTGATGAATAATGGTACTATAGCTGGGATGCCCAGCAAACTCTAAAATGACCAACAAGCACGATCCTAAAACTGCCTGAGTCCATAAGAATTAGCAAGAATTGTCAAGGGGTAATCTCCAATTTTTTAAGTGGATCATGAGAATTATGTCCACCACTTACAACCACAAATTTAAGAACAGCCTAAACCAGTTAAGTCGGAATCTACTAAACTAGAGACACCTAGAGGAGAAAATCAAGGTGATGAAGTGTGGAAGGGTGGCGAGGAGAGTTCTCTTCCACCAGGGCAACACTCCAACCCACAGTTCCCCAGTGGGGATGGCTTCCATGAGGGGTGTTGCCAACACTTGTCCTACTCACCTAAGAGAAAAAGTTTAGTGGTCAACACTGAAAGTGACTGTGGACCACTGGTCAAAGGCGCTGAAATCTATACAATAAAGTGTTTGGTGAGTAATGTAGGAAAGAACTGTGGCTTTCTAAACTGGCTCACACCAAACCACACACTTTTCAAATGCCTCTACTCCATAGTACACCTCTATTAGTGCGTTTCCATATAGTTTTGGAGGAGATTTCATCCTCTGACACGTCCCAGCACCCTAAAGATTGAGCTGAGTGTAATGCAAACTTCGGTGCACGCTGCTGTCCTCTGTCCACTTCCCCCCATTCCCTTATCCTACATCTGGGGAAAATGAGGGGCTTCCCTGGGCTTGCCACAGAGAGGTTTACAGCTCCCTCTGTCAGCTGAAGCTCTCCTCATTATTGTGATGGATGGTTAGGTAAAGGGGGAGAGTGATGGCCTTGCCTCCTCATCACCTAACCATGAATAGCGAGCAGCTCGACCATCGGTGAGATAATTACACCGTCATTATAATACGCACTTGTGCACAAGCATTCTTATTCTCACTCTACATAAACACAGTGCAGATGGGGGTCCCCAGTGTCTTCAGCCTGTTGGCTCGCACCCCTCCTCCATACATCTTTTCTTTGCTATCTACTCTCCTCAGCTTACCCACTCAATTCCAACTAGGGAATTCCAGCCTTCCAGGAAACCGTGCCTACTCTGGACCATGGAGTGTGTCTGTATGTGTGTGTGTGTGTGAGAGAGCAGTAGAACATCTGCTTGCATGGTATGAAGAGCAGGTCTGCATGGACACAGATGCATACATTTCCTCTGTGCATGCTAATCCTCACTATTAACCCTGGTCTGTCACTATCATTGACAGGCTGACAGAGGTAGACGCTGCTGTGACACCGTACTCACATGTGTATAAAAATACATCAAAAGATTTTCTTACTTGCTTTAGTTTAAAGCGGAAATAAGTCACTGACTGTAGTTAGCATAATTTATGAGATGGGTTATCCCTCTAAAAGCTTATTGAGCTGGATGGACTGTATGCCTGGTCATCACTGACCTGATGTCAAACTAAAGAGAACGTCATGTAAGCCTTGATATTTTTGGAAGAGACCAGCTTATTTGCTTTACTGCCCAGTGAGAAATGCTGAATTCCCAGCTTTTCCTTTGGTTGCTTTTGATGATGATTTCTTGTTTTCTTTAAAGAACAGATGTGAAACATTATGAAATACAAACTTGTACCTTGTAGTCTCTTTAGTCTCCTTTTTCTCACAGTACATCCTAATAACAGACCTTAATGAAGAAAATGATGCAGTAAGTAGATGGTTATCTATCTCATAGCACAGTGTGTGACTACTACACTCTGCTATGTCTTCCTTTTTATGGAGGAAGAATTACTGGGTGTAAGAAACATCTTCAAGAAACTCTGTAGTCCAGTCGCTTTGGTTTAGACTCTTGGAAAAATCGTGTGGCAGGGCATGCGACAATCTACCCATGAAATAAGTAACAGTCACCAGTGGGAGAGTTTTCTGCATTATGTAAATAAAGACAGCATGTTGGCAACAGATAGTGTCTGTCAGTGGTATCGATCACAGGGCTGCAATCATATAATGTAATTCTAATATTGTGAAAATGTAATAGAGAAGTCGCTATTCTGACAGTTACTTTTATTAATCCAATGTCTGGTGGTGCATTGATGGAAAGGGTCAAGAATAGTAAGTCCATTTGGTTTTGTTGTATTCACTTCTTTTAAACATCAATAAACATATTGAATTGTATGTATAGATAGAGTGCCTGCAAACACTGAACTGCAGAAGGACTTCAGTTACAGCACTAAAACTTCTAGAGCTGATGTCCAGTTTTTTTTAAAGGTATCTGATTGGCTCAAACGTGCATCCTTCCTTCTGTTGTTTGGATGATGTAGGTTGCAGTAGGACATGTGTTTTAGCCAAGTGGAACTTACAGAGAAAAAGGAAGACATCAGATAAGCCTTGAAGGTCTATTTTCATGTCCTTGATGAGCACACCTCTTGTAGCTAACTGTAACACAATGAAAGAGGGAATTGGCTCCCAGCCTATATAAAGTGTGGAAATGTGTGTCATTTCTCATGGTTAGGTCATTGGACACGGACATGGCGACGCTTACTGAAGCGAGCCAGTCAAGCTGGAAGAGTTTGCCCTATTTCTTGTCACCGTCACTGTGCTCATGTACAGTGTTGGTGAATTATGTATATTGATAGATTCCCAACAGCAGCTGGAGGATGGGCATTTTTTTTCCATAAGAATAAACAATAGAAATTACACACCATGGAAGCAGCATGCAGCCAGGCTATAAATAGCAGCAGTGCTTTTTTTCTTGCCTGGGGATAGAGTTGTGTTTTTACAGGTCAGACTGTGATCTTCTTTTAAGCCTCTGCATTGAGGCACATCTCTGGGGTGTTGTCCTTGCTCTTTGAGGGCCCCCTTTAATCTCATAAAGCAGGGTAGCATCTTATGGAGGAAAAGGATGAGGGGGCCTGTTACTAGTTTTTTAAGGGGGCCAAAACCATAAAGAGCTTTTAAAATTCCCACTTAAAATGGCATCACATGCATGAGAGGTGTCTCCCTGAAAGCTTTGTCAGGAAATAACAGTCACCCGAAGAAATAATCTAGAATCCACATTACTACCGTGGCAGGCGGCCAGCTGAGTGATGTGTGCGGTTTTAAACGGCCCCCGCTTCTTGCCCGCTTATCTGTAGGTGTCCTGATGATCGCTCGGCTTTCTACTCATCTCGTCTGGCCATTTTTTTTCCCAGCTGAGTCCCAGCCCTCCTCCCCTCCCTCTCCCCACAAAGTTCGATGCGATCGGCTCTGGGCCCTGCCGTGAGTTCTCGGTGCGGGCGACAGCGCTGCTGAACATGGCGTCAGACGGGATGATTTTAACGAACCACGACCACCAAATCCGGGTCGGAGTCTTGACAGGTAAAGGCAGAAATGTCTTTTTAATTTGTCGCTTATATTTCCATGAATCAATTCCGCCGGCTGTCTGCCTGGACCTTCATACATGTCGGCTGTTTTTTGCGTGGCGGCGGCGGCGGCGGCTCTCGCTGCTTTTTTGCAGCCTCTTGAAGGAGACGCTGATTTTTTTCTCCCTCTCTCTCTCTCTCTCTCTCTCTCTCTTTTACCGGCATACACTAATGTCCAGGCTACACGACAGCCAGTGCTTATGCGGCTGATGTGGGCTCTGCATTGGTTTCATGTCTTGTCGTTTTCCCTGCTGCTGCCGCTGCTGCTGCTGGAGAGGAGGAAGAAGCGCTCAGTTTATGTGCATTGAATAATTCATGTCCCGATCTGCTTGTCAGAGCTGAAAATTACAGCTGACCGTGTGTTGTGTCGCTGCTAAAGATGCTCAGGCTATAGATTGCATTATTAACACCCAGCTGACCACAGCGATTTTTGAAGTGTTGCTCACGACAGTTGCTGAAGGTGGATGTGGTGGTGGTGGTGGTGAGCGCATCCTTGGCCTATTAACATCATCTGGATGATGTGAGGGGAGATTCGGGCTTATTTTGTGAATGACAGTGCCGACAAATAAGTTTCCGTGACACTGTGGTGGGTTTTGGTGTGGCTGAGTGTGGCCATCACGGGTGAATCCTCCTGACATCCCTGTAAATGCAACGCGGTGACGGCGCGTCTCTCACTTACCAAATATTGGAAGCGTTATGCGCTTGGATGCAATGTGCGGTTGTGAGGCGGCGGTTTGTGTTAGGTCTGCTCGCCACCGGCCTTCATGATTTTTATCCCTCTATCCGTATGTGTGTGTGTGTGTGTGTGTGTGTGTGTGTGTGTGTGAGAGAGAGAGAGAGAGAGAGAGTTTGTGTGTTCAGCTTATTGCTTTGTCATGTTTCTCATCCATAACGCGAAGCGAAATCAACACCCATGATCGGAAAGTAAATGATTTTTTTTGGGAGGGAGGGAGGGTGGTGGAGGTGGTGGATGCATGATAAAGCGTGTCCAAAGGAATACCCCCCCCCCTCTCCCTCTCCTTCTCCTCCCTCTCCCTACTCCCTCCCTCATTCTTCCATCTCTCTGTCCATCCTGTGTGAGGTTGGGTCGATCAATATTTCATGAAAGCCGTGATCTCACACACACATAACGGTGTTCCGCCGTATGGAAATCCGGTACGGAGGAGGCGGAGGTGATGGTGGTGGTAGGCGGTGTGGTGTAGCGATGGAGGAATGACTGTGTAGAGACCCTAGTCTCCTGGAATCTGCCAGGGAAACCCCCACCAACGAACCAACAACACCACATCCACTCCTCTCTTCCTCCATCCCTCCTCCTCCTGCTCCTCTCCTCGCGCAGAGAGGAAGACCGCTGTCCGTGGTGCTGAAATCCAGCGTCACTCACAAATCAGTGCGGTACTGACCCTTCCACGGTAAATACTGCATGAGACAGATACTCCTCGGGATGCAGAGGTGGATAAAGCCATCTCACATCTTTTATCCATTTATGTCATCATTGTTTGGACTGCATATTCTGCTTACATCCCAAACTGGAGGTCAGAGTACCTCCTTTTTTTCCTCTCTTTCATTTTTTTAAATCCAGATGCTCACACCACATTAGAGGGTTAGTTTCTCTGTGACATCAGTCACTTCAATCCTCCAACTGCATCCCCAGCTTAGTGACAGATTGCCAGTTTGATCTCGCTGTGCACTGTTGACAATTTTCACATACATATGCTGATGTTGAGACGTGTGGGGACACGACAGGCTTATTTGTTTTTTTGATGTATTTGTGTGTGTTTGTAGGACAGCTTGCACTGCCAGGGAGACAAAGCATCAAAAGAAAACACTGTGCAAGAGGGCATGGCGTGGCATCAAGTTGCCATGTTCTACCTGACCCTTAGCCTTTTAGGAATCTAATCATGGTGGGATTACTTATGGCTGTGTGATTCCTTCATTGGATGGGGGGGATTTGATATGTTTTGACAGCAAGTGCTGTGCTGGCACGAAGAAGCAAAGCTTCAAAATATTCAGGTTGACTGAATCTCTGTCTCACAACTTGCCACACCTCAGTCTCATGTATCCACAGTGTTCATTCCATTCCATTCTCTCCTGTGGTGTTGGGGGGGGGGGGGGGGGGCAGAATGCTAATCAGTTGTTGGAGCAGTGCTCAATCTCTCTTCCTGCCAGGGTCAAAGGTCAGCCGTCCACTCCTGCACTCAGTCACACAAAGAGCCGATGAGACCTTGGCTCACCCTCCTCCATCACTTAGCCCTTCATCCCACCAGACAGGTGACAGAGCCCAGGGGACATCTCTGTTTCAACCCTGGACACAGTGCAGGAGAGGTCAGGCTGACCAGAACGGCTTGTGTCCGATAATGTATGTATTTCGTGGAATGTTTTGAGAAAGAGTTTGGGTTTATTTGTGAGGATGAGAGGGAGGTATGAAACAGGATAATTGGGGTGAGTGTGCTGTCACTTGTCAAAGATGTCACACCAAAAAATGTGAGCTTAGTTAGGGGTGGATGAAAGCTTCTCACGCTGTGCTGAACCTATTATGATGTGTGATTTGTTGTTTTTTGTTTTGTTGTTCTTCTCTTCTTGTGTGTGTAAGTACTCATGTGTTATTTTGATGCATCAGTGTGAAGTGGCCACTTTCTAGCAGTCTGTGTGTTTCTTCGGGTTTAGCATGAGTTTTAATTGTCCTATGCTTCTCTCCCTGGGCCTGCCTCGGGCTCTGAGCACTCCACACACTCATTTGTATAAATATGTGTGCCTGCATTGCTCAATGCATGTGTGTTTATGCAGAGATAAAGATAAATGTTTGTCTTTCTTTCTTATAGAGAAGCTAGAATGTTTTCTTCTTGATACATGAACTTTGAGTATTAGAAACCTAGTACCAATCCAAGAGCAGTTTATTTTATAAAATGCATACAGGATACTTTTTACAGTTGTCTACATATGGTTGCTGCTGGCATTGCTGGCCAAAATAAAAAAAATCTTGCCAAAGAAGAATTGATTTTTAGCAGGGTAACTTTAGCCACAGTTAGCAATTGATTTACACTGGAAGAACATGGCATTGGATCGGGGAATAGACTGATGCACTTACAGAGGTACATGCAGTGTTTTAGATACTTTACAATACTGGTAATTGAGGATGTGCCAATCTGATATTCAGTGTTGTTGTTAGACTGTGCAAACTATTTGTATCAGATAAAAGTAGTATAATCCGTCCAATCTAATCCAATCCATCGGCTTGTTACATAAATGCTTGACTAAACAGCAACATGGTGTAAAGCAATATGCCTGTGACTAGGCTACCACATGTGTCACATGAATAGTTTGTTGTTGCTATGGGCGCTGTATTTATCAGATTGGAATCTGTGTTACCAAATACTCATGGTTGTGGTAATGATATTATACATGACAAGTTTGCCATGCCTACTGGTGAGGGTATCAGAAAAACAGTTAGCTAGAAGAAGAGCCAAAATTCCTTTTGCCCTAAAGTAATGGGAATTTTTTTTAATGGGACTATATTCTTTCAAAACAGGTGAAAAAAAGTCTCCTTGCCATTTGTTTCTACATATTTGTTTGTGTGTTACTGCCTCATTTACTTCATGTTGATTCATGAAAGCACTTCAAAATAAGATGTAATATGCAAAATTAAGGAAATAAGGGCCAACTGTGGACTCTGAGTCCCACATTGGGCAGCTCTAGTTTATAGTTTCAATTTCAATTTCAAGTGTTTCAAAGCTAGGTTTTCTTCACACACATGAGAACCAGGCTACATGTGTGAGACTGGTGTGCCCTTTTGCGTGTGCGCTCGTACATATGCATGTGGCACCGCTGTGCTCTTTGTCTTAGTGCACTAATACTGAGCTCTGGCTGGAAAACACAGCTTAGCAAATCCCCCCAGCCCCAAATATAGCTACTGTATGCATACCTCCCATGATCACACAGAGACAGAGAGACAGCCCCGCAAAAGACATTCAGTGGCTTTTAATCTGTATAAAGCCAGTGTGTATGTGTGGAACCGTACAGTATTAGTACACAGCAGCGTCACATGCATCGGCCACCGATGTTCTTGGATGTGTGGCTTGATTCACAGCCCATAGAAAGCTCCATTGATGCTGTTTCTGCTGAGAGTGTGTGGGTTAACTCTAACCCTTCCTCAAAGAGACTTGGACACACACTCAGCCAGGGCAGGAAAGCTCCACTCTGCGACAGACAGCACACTTTTTTCCCTCTCTCTCTCTCTCTCCCTCTCCCTGTATCCATCGCTCTGTCTCTCTCTTCCATTTCCCTTGATTGTAACAACTGAGAGAGGCTCAGGGATGTGTGGGCGGCTCTCCAAACTTACATGTCTATCATTCAGACATGAATTGACAACAGGCAGGCTTCCCAAAACAACCACATTTAGATCACTCTCTCAATCCCTCTGTTAAGTAGAACTAATTCTGTGACTCCTTGCAGAATGGGTGAAAGCTCTTATTTTGGCAGGTCCACTTATTTTATGTGGTCTGTATTTCATTGGTCTATTAATGAATTGCTTCTCATTGTGTGTGTGTGTGTATATTTGTGGACATGTGTGTACCTGATCATGTGTGTGCCCACATGTCAGGCTACCGATGGGATAATAACTGAATAATTTAATTTAAGTAATAATTTAATCTGCTTTTCCACATAATTTAATCTCTGTTTGAGTTTGTCCTAACCTCACTTTAACAGCTCAGGCACTATAGAGGCTCACAAGAAAAACAGCAAGAGGTGGACTAGCATGCCAAGTGTACCTTGACCAAAACTAAGAAACGCCATCACCTGTCACCAAATGGTGAGAGCGGCTGCCAGATTACAGAGCAAGTTCATCTCGCTCTCACTGATAATTTATGATACTAGATTTTTAGAATAGATTTGCTTTACTAGTGCATGAGAATTTCATCTTTCAGTTTCATGTGTTAGGAATAAGATTGCCGTTATCCTGGTGGTTATCATGCTGGAGAGATGCAAAGTCCTGTTCCACTGATCTGTTAAGCCTCTTGGTGTAGAAACCTGTCTTACAAGAGACTAGCCACATGTCCTATTTCTTATACAATTCTGTTAGTACACCAGTTGAGTGGTGTGTGAATTTCAAATTGAATACGGCATGCTGCGCACTCACCAAATATATTAAATTATCACTCATGACCTATGAGCCCTAGGTGAGGCTTTCTTCATATAATTAACCTGCAGGTCCTCTTTAGCTTCAGCCTTCCATCTATCTGCTGCATGACGTCCTACGAAGAATGCAATAAAGATCCACATGTGATGATGAACCGGATTTGTTAATGCCCTGCAGTTGCAGGTGTATGAGTAATCCATCTAGATTTTCATATATAATTAATATATGTTGCTCAGTATTATTGCCTGCCAATGTTAAATGAAATGGTATTTATAAAGCAAAATATGTTATACATGATCCAAACAAAGTCATTTGGGATTGAGAACAGTTAATCAGAAGTCCTTGTTTTACAGATTTGTTTGTTTTGTGTCTTTTAGTATTCAGTATTGTTCGTCATTTTACACAATGCACAGAACTGTTGTGGTGCAGGGGTCAAGCAGGAAAAAGGCAGTTGGTGGATGTGTGCTTTAAATTTGCATGGTCTTTTGATTCATATGTGCACGCTCTCATGCTTCCTCCCAGAGTCATAGGGCGAGGCTAAATGGCAACTTTGAATGGCCCACACACACACACACACACACACACACAAGAATATGATATAATATACAAAATATTGACGGGAAAACACAAAACATTAATATTGTGATATTAATAAGAGACATATTTCCCAGTTCTAGTCTGGAAACCTTTCATTTAAGCTCTGCTCTGTCTTGTGATAAGAAATAGAGACATTATGTGCGCTGAACGAAGAAAATAACTGTCTACACTCTTCCGAGGCCAGCTGTGGAGTTAACAGTAATGAGCACTACAGTAGGGTGATCTGTCATTCTAAATATGTGATGAAGAAGAAAACAAAGCAACCTGGAAAATGTTCTCAGATTCAATAGTATTGTTTAGGATTTCACATTGTCTACATTTGGACATTTATCCATAGGGAGTGACAAAAACACACTACAAAGCACACTCAAACAAGAAGTAATTGCTAACTCCCTCATGATCACTAGTCTGTCTATACTCCCATTAGCATCGCAACATTATTTTTCCACTCTGCTGACGCTGAGACAGCCAAACGTAATATCCTGCCAGTGTTGACATCACGACAGGATAACAAAAAAAAACCCCACAAAATAATCGTTAACATTCGGTTCACTGGTGATATAAAGATACGTGGCTTGGATGGGAATCAGTGAGCCCCAGGCGTGTGTCTACCCACTAGCATGATATTTTATTCCTCCTTTTTCCTGCTTTGACCCAGCTCTCTGTCTCTGTGTGTAGTTGAATCATCTCTGAGCCGCTGCTACTGGGGTGATCCCTCGCAACGATATGCAGGCATCTGTTCAACAATATGCTAGTTTGGGAAGGATACACTTGGAACACACACACTAAATGGAGGGAAAACACAAGGAAACACTCCCTGCTTCTGAATTCTTGTCATCTTTCGGCCATATCTGAGTGACTTCCTTGTGTTTCACTTTCATGGTTGTTGCCTGCATCAGCATTGATGTTGAGGCTGTATAACTGGAAATGCTAATATTGTAAACCCACAGGCCATAAAGACAAAATGGCACCTGCGTGGTTCACATGCTGTTACTTAAATTCTGAGCTCTTTGTTTGTATGTGGTTTGACAAGGATTTATCTTTCGTAAGGGTGGGGCTCTTACTGTAGCAGTACTTAAAACACACAGTGGCCCTTCTCTCGCTTGTGCTCTCTCTGCATCAAACACACACACACGCAGCTGTCACAGTGGACAGCAGCAAGGCAGGCAGACCACATGACCAGAATAGACAATACGGGATCAGGGACACGAACACAGAATGAAAATTAAGTCTTCACTGCAAAGGAATTATTTTCAGTGTCGAGTAGTGGGGAGAGGAGGGTGTGTGTAGGGGCGGGTTGAGGTGACTCTCCTTTGCGGACACAAACCCCTCACTCTTTCTCTGTCTCTGCTTTCATGGAAATGATCCTCCCTCACTCCAAATAGTCCTCTGTTGGAATTGCGAGTTAGATCAAGAGGCAGACGGTGTTTGGCGGGCGAGGAGCAGGGTCCCCTCCGCCTCTCATATAGGCTCTTGTCGACTCTCCAAAGAAGAGCTCCGATGGGGCTGCCTGGAAAGCCATTCCCAGACTGGATGTGTAGGAGTAGGAGAGTTGTTCTGTTCCTACTTCCTCCTGGCCTTAAGCACCATCGCAGTCTGTCAGTCATTTGAGGTGATAAGGAGGCTATAGCATCATCTAGAAAGGATGATGTTGCATTATATTACTAGGATTATACTTTTTGTCAGCACTTCTTTTAACAGGAAAGCAGTCCTCAGGCATGCAGAGCTTCAAGCTATTGTTTCTGTTTTTAAAGAGAAAAGACAATCAGCCATCCTCCACAAGGAACCTTTAAGGCCGGTGAATCAACCAGTGTACCTAGCTATGCTTCTCCTACAGTTGGTCGTTTAAAGTCCCAGTCAGGGTCACCATGGTAGTTAAAAAATGGTGGAGACGTTTATTACCAATGGTAGAAGTTTATTAAGTAACTACTCTTTAGTCTTTAATTGCTTTTATTGCTCTGAATACTAGAATATGGGACTTTTGTCTGCTTATGCAGTTAACCTAACAAACCTTGATTAGCATGAAATATTGGCTGTTTGCAGTAATTTTAGCAAGCGGTTGCCATTATGACATGTATGCTGACATAACTAATATCCTGTTTGTGTGCATTGAAAAAGTATTATTACTAAGTGTTCATGTTATTCAAGTATTTTTTGACGAGGTGCCTGTCATGCATTGCAAAGTTCAGAAGCATCCTGTTTGCTGCAGTCGTCCTTGAGATATTGCCTGAACTTTCCCCGCACCTACCTATAAGACGTTTTCCCAGAAGAAAAGAAAAAAGATTTTTCTGTAGTGCTGTGTTTGTCTGTCTTTTGAAAATTATGTTTTAAATCCATAAAATATTGGTAGGTTTCTCCACTTTGACAAAAAGGTGCAATTCGCCCTTGGCTGGCAGCATCTATTTAGTTGTAGTGTTTTTTTCTCTCCTCTTTAGAGACAGCAGTTGGGTACCCCCAGTCCTTGCTTAGGTCGGTGCGTTGCGATAACCTGTGTGAGGAGAGAAGCAGCTGAATGATGGCGATAGAGATCGAGATAAAAGATACAGCAGCAGTTTTACTGATGAGTCACTCCTGCTGCTGGATCCCGTGTCCTGGCTTGAGGTGTTAATTAGGCCTGGAAGAACTGAGGTAGTGAAGGGTGCAGGAGGATGGAAAAATGAGGGGAAAAAGCAGATAAGAAACACAGATTCCTCAGTGTGCCTCGTGTCTTCATCAATCCTCATCTAATAGGTGTCTGAAATGTAGAGCTGTCTCATGTTTCACTCTGGGAACGAGGTCAGCTCACCTGTATCCAGCATCTATTGCAGGCTGACTGTGTGCTGATGTCACCGGGAGCTCCTCACTGAGAGCAGAGGCTACACGATCAGGCTCAGTATTACAGTGGTCCCCTTTTCCCACAAGTGAATACAGCCACTGTTTGGTAGTTTGCTGTAATGTGAAACTATTTTCTGGGAATGCTTCAATGTTTCAATGGTCATGAACCCGAGGTTTGTATGTTTCCTTAAAATATAAATAACTCTTCTTCCTAATGTGATCTGATTGTTCTTTAGCCAAAGGGTCTCCTCCCCACTTGACACTTCAGCCTCATGTAGAAACATCCTGGATGTAATTTAGATGGGGTACAGATTTACAGAAATATGTTTGACATAATCATGATGAAATCAGATGTGTCTCTCAGAATGCAGCCTGCTGGACACATCAATTACACTGACATCCTGACATTTAACATCTTCCTTATAGCTAGTTTCTGTCTGAGCTGCCAGCCACCTGCTTGACATCCACATGCTAGTTGGATTCACACATGAATATATGTCTGTTAAAAGACTTATTTACTAATTTAAATAGTAGATTCAATTCTTATTAAGTCTATCAGTGTAAGGTAGATTTATGTATTCCTCTTTGTGTTTTGGTGCACTAACAGCAGAGCTGTCGTGACATAAATGGAGTAGGCATAAGCACCTGGTTATATGTTGGAACCTCGGTATAAAAACATCCAAGAAAAGTTTTTGATTCATTAGATTAAAAAGAAAGTCTGCATTCAAAAGATCAAAAATGGAAGCGATCAGTGGTGAGGAGAAACAAGCTAGCTCTGGAAAGTCCCATGCTTGTCTTAACAAATAATTACCAAAGTAATAAATAGCCCACAGTTTCAGAAAGTAACTCACTATACTATAATACTTGAAGCTTTGGCTGTTTATTAACTGTTAACGGTAATGTGGTATTAATGGAAATGGCATGTATTTCATACCAAGTATACAAATCTGCTACCTTTAATAATAATGAATATGCTCTGTGATTATCAAGTCACATGACAATCAGGAATCTGTAGCTGAGAGGTGGGACGCTTCTCAGATCCCACCATGTATTGCAGAAGCTATTAAATCTGCTTGCCTGCAAGAAGAGACAGTGAACTTCATTTACGTCAACATCCCTCAGGTTTTCAGTATTTTGACATTTTGTTGTTTGCCAAACAGAGAACGAAGAGAGAGATGTGTAGTTTAATGAAGGTTGAGGTGTGTGAAACACAGGAGACAGAAGAAAAGAGGCAAGTCAAAGTGAAGTTATGACAAGTAAATAAATAGTTCAATAATATTTTTCCTTCCACAAGTGTACTTGATTGAAAACTGGGGGCCCTTTTAATGTTCATTTATACATGCAAATACCTCCCAGTAGAAGACAGTGTAGCATCATTCAGCACCTTCACAGTTACAGCCATTCATAAGAACAAAGACTAGAGGTCTAAACCAAGAAGGTGGAAAAGCACTGCTGGGAACCGCCGTAGCACTGTGTGACTTCTGGCTGTCACCCTTGGCAACGGCCCTTTCCGCTCCTTCTTGACACACTGCCAGGGTGTCCATTGGCTTGTCACTTGTTCAGACCTCGTCCCTCCCTCCATTACTCCGTCCTTCCCTAGGCCACAAGACCAGCCATGTCGAGGTGCGATGCACTGATTGATGTGTGTGACACATGCTTCCAGGAGCCTCCATCATCTGAATTACTTCTATTTTTGACACAACAAATGCACAGGTGACATAGTGAGGAGATGTCTAGAATTCACATGATGTTTGGTGGCTATCAATTAAAAAGGCTTTTCGCTGCAGTGTTTACAGTTGCTATGGAGTGAGCACTGCGATGCATTCATAATTGACAGTAATTATATCAGTCATTGGCTTGCTCACATATTTATATTTAATTTCTCTAATCAATTCCATATCAATGATAATTGAAATTGAGTTAAGTGTTGTAAGACTTCACAGATAAATATAACACATTTACTCTCCCCTTCCTGCCCACATCCCACATTTTATCTCCCCTTTTCTCACTCTCTATTTTCATCCCCATCTCCTCGCTTCTCTTTTTGGTCAGTTTTTCTGCTGTCTGTCTTGTTCCGCTCACACCATTTCTCCAGCAAAGAGAAAGAGCGAGCAGTATGAGGCGAGCATGTGAGTGAATAATGGAGGAGGCCAGCTTCTCCCTAACAAGGTGTGTTTGATGCCTGACCCAGGCCCAGTGTGTGCCTGTGTTTGTGTGGTCAAGGTGTTCTCCCGTCCTCAATTATTCAGTGTCATGCCTTTTTTTCCGTCCCTACCACAAAACCCTTTTAGATCATAGCACCTGGGAATCAAATGTTAATATCCACCCTCCCACTCTCACACCCAGACACACACATCACATCACAGCCATAAATGCTTGACACATACACACACTGGAGCCCGTATGATTGACATGACATGACAGCTTTTGTTGCCCTTTTGCATCATTAATGGTCTTTCAACAGGCGTGACTGGTGGTTTTTCAATCTCTGCACATGACTGTGTACAGTTGAAAGGGTGAGTCAGGGAGTTTCTCTCAGTTCTGCTTCATTGCCCCTCCTGTTCTTTTTTTTTTTTTTTTTTTTTTTTGGCTTTCCCTTATTGCGGCAGCAGATTTATGGAGAGAAATAAGTCTCAATACTAGTGACCCACTTGGAATTTCAGCATGAATGCACAGAAAACCCAGACGTCTAAGTTTGCCCATTGCTACTGAAGCAAAACGTGCACTTGTTGATGAGAGGACTCTCAGAGAAGATTAGCCCAAAAAGTGTTAGGATGTTATATTTGATTCTAAAGCCACATTATTCAACACAGTTGTTAGTTTGGTGTTCGGTGTCAGAGGAAGTGCTGTTCTGGTTATACACAGGCTATTTATTTCTGCAGTGATAAATAGGTAGATGATTAGTGAGAGACTGCTGATTATCTCTGGTTCTTGTGAGCACACTGTATCATTGTGAGCAAAAGCAAATTTACAACGGTGTATTTTTTCAAGTTAGATGTTTATGAATAGTAGAGTTGAAATGATAAAGTCAATGACAGAGCTATAATCAACGCTTTCTCCTAATGCAAAGACTTGCTGCTGTTCTCAGTCATACAGCACATCACACAGCTCAATTAGACAAATCAAATCAATGAAACAATCTTGAAGTAGCAGCCTTATCATAGTGAACATGTTGATTTGGCACTTCATCTGTCTGCCCTGGAGGTTGGTCTGCTTGCTGTAGAGTGTGAAGTGGCAGGTCTTTGCATCCCTGTTAGGGTTCAACAAAACCAAGGATCAAACAAGGAGAAAATCAGCACAAGAAGCAATATTGAAAATTTTTATGCAGACCAAGAGGGCAAAAAATGCATTTGTGATTACCATCATTTACCTACATCTGTATTTGTACATCTTTTTTAGTAGTTGTGGGACTCCTCTTCAAGCAAATTTGCCTAAAGATTCACACACAGAATCCAGTCAAACCAGTCTCTGAAAAACTCCCTGAACGCTCTGATCCTCCAGGAGCTTCCCTTGCGGTTACCCCCGCACTGACATGTAGATGTATGTGTGTCTCAGTGGGATAAGTGATGAGATGTGTGAAATAAGGCAAGTGGAGCACTCTATTAGGCAGCGCCCCCCTCTTGCCTCCAGGCTTCCCTTCTGCTCCACCATACAGAGAGGTGGAAGAGAAAGACAGAGACGTCACAGAGGGCGTGCTGATGTGCTGGTGGATCTTAGTTTGATGTATTGAGGGGTTGTTTAGTTTTAAACAGCCGAGCCCGAGCCAAACACCCACCAATGAGAGGGGAAGAGAAGGGAAAAGGAACTCCTTCTGCTCCTTCTACTCCCAACTGCAGCTAGCATTAGCCTGGAGAAGAAGAACAAATATCAAACCGACTGTGTGTGTCTGTGTGTACATGTGTGAGCTCTGACAGTAGGAAGCTGCAATGTAATTGCTGGCACTGTCCAGAGGATTGAATGTAATGAAGGTAGCTGCTTACAGGCTTCTTCATTAGTGCAGCTGGGCCTGGGGCACTCCTTGTATGTGTGTGTGTGTGTGTGTGTGTGTGTGTGTGGGCATGTAAAACTCTGCATCTTGGGAAATAAGAGGAGTCGAATGGTTTTGCACACATTCATATGCACACACATACCACTCACACACACATTAAGGAACACGTCAACAAACACTGGCAGCATGTGAAAAATGTTTTTATTGTAACTTTAATCCACAGGAGTTCATTTCCACTGTGATTTTGTTGCTTTCAATGTGTCATTTTTTCTGACCACATGATTTGATTTGATGTTACATCCTTTGTGTTGTGATAGCAGCACTGCATTTTTGAAGAGGTCATGTGGGCTGCGATGGACTGAGGGTTATTTGAATCATGTCTGAAATTAATTGATTGATTAAAATGTCACATAACAAAAATCCCATCATAGTTTTTCAGAGCTGAAGGCAGTATAGTGGAAATTGGTTGTTTATTTCAATCATAGCCCAAAGCTATTCATTTTACATACTTATATAAATCAGAGAACGAAAGTTTCGGCCCAAAAACAGCAGCAGTGGTGAACAAGTAAATGACACTACCAGTGTTTACATAGCTGTGGTTATGTAAGTATATCTGCAACCTGTCACCATGGCAGCTAAGAAAATAATGGAAGGAGTTGGTAAAGATGGGTGAAGGCCCAACTGATGCTTAGCAAGGTAGAGTGATGTTCCATTAATTGACCTATTGTGTAACTGCTTATTCGACTAGTCTTATGCAGCACTTGTGGGATGTGCCAAACACTTCCTGTGGGCTACATGGATGTGGAAATTTGTTGGAATAATTGGAGGTGGTTCTTCTTTCATCAGCTGTTTACTAGCTGACTTCACATTCATGCCGGTGTCTCTACCTGTGCTAATTTACAGGAGGTGGTGACAGAAAATTTTTCCTATAAGAAGCAACAGTTGGACCCTCAGCTTCATGCTGCAGCGTGTGTTGCTGCACACTTTTAGGAGCTGAAGAGTTCCACTTTGCTCAGTTCCGCTGATTTCACGATGATTGTTGGCACAATGTGCTAAAGCCGCAGCTGTGCTGATCAGGCTTTTGTTTTGGCTTTTCAGAAGCGTGGCTGGCATGAAATGGGATTTGTGGGTAGAGAGCTAAGGCTGGTCATGGGGAGGGCAGCCGGTAGACCAGACAATGATGAGGCTGCCATCTTCGCCACATGGGGACTCTGTGGAGATTCGGTTTAGATTAACTTTCTACTTAGTGAACAATGTGCCACTTACAATATGGCTGTGTCTTTGACTCCAGAAATCAGCCTGACAGCTGCACCTCTTGAGACATGTTTGTCCTAATCAGGGTTTGGGGTTGTGGATGTGCATTTGCTCTGTCCGTATCAAAAGATTTCCCCTATTCAGCATGAGCGACCCTTTACTTTGATCGGGAGCGGGCATTGATTCTGTGAATGGCCATCTGTCAGCCTAACCTTGACCTGCAACACTGACAGTCAAGGGTTATGGTGTACCTGCAACGCAGACTGCAGGCACACCATAACCCTTGACCTCCAATTATCCCTCGCTCTGCCACTGTTCTTCTCTCTCTTCCTTCGAGTAAGACATCACAGAGAAGCAGGGAGAACATTAAGCTTCCTTTATGAAGACCAATCAATACCTAATCTGATTAGGCCCCAGCATATAAATTTCACTACAAACCCTGAAGAGGCCCATTGCTAATGTTAATATCCATTTCAGAGCCAAACCACTCTGCAGCCTTCCATCGTCAGTCATGTTGAACAAAGTGTAATGAGGGAGGTGTGTATTTTCCATGCAGATTTACCCAGCTTGTCTAAACTGGAATCAGTAGGAGAGCTTTGGTTGGACTCATGCTGCTCTGGGTTTCCCTGCATCAGCAGCTTGAAGGAGGAGCAGAAAGAGGAGGAGGGGGACAGACGAAGGGATATGGAGGCAGACGGGGGATGAGGGGAGCTTCTAATGAGAGGTATCAAAAATGTGCAGCTATATTGATGCCAGTGTAAGCATTTCTATTGAAATCAATAGAGCTGCTCTCAAACTCATTTTGGCTTCTAACAAGAGAGTGGAACCTGGATATTAATCGAGCAGTCATAGATAACATACACAGGAGCACACTCACTTACTTACTGTAGGTAGGAAGACATTTGTATTTCAGTTAGCCTGAAATGATTTTAGCCTTAGCTTTCTGCAAGCAATTGAAAAATTAAAGGGTCAGTTTTTGTTTTATTTTTGTTTGTTTTTTGCTCAGTTTGTGAAATCTCTGGTTTTCTGCTTACAGACATTTGTGCTGATAGCTGGTTGCATGTTGGGCCCGGTTCCCATTTTTATAGCTCTGCTCAAGCTACAGTGCTCTGTGCTGGTTCTCAGATTGTGATATCTTGTGAGAGGATTTCTTTACACATGTGTTCATTTAGATGGATTAAATTATTTTGGTGATCTACAGCAAGGAGTGACTGTGACCTCACAAAACAATTTATCATCATTAAACTTTCATACAAATGTGTAATAGGACATTTTTCCATTCAAAGAGTCAAAGGTCAACTTCTCTGCATCCATAGTATTACCATCTCATACTATCAAATAGAGATTTGAGAAATTTGTTAGGTTCATTACATTCATGCAACATCTGGGTCTTTATTGTTAAACTGTCCATTTTTAGACAACATAAAGTGACATTGACATCAACTTTGGACGGTTATTATACTTTTCTCCAATGAGACAGGCTCCAACAGTTCATGCTGCTCCTGTCTTTTTTAGGTGGTAGCTACAAGTTGTGACAACCAAAAAGACTACAGACAAAAGATGATACAGCTCTTTGAGTTGTTTTAGGCTGACACCGTTTATTTATAACTTCAGTTACTCATAAATGTTGAAAGCTAAATCTAATCAGATTTCAGAGGGAAGTTTTGAAAGGATCCACATTTTGATTTGACAAAAGGGTATTGAACCTCAACCCTACTGGGAGATTGACAGACAAAATCACACTCACCCTCACTGTGTGTCATGTAGGCATGTACTGTAGATAATAATAATGTAGACTACATAATGAAAGAGTAGGTGTGTTTACAGGCCACAAACTTTTTAAAATTTCCTTCTTATTTAAAGTGCTATTATTCAAATTCTATCTTTGTTTTTTATCCATTTTGTTATCTAAATGACACCAACCATGGGTTATTGCATGTCAGGTATTGTTTATATATTACTCATACTCAAAATATACAGTGCATATTTAGTTTGTGTGTATAAACAGCTGTTGGAAATGCCACTGAAAGCTGGCTTGCCGTAGGGCCTCTGCAATCGAAATGTCATGCTGCACGGGGGGAAAAAGCTGCAATAGCTCATCCCCCCCAATCACCAGACACACAAACACCCGTCCTCCTAACCTTCATATGCACACGTGCATTCCTGCCTGGCTGTATGATAATGCCGAGCCAAGCCACAGAAACATTCATCACCCCTGTTGTCATTAGAAACAAGCCTCATTATACTCCAAGTGTGTGATTTATGATTAATATTCGCAAGAGGTGTGGCAGATCGTCAAGCCCCACAAATCCGTTAATTTCATTGAACAAAAAAACATAGAGGAAGATGGAAGCTGTTTGGGGGGTGGGGGGTGGGGGGGGGGGGGGGGGTAGAAACTGCAGGGGCCCTCCAGTCATGGCGTGGGAACTAAGATGAAGGACAAAGAAAGTTGAAAGAAGGGTGACATAATCAAGGTCCCTGTCTCTGGAACTTTTTTCTGCGTGGCTTCATTAGTAAGTGTCTCTTCAATATTTATTGCCGTGTTAATAAAACATCAGTACGTGAGGCCTGTGTGAAGGGCTGTAGGTTGCTGCAGTCTTTTTACTGATATGTAGGTGATAAAGAAAGGTTCAGGTGGGTGCTGTAGAGGGATGGGTGTAGTAGGCAGACTGGGCATCACTAAAAGCAGAGGGTGGAGTGTTTTTGGACATCACTGCAGAGAAGTTCTACAGCCGGTTGTTGTAATTGCAGTTATCAGGTCCGGTGTCAGGATGCTAACTGCTTTGGTATTAGGGTCAATGCTCTTTCTCCTCTTTCTGTAATTGAGTAGTCAGTTGTGTCAAATAATTTAATATGATCAGTGTATTCCCCCAAAAAGCATAATTTTGCTTGTAAAAGTTTTCAATGCTTTCCCGCTTGTCAAAGTTATTGAATGCAAATGTCACTTTATGTTGCAGGTTTATGTTTCTGACCATTACTGTTCCTCTGCTCATGTGGGTACTGTGATGCTGAAACTTGCCTTCCTTCTCTCTTGCTGTCCCTGTCTCCATTGGTGTGTATTCTAATGTTCTCCAGCAGTCATTTCCCCATCTACCCATTTTACCTTACTACTCCCACTCCTTTCCTGCTCTCCTTCTCTGCCCTCCCTCTCTGCTTGCAGAGTATTCCCACTGCTGCTCCACTCTCTCTTTTTTCTCTGTGTTCCCCCTCCCTTTCATCCAGTGTGAATTGCTCTCTTAATCCTGTCAGGGTTAGGCTCCAGCTCACCCTCCCTCAACTCCACATGTCCATCCTACCACCTCCTCCTCCTCCTCTTCCTCCTCCTCCTCCTCCTCCTCTTATCCTGCATTACTTGGGCAGGGATGGAGCTGCCTCTCATCTCCAGGGAAGAGGGGAGTTGCAGGGGCCGAGTCCGGGTATGGGCCCTGCCTGCCTGCCCGGGACACAGCTGTGAAGAACAGAATTGTCCCTCTGTCTGTCTCTCTCTCTCTCTCTCTCTCTCTCTGCACATCTGGTGCGTGGGGGGACTGGGCCATGCTGTGCTGTGTTGTTTTGTCCTTGGCGCAGCATGGTCGCCGGATTTTTGGCCTGGCTACATTGGAGTAGGTTTGGATTTGAGATGCGGATCAGCCCATTGCTGTACCCACACGGATGAGCCGGACTTGTTTGGTATAGTCAGCGATGGTTATTAAGCTGATAGATTAATTATTAGCGTGGGCCTAGTGCATTTTTTTTGGTCTGTTCCCCTCTGTAGTGCTCTTCAGTGGCTGGCTCGGCAGTAGCAGGTGGAGTGTCGCACTCCTTGCATTATGTAACTCCACCCCAATTTAGATCTGACTTCAAATAAATGAAAATCAAGCTGGTTGGCTCCTTTCCCCGCGGATATAAATAGCATTTTCAAATCTTATCTAGAAACAGTGTTGTAGAGGGGAGAGGCTTTGAAATGCAGCCTGACGATTAGGATCCTATTGTTCCGCTCCACACCCCCTCCATTCTCCCGGCTGCTTACAGTAAGCCCGAGGATCTGCGTGTATGCGCCTGAGCATGTAGTCCTGCACATGTGTGTGCATTCTTTTGCACCATAGTGTGATTGAGATAGTGGCTAATGGTAAGATAGCATGTGCGTGGTGTTGTGGAT
This sequence comes from Parambassis ranga, assembly GCF_900634625.1. Taxonomy (NCBI): domain Eukaryota; kingdom Metazoa; phylum Chordata; class Actinopteri; family Ambassidae; genus Parambassis; species Parambassis ranga. The sequence continues at coordinate 2,801,108 of NC_041043.1, read as the reverse complement.
TTGAGACTCTGTGAGTAATTGGTTTGTGTGTGTGTGTGTGTGTTGCTGCTGGGTGTGTCTTTGATGATGGATGCTGTGCTTCTGCTGCTTACCCCACTGCTCCTCTCAGAATTAACAAGGTTGCTAAGATACAGTGGGCTTATATTAGATTAGGTTATCTGCTGTTATTGCTGTTACTATATTTTACTCAGCACCGTGAAGCCTTTATTAATTTGGAAATTTACCCTGCCATGGAATGAAGATGCCGGTGTTTGTGCACCACTGCTCCTCTCCTCTCTTCTTCTTTCCTCTCCTCTCCTCTTCCCTCCTTTTCTTTCCTATCTCCTCTTTCCTGTCCTTCTCTCCTCTCTTCTCCTGGCTCCTGGAGGAGGGCTGTAGAACTAAAAGCCCCCTAGTCAGATGTCTACCCCACCCCATTACAATCTGGAGGCGGATCCAACCCTCTATTCATCATTAAGCCCATTTAATCCGAGGCCTGGGGCCCAGTGTTTCCATTTGACACAGAACAAGCTAGTAAAATAGATGACAGGAGGTAGTGATATCACTTTGGTTGAGGCTTATTGGTGTTCAGAGGTGTTGTCCCTCCCACCGGTAGATGTCAGTCCAATCCAGAGTTTGACCTCCATATTGCTGCTCTTCTCTGGCTGGAGGGCCATTGGCACTGCTGTTAGCAGATAAAGAACTAGAAACAATAGAGATGTCAAGTGGGCTGCTCAGACAGGAGATGCCCTGATACCCATCCATTAGCCGATTTCCTGCAAATTGTACAGATGTATTGACTATTTTTACACGTCTAATATTAACTATTAACTAATATGATAGAAATATTGGTGATGTAGAGATTGATTTCCTAAAAGTAGGGTAGGAGATTTCATTCTGATGCACTTTTTGTTAAATTAGTGTAACCTCTCTTTACAATCCGATAGCAACCAATTAGTTAGGCAGTTTTGCATTAAAACGAAGAATATCTGTGGAAGCTATAAAATGCTAAAAACATCAGCCAATCCTTTGGGTGGACCCTGCGCGGAGTATTGGCTGGTTGTCACTCTCTTCCTGCTCTGCGCGCACCAGAGAGGTACATGCATGATGGCCGAAGTCACAGACCGCAGCTTGTCTTCAGGTAATGCGCCTCCATGTGATTGGTAGGCGTGCGTTTTCTTTTGAAATCTGTCTGACTCTCACTGAGTTTTCAAAATCTACCCTACCTTTAAATAGAACTTCACAACGAATGTGGAGCCATGTAAAAGTATCTTGTGTGTTTGAGTTTCTGCATCTGCAAAGAGTCTATGACAGTCTCTGTTTATTGTAAAATGTTGTCTATGCACAGGCGAACCGTGCATGTGAGCTTGGTGTGTGCGTGAGTGAGTGTGTAAGAGGACCTGCTATAAGGGAAAACCCCATTAGTGTGGGATCCCGGGGAGATAATGAGCGCTGACTGCTTTATGTCCTGGAAATGATTGAGTGGAACATAGTAGCAGTTTATGAATCCTCTCTGCTTGTGGCTGACAGACTGACAGCACAGAGACTGCTAGCTAGCCAAGCCACCCTATTACAGATGCTGTCAGAAAAATACTCCTAGCCTGCATGCTAACGTAACCTTTATACAAAGGACCTGTCTGCCTCCTGACATTGCTGACTGATCTCCACTTCTGACTGTTGCACAGCTTCATGCCTGTTTTACAGATCCTCTTAGTGAGCACTGTACAGCCATGTTTAAAAGTTAGTGCAATGTTAGTAAATAACAATGCCAAGAGGGAAAGACATAAGCATCTGAGAGCTGGAAAGACTTATAAAACCATTTTTAATCTATTTAGACTTCAGTGTTCTACAGTGAGAAAGATTATTCACAAGTGGAAAACATACACGCTGTGAGCTGTCAATCTTCAACAGGAGTGGACGTCCCAGCAAATTCAGCCTAAGATCAATGCCCTGCGAAATACAAAACAAACCTTGAGAACTACATGTCAGAGCCTACAGACCTCACTGATCATGCTCAATGTTAATGTCCCTGACAGCACAATTAGAAGAAGACTGAACAAGTACAGTTTGTTTGAAGGGTTACCAGGAGAAAGACTCTTCTGTCTAAAAAACACATGGAAGCAGGACTGAGGTTCACTAAACTGCAACACTTGTGGAACAATGTCCTATGGACAGATGAGACCAAAGTGGAGCTGTCTGGTCTTAATGATAACCACCATGTCTGTAAAGACCACATGAACAGTATTTTGGCAGAATACCTACTGTCAGGCACGGTACAGCAGCAAATGTACATCGGAATGGCTAAAAGATGAATGAATGAAGTTTTTTGAATGGCCAGACCTCAACACTTCAAATCCTCAATGAAATTAAGCAATGTTGTAAAGAAGACTGATGACTTTTTGGATGACTTTTTAGATGCCTCTGCGTTTGTACATAGTGCCATTTGTGGTTTGGAATTGGTTCACAGTGTCTGTGTAGTTTCTTAATCTTTTGACTGAGAGGGGGAAATGTATCAAAAATATCAACTGACAAGTTAGCTGTTTATCAGAGAACTAGCAAACTTTGCTACACGTATCAGGCTAATATGCTGACTATTGCTATAACATACATCTCATTTGTTATAGGGATGTATAATATGATTTGATTTTGCTGATATCCATTATGCCAGTATTGTTTAACTCCTTTTTACTGATTGCAGATGTCAATATATTCACATTTATTCACCTAATTGCAGAGAACATCTATCCTTTCTTATCTTGAAATGAATTTATTAAATTACACTGTGTTGAAGAAATACAGAGGGCAATTTTGTGACAAAAGCCTCCACACTGCAGATATATGTTCATTTTATGACAATAATATTGTGCTTTCATTGGATAGTACTGACTAAAAGTAGAACTCTTTTCTTTATAGTAAAAATATCAGTAAAATATCAGCTCTCTGTGTATAAACTTTACTAGGAATATTGTTTTTAAATGATAAAATCCCGGGGTCACAGGTGTGTATTGATCATACCAGCCTCACTACTTCTGTTTCCCTCCATTTCTTTTATAAAATATTTCCTTTTTTTTTTTTCTATATTGATATTTTTTCCTCTCTGATCAGTTCTCCTCTTGCTGGTCCCTTGATGTGTTCCCCATTGTCCTGATCTCCCCTGCTCTCATCAGTGTCTTAGCCATTAACCCTTTAAGAGTGTGCATGAGCCAGTGTTTGTGTTACTGTGTTCACATCTAAATCCCATGTGTGAGTGGTGCTGCCCTGTGTAATGCTTCTGAAGCACCGGCCTCCTGCTCTCCTCCCACTGCTTTAGCCCGGGGACGTCTTGGCTTCTGCACTCACACACACACTCTTACATATACACACACACAGGTGGAGTCAATACAGACATAGGCCCCAGAAAATAGATATTACACTCTAGAAGTATCACATTTAAAAAAGTGTGCAGAGAGAAGACATCTATATCAGTAATGTACGCTAACATTTGTGAATAGAGATGTCTGTTTTCTTTTTAGAATTGTTTAATGAAGCACTAATATTATTTGTGACCTTGGACATCGTATTTTAATTATTTTATCCCTCAGATCTTATTATTATCTTCTCGTCTTGACAAATACAAACTGACACACAAAAACAGACAAAAGCAGCAAGTCCTTCCATTAAAACAAAAACAAAAGGGAAAGTTTAGCAGCCAATCCCTGGCAGCTTGAAACTGAAATTGCATTGGCGAGAGTTTGACTGCTAAACAGCAGCATTGTATAATGGTAACTGGTCCGAGCTCAAACAGCAGCCTGTCTGGCCTTATCGCGGTGTCTTCTTGTGGTTGTCGAGCCATGAGGAAGCTTTGACCTTTAGCTTCCTGTTTACAGTATACAGCACGGGGAATAGCACCCTCTGGGGTGGGACAGGGGTCACTGCATTGCGTCTTTACTTTCTTCGTGACCTGACTGGAAATGAGGCTGAACTTGATGTGTTTGTGCAGCATAAGTAGCCATGTACTCTTGACGATTTAACCGCAGCTGCTTTATGACAAACACCAGAGATGACACAGTCCACCGATGTGTTTGAGGGCAGGTGTTGAAGCTGCAGATTTACCTGGAGGAAGGTGCATGGGCGGAGCTACAGTGGAGAGGAAGGGGGGAGGGAGGGAGGGAGGGAGCAGTGTCAAAAATTCTTGTGCACCTCTCACTCCTCTCCATCCCCCCTCTCCTCGTCTCCAGCTCTTGCACAGGATCACATTAATATTCTTTTGAAGCCTGTTTCAACTGCAGCCAGATCTCCCTGTCCCTCTCTCTCTCTCGCGCTCTCTCTCTCTCTCTCTCTCTCTCTCTCTCCATCGTTCTGTTCCCCCCTTTTTTTCTCTCCCGCTTTCTTTTTCTTTTTATGTCATTGTTTTCTAGGACCAGGTCCCATCGTCTCTAACAGTGCAGTGCAGGGAAGGACAGTTTGATTACCTTTAGTCAGGAGTTCCCCTTGTTGCACACACACACACATTGAGGGCTGGTGGATACCGATGCATTTGACAGACCGTGTTGATTGGTTCAGAATGGTTGCTGCCTCTTGTAGGAGAGTGGAATGGCTATTTTTAGATCAAGGGGTAGCTGGGAGAGAAAGACTGAGGAGGGCTCTGTGTGTGTGTGTTTGTAAGGAATACTGCAGTCTTGAAGGAAGTTTCCTCCTTACACACACACACACACACATGCACTTATGCAGCAGTGCCCCTCTGAAGCCAGTGCATTCCTTGTGCTTGCTCCTCTTTTTTCTTGCTCCTCCCCACTCTTTCTTCAACAATCTTTCCATCTGTCTTGTTTCTCCCTCTTTCTCTCTTTCTGCCTTGGCTCAGTGTGCAAATGTCAGCACTTTCTTATTTACTCACCAGAGCCCAGAGCAACGTCCTGCACCCTCTGTTTACCTCTGTCTCCACAGCCCTGCTCCATCAACGCTGCTTTCTCCTCCACCTCTCCATCCGATACCTTCCTCTCTTTCCACCTCCATCTCTTATTCTCCTCACTTTCATCCTGGCATCATTTCCATCTTTCTCTCCTGCTGTGTTGCATTTCCCTTTTTTGCCACCCCACTTCCATTTTTACACCATTTTTGCTTCAGCCCATCCTCTCTGCTCCTCCTCTTGTTCATGGATCATGGCACTTCATTGAAGTAGCATCATGACATTTCCAGTCTTGACTACAACTGGCACATCACGTTTTTTGGCTCACGTCCATCACACCACCATCATCCCCCTCCGAAGTCTCATTTTATATTTTATATTTTAAGAGGCGAGCACGTCCATTCACGTTTAGCCCTGTCAGATCACAAAACACCTTGTCCCTCTCCTCGTCTTCCTCACTCTCTCTCTCCTGCTTTGTTATTATTATTTTTTTCTTCCATTTTTCTTTCCACATGTCTTCTTGGCTGTCTTACTCTATCTGTCACTCTGTCTGTGATCACCACGGTGACTCATGTGGCTCACACCTGCTCTGCAGTCAGGGGGCCGCCATGGTTTTTGTAAGAAGTGAGACAATGAAGATGTGGCTGCACTGAAGCGTGTGCTATGTGTGTGTGTCACATAGTAACCTGATTTAATTTTCCATATACTGCAGATGAAAACATGATGCAGAGGACAATGTAGCAGTGACATCAGTGACATTATGACAGTCACAACTGACAAGTGTGGCTGCAACACAGGCTATAGTGTTTAGGTTCCTGATTGATTTAGGTGCACTGAACAAGCCCAGTGAGTGAGTGAGTGAGTGAGTGAGTGAGTGAGTGAGTGAGTGAGTGAGTGAGTGAGTGAGTGAGTGAGTGAGTGAGTGAGTGAGTGAGTGAGTGAGTGAGTCATTTACCTTTTGGACTATGATGTAACACTATAAAACATATATTGAAGTTTGTCATGTGTTCTAACTAAATGTTTTCTTGTCTCTGTTCGTCCAGTGAGTGACAGCTGTTTTCGGAACCTTGCAGAGGACCGCAGTGGCATCAATCTCAAAGATCTCGTCCATGATCCCTCCCTGTGAGTATCGGCCTTTTCTTGAGTATTCAACCAACAGGAATGATAAAAAAAAACATTCATGCACACCATCCAGATCAAGGTTCTTTTAAATCTGCCACACATAAAAAAGATGCACAGACTCGCTGCATGTCTCTGTGTATAAGCCTTTTTCTTTGAGAGTGTAACTAGAAACTAAAAATATCTCTTCAACACAACATGTCGGGGCTCGGTGTCACCCTATGAAGAGAAATTCTCAGCATGCATGGCAACAACAAAAGAGCTTCTGTTTAAGGATGACTCTTGTTAGCTGTAATAAGTCATTATTTGCTTAAAATAAGCTAAAGGATGTGAAATCAACAGTTGTTTTCATTAGCAAGGAGAAGGATGTGTCGATCTGTGCTTGTTTGGCTTATTTCTTGTGTAGACAATGTGTCACATTGTTCATGCCTGGTGGTTTTGGTGATTCCATCCCAAGTGGACAAGGGAGATATGAACACGAGGATAATTTCACATTATTAAGATTTTTTTTGTTTCATATTTACAGTCAAAAATATTCATGTCATTTAAAGATGTTCCCATTTCACAGTCTCACACCTTAACATATTCAGTTATGGCAATATTGTGCATGTGGATGCCAGGTATTTATTCCAAACCACAAGCATTAATGTGCTGTTTATGTTCCTCCTGGAAGGCTCCCTTCAAGACTTTCAGTTCATCCCAAAGAAGAATTTTGGTAAGGACAGAGCTCTGGCTGTACTGAATGTTGCCATACAATTTAATGATGACTTTCTTACACAAAAAGTCTTCCACAAACAGTTGCAACAGAGGTGCAGCACATTTTGCTGCAAAGGACATTTTCCATGTCACATCTATTGACTTTCACCAGTACTGTGGAACCCCAGACTGATCCTTGCTTGTCACGTTGTTATGTTTATTTTAGAGGCTGATGTTTAATTCACTTAAGTCAGTGTGTGACACACAGAGAGTGCGTGAGAGGCCTTGTGCCATGTCATGTGCGTCATGCTAGACAGGAAACCAGAAAGCGATTAGGGATTGATGGTGTGGTTATTTGTACAGGCGGCACACTGGGAATAGTTGTTTTGTTTGCGTGGCTGATCATGGGCACTAGAATATGGTTTTTGATGTATTTAGTTTGAGTTACTCAGATTCAAACAGTTCACTGATAAGGCTGAAGATCTTATTTTTGTTCTTCAGTTAACATTGGTTAAATTGTTCTTGTTTGTACTGCATTTAACAATGGTTGCACTTGATTTTGTTCAGCTGGCCTTAGACAGTGCACAAACATCCATCTTCTACGTTTCAGTTGGGCTAAGGTTTGCTCTTTGGGACACTGCATTTCTTTTTTAGCCATCTTGTTGTAAATTTGCTGTGTTACTTGAGCGTTTGTCAGTTTGTCCACTCCTGGGAAGATCTGCAACTGTCTCGAATGCTTTGCACTTGGAATGATGGACTTTATATTTATTTGGAGTAACCTTAAAACCTTTCCAGACAAGTTTTTCCTCATTTTACAGCTTCTAAGGAGTTGATAGTTGTTTATAATTCCTAATACTTAAAACTATAGAATTCAAACTTTTAGTACTTTTAGTAACTGGGATTGAGTTTGAACAGTAGGTTATGGGATGATATGCTATAGTAAGAACCACTGGACAGTGTTAACAATTATATCATAGGATTGCTCTTGTTTTATTTAGTCTAAATGCATTTAAATTGGACACTGAAACACAACGGTAGCTTCCCTCTCTGCTCTGCTGTGGTTATGGCTGACCTCCTCTGGCCTGAATGCCTCCCTGCCATGTTAATCCACGCCACACCACAAGTCAGCGGCTCCATCAGGTTGAGCAGCTGGAACGCTGTGCCCTCAATGTGCCACGGCTGCCATGACAGAGATGCATTGACAGAGAGGAAAGGAGAAAAAAAGCGTGGGAGGGAGGGAGTGAGGAAGTGTGGTGCCACAGCAGGACATGTAACATAAACTATAATCACAACATCTCTCAGGCACGCAACACACCTTGGCACGTGTAATCAATCAATGTGCCCAGCGTGGCATTCAGGAGCATCCAGAGGTGTGTCAGTGAGAGAAAAAGGATATGTGGCAAAAAAGAGAGTGAGTAAAAGAGGGGAGGGGGTATCAAATAAATGACGTACAGTCTCAAGGACACACAGATGAGGCAGAGGTGGGTGTGTGTACAAGTGTGTGTGGTTATTTTAGTATGCACTTTTAGATTAATATTTTTTGGGTGTGTGGCTCATCTGTGTGTGTTTGTATGTTGAAGGTTAAGTCCACCTCCCTCCAGAGCAGTTGAGCCAACTCTGTGTCTCTGCCCTCCAGCAACTTGTGTTGTAACAACCCTTGTCAATTTTACAAATTGTCATGTCTAAGAATAGCAAAAAGTCAATCAGACTGGTGACACTGGGCCCAATTTCACAGTCAGGAGACAACTACACACACATAAACCTGGATGACTCTGCAGCAGAGATCATCATCTCTTCCTGCTTTTAATCACAACGATACAAACCCTTTCCATCCTTGAACTAATATCAGTGTTGGTGTTGCTGCTTCTGCAGCTACTGCATGGGCTTTAACCCCACAGGTTTAGTCTGCAGTAAACTACACCTTTCTGGAATTCTCTGTAAGTCAGACAAATTTATCAGCACAGCATTGCCCGCCAATAAGCTCTCAATAAGTCTGAGCTTTCTGCACTGCGAGTAATTGAAACACACCTATGAGCAGTGTGCGCTTGTTTTGCCACAGGTGTTAACTTTGTTGTGCTTGATGTGATGGGTTAGAGAAAGAAATGAAATGAGGGAGGGAGAAACTGTCAGCAGCAGCAGATCTGAACGATAATGACATTTATTCTGTAAATAAATAGAATGCTTGAGGGGTGGGGTGGTCGGCAGACTGTTTTATGGTGTGTGTGTGTGCGTGCCTGGATGTTGCTTTGCTGCCCTGAGTGGAATCATGGGAGTGGAACACCTCGCTGGGCACTCAGAGCTCTCACCACAGTAGGGGCTTTGAAGAGGTGGGCTAGTCCATTCCTCCCCCACCTTCTCCCTCCTTCTGTCAGCTAACATGTTGAGAGGTGACCCCTTGAGAGCTTTCCTACATATGGATGAACCAACAACTCAGCTCTAATGGGCTCGACTCCATGCTACTACTGGAAGCACGGAGATGGCCGAGGCTCTTGTCTCCTCCCTGGACAGAGTGTGTGTGTACGAAAGCCAGAGAAAGAAAGAGAGAGTGAGATTGAGTGCCCTGTACAAAGAGCTTGTATTATTAATGAAATCACCCTGGCAGATGGGTCTCATCTTGGAAGTGTCCCACAACCACAGAGATTTGCAGCTGGCTCGCGAGCACATACACACACTTTTCCTCTCTCTTGTTAAGTATGCCCCTGACAGTCTCTCCCTCTTTTTTCTCGCTCTTTTCACTCTGTGCTTCTCTTTCTTATTCTGTCTTCCTCTCTTTATCCTCTTCTCTGTGCTCTTCTTTTATTCATAGAAAGATTTGGCCGAGGCGTCCAGGCTTTCAGGCCAAAACCACTACCATGCTCCCTCCCCACCTACCCCCACCACATGCACCCCTCATCTCACTCTGCCTGCCTGCCTGCCCCACTCGTCCTCCTTCGACTCCCTCTCTCCATCCGCATCAGGATTTGTCCACACCTCGAGCAAAAAAAGCCTTTATTCCAGGCTGACTACCTCCGGCCTGCAGTTTGAAGAAGAGCTTTATATGTCATAACCCCCTGCAGTAGAAAGAGACAGAGATGGGTTTTTGAGATTAAAATGTTGCAGCTCTTTCCCCTCTAATAGGCTTCCCTCAATTCAGAGCATACCCACCCAAAAATACAGCCAAGCACTCCATCTGCAGACACCACTCATTCTGAAACACACATGTATGCATATTCTTGCATGCTACATATAAATACTACCTGCCATCCTGTGCATGTGTGTGCCTAATATTAATAATCAATCTGATGACATGATGCCTTTGATAGTGCAGGTCTTTGGTTAATGTGTCAATTCAGGTGATGTCATTTTCACCTGACAGTAGCTGTTAGCCAGAAGTTAGCAGGTAGCTCAGGTAGCCAGTGTGTCTTCTTCAAACAATTCCGATGATTAAGAGTTGTTACTTTCTTTTGTCTTATATCTGTAAATCAAAGTTGCCTGGATTTATCCTTGTATTTGCCATCTGATATAACTTTGTACTGGGACAAAATTATTTTTCTGTCTGACATGCTAACTGCTGTTGTAGCATGTGTATGAGAATGCAGCTTCTATTCTTAATCCCACCTACAAATCTGTGCCTGGTTGATTGTTTCCACAGTAGGTGGAAACAAATGCTCACAGTCCTTGTTTTCAGGATCAAGTATTTTACTTTTAATCTGAATACACCCTGCATCTGCCCTCTAAACTACAAACTGCAAGCAGTATACAAATTAATATAACTCTTGTGTGCATCTGTCGCAGTGTGTATGTCCAAATTTAAATATTGTTGACAGAATGGTTGGTGCTATATTTCTTACTTAGGGTTACCCACAAATGGCATCCACAGAGATCTCTTCTGACATGCTGGTCAATGTGGCAATGTGTCTCTGCAGCTGCAGGCATGTGACATAACTTTTGCTATGCAGAGATTTGTAAGTCAGAGTAGCATGATTAAAATATGCTGGGTGACATACTGCAAAATGTAGCCTTTGTATACACTGTAAATACATGTGCAGTATTTACAGTAAATACAGATATGCGGTATTTTAAACTATTTCCATATTATGTACATAGGCTTGGCATAGCAATACAATATGCAAATACAGATGGAAACTGTCCATACATATCCCCATATTAAGAATTGTACTCACTAATTAGCTTTCACTATGGTGTATTGTCACGCACATATGTGCACACTATGCAAACTGGAACAAAGTCTGCTCCTACACACATTCAAAATTGTCCAGTCAACAACATATTGCTGCTTTTGCAGAGAAATGGCATCCCCGACAGTTACAAAAAAAAACGCAAACATTCACTGGCACACAAACTCTCACGCACTCTCTCTCACGACGAACAACACAGCAACTAGAGGGCTTCAGACAGAAGGGGTTGCCTAGGAAACGCAGGAAAGGAACCCTAGTTATTTGTGTTGAGCATATTTTCATTTGGGCTGAAACAGAGAGGCATAAAAACCCCAGGAGAGCGAGAGAGGTGATTTGTCCTGACAGCTCCTTTAACTCTCCCGAGGTGTAACGCAGACACACACACACATATAAACAGACGAGTGCACATGCATGAACGCATATAAACACACACAGACACATACAGAGATGCCAAAAATCCCTCCTCCCTTCTGAGCACATCAAGAGAAGTAAATCACTCATGCCATCACAGGGACGTCAGCAGGGAAGTTGTGTGTGGATGCACAAGTTATCAGATGCTCTAAGTAGCTCTACATGTGCAGTGTATTGTGAAAAAGTACTTCTTAAATGCTTCTTACTGACTACTCTGCATCTTTTGTCAGTAGCAGACAGCTTCCGTCTGAGCTGCATGCTCTGACTTTATGCATGCCTGCTGCAGTATTTGTGGTGTTAAGCGTGTCGCTCTGCTGCTCCGTTGCACAGCTTGAAAACTGAGCAGAGCCGATGGATTTGGTGAATGATACTTCCAGGGTATACGATGTGTAACTCAGAAGTAAAAGTATCTGAAAGACAAAAAAAAATAGTGGATGTTTCTTAATTTTTTTTGTAGGTATTTGTCTGCAAGAGGGTATCATGGCGTTTAAGTGGCTGACGGAGGGGAAATATGATGCAGTAGCCTCCCAAAAATAGCGCTCTTTGAAAAAAGAAAAGGGTTATATAAGGGGTGTCTGCAAAGCCTTCACCTTGAGCCTGGGGGATCTTGGTTTTTTTTTTGCTGCTCTACTCAAACTGGCCACAAGAGGTCGCCCTAGCTCGTTGCTAAGCAGCTGCAGTCCCGTCCTCGTCAGAGCTCCCTCCTTTCTGGGCCATCCTGTGGAAAATCCTTTCAGGAGGCGATGTTCAAGGGCATTCTCCCTCTCCTCAATTTTACTGCTGTGTTTCAGTGTCTCTCGTCCCTGCCTCTGTTTTGGTCTCACTTGACTGTCTTTTCTGTCGTTTCTCTCTTACAATACATTTCATTTTTATACATCTTTAGAGTCCCTGCAGCATTACAGTATAATTGGTTGCAAAGACAGAGGACATTCCATTCAGAAGATATGGCTCTTATTTTAAAGGGATGTTTGTTGCTTTTAAACATAAGTCAGCCCACAGCTTTCCAAATCTGCACCTCCATCTGTGGCAGGTTCTGCTTTATGTCTTCTGCTAACTTAAAGAAAGCTTCCCTAGCTGACCTTTTCAACTTTAGGATTTCCTCACAGGGATCAATAAAGTATCTTGTTTTGTATCTCAGTTATGGATGACGGTTTGTAATCTAATGATTATCTCCTCTTTTCCCAGGTTGGGGGGTATGATCGCGGCCTACAAGATAGTGCCAGATGAGATAGATGAAATTAAGGTAAGTGCCATCTGTCTGTGTTTCTTTTTATCTGCAGCAGCCAGAGTTTTCATAGTAAATAATTTCATGTGTGTGTGTGTCTGCTCACTCACTCAACAACAGGAGACACTGGTGGACTGGTGCGACGAAAAGGAGCTCAACCTCATTCTCACTACTGGAGGCACCGGCTTTGCCCCGAGAGACGTCACACCAGAGGTGAGTTATTTTGTTTTTGAAAAGTAATTTTTTAGAATCATCTTTTTGTTGTGCTGTGTTATATGGGGGTCACATAAAAGAAGTACATTTATGCTGCATTACAAAAACAACAGCAGTATGATGTGTCTTTTTACCTATTGTGACTACCACTAGAAATAACTGGCTTCGTGTCATAAAGTTTTATTATGTGTGTGTGGAAGCTCTCTGCATGCACACAGCATATCTTCACATATGCAAGGACGTCCACAGAGTCTTTACACGTACTCAACCAACCTCACACACACACATACAAGTGATTTGGCAGGGGATGAGCTATGCTTCTCAGCAGTATCGTTGGTCCTCATCAATCAAGGCAGACAGCAGCAACCTTCCTGGAAGGGGGAAGACACGTGCACACTGTAGTCACTGATAATACCTGCTATCTGATTCAACCCTGTATGCTGAAGACGGCGATATCTCTCTGTCTGTGTGTGTGTTTGAAGGCTGTATACGACACATGGCTGTATTCTGTTGTTGCTGCAGGCAGGACAGAAGTAGCAGATTACACTGCATGTCTTTATTTAAGTGCAGATTTGTATTTTATTGTTTTGTTATGAGGGAACATAAATCTTGTATTGTCTTATGTTTATTTGTACAGAGCATCCATTAGCACTCAGTATCGATTTAACCAAATAAGGAATATGCAGTCAAGCCTTTTAACATTGAATAATTCTAATGTTGGACAGCTGTTTGTGCAAACTATATTTAACATGGGCAGCACCAGTGGTTTAAGAACCCGTTTAAATACAGAGGAAAAAATGTGAATAGACAGCTGTAGCTGCTCAGATACATGTAGTTGCTGTCTTCATGCAAGCACATTTGGTTGGTTTGGTTTTTCTGTTTTGCACAGGCTCCTGCAAGGTCACCTCTAGAAGGAGTTTAAAAACCAATTGCATTACATTAGTGTGACAAGTCTCTAGCCTAGAAGTGAAGGATGCAACAGGTGGATGTTTTGCTGCCCATTTAAATCCTTTGAATGATCCTGTTGTTATTGTGAAAAAATGCAAAAGATGTGAAGCGACATATCGTCCTACTATATTTTTTTACGTGACTGTACTGGTGTAAGTTTGAAAACAAAAAAGGAAAATCAGTCTGAACTTTACATATGTCCTTGGCCAGTGGAAGTTTTTTTAGGATCTCACATGGTAATATTTCATCACACACCCACTTAATCTAAGAGTCCTTCTGCTGTCCTTGTGATGCAGCGCCTCACTCTCATTAAACAGATGTAATTAAGAAATCATCAACAAGCAGAAGAACAGAATCATACATCTTTTACACTTCGTCAGAATGCACTGAACTGTCAAACCACCCATCCAGCCTTCTTCCAATCAGTGACTTTGTATAACAAGTATAAATCCCGCCTCACCTCCCACACTCCTATCCTCCCTCCCTCTCTCTCTCTCCTCCTCCCCTCTCCTCTCCTGAGTCCAAGCCTCAGATGCTCATCAGTGGCTCCTCTCCTTTGAAGTCTTTTCTCTCCCCTCTCCCTCGCTAATGGTGCGTTTGAAGTGTCACTCAACTCAAGGACACCCAACACACACAGCTGGAGGAGAAGACGCTGTCTTCTTCGCTATCGATCTGTCAGGAATATGCCGCATCAACATTGGTCACACAAACACACACACACACAAATAAACAGAATGTTAAGGTAATTCCTTAAAAGTCCCTGTAAAAGTTTGGCTGGAAAAGTGTGAATACACAGAAATATAGCCAGCTAAAGCCGTATCTTAACCTTACAGTCCCTGAGTTTATTTATAGAGTGCAAAAACCTTTTTTGATGGCTGCATTTATTAAGATGTGCTGAAACATTCGACATAATAAATTGCACTTGCACCCCTAATGAACAGCACTGCAGATGTCTTGGAGGAGGAACAGCACTGATGTTTGTTGTTGACAGGGCATTGCTCACATGGTCAGACTACCATCACACACACTAACAACTCTCTTCTTCGTCTCTCTCCAGGCCACTAAAGAGGTGATAGAGCGCGAGGCTCCAGGGATGTCTCTGGCAATGCTGATGGGATCCCTCAACGTCACACCACTAGGCATGCTATCCAGGTCCGACACTAACTTAACTTAACAAGTTATTTTCTCCTCTATTTTATCTATTACTAATAATAGAGTGTGCTTGGAACTACTAATTCCAAGCTTCCACACTAAAATGTCCTGTGACCTGACATTATAATTACTGTATTTAAATGTGATCAGCAGAGGTAGGCAGTTCAGCAGTTTTTTTCGGTAGAGCCTTTGAATGTAAATATTGTACAGCACAGCTCCCTCCTGCTGTTTTAAGAGACTCCTCTACAGTATATTTATCACCTGAGGTCCTTCTGCACTTCTGACCTTCTGAATTGGTTTAAATGTTCTCCATGTTTGTGTGTTTACAGACCTGTGTGTGGTATCAGAGGGAAGACACTCATCATTAACCTACCAGGAAGCAAGAAAGGCTCCCAGGTAGGGAACATTGCAACCAGCTGCAACAACATCCGCTTTCTCTCGTAGGTGTCAGTGTTACTGTAGGTCAGGCAGCAGTGCGAACAGATGGACAATAAAAATGTTCACAAGTGTGTTTTGTACGATGCACACACACACATAAAATGATTATATTTGTGCATAGAGGTTTGTGTGTTTTGGTGTTTCATGGTATTTGGTTTGTGACGTTTTTCTGCTTTGAACCACACGTGTGGCTGTGGTTTCATATTTGGGTACTGTAATGCCTGCATGTATACAGTATGTGTGTGTATCTGTCTCCTCCTCCCTCTTTCTCTCCCCCTGCTGTTTTGACCTGCACATCTGTCTCTGTCTCATTACGCGCCCTCTCCTGATCGATTTTAGTATTTCTTTCAATCAATTACACCTCCTCTCCCCCATCTGCTGCCATATTAGTGTCTCCCTCATCAACCCCCAGTTAAAGTTAACAGCACAAGCAGCTCATTGCAGGCTTTTATTACGACGATCTCCTGTCATAAAGATTACGCTGAAGTCCAGCTGAGCTAGCCAGATGAAGGCCCCGATGTCAGAGTGGTGCTTCCACATCATTTAGCTGCTAATTTTGTCTCTTTGAACTCACTCAACACTACAGATATACATCAATACAGAATATACTGTATGTATGTGTGCATTATGTTTGCATAGTTTGTTACGTCATTATAAAATTTATAACATATATCCTAGAATCAGGGGCCACTTTAGCCAAAGCTCTAAAGCTGTATCTCGGTTCAGGGGCTGCATCCTTCATAAAGTGTATTATGGCTGTCCCATTCTGAACGTACTTTTCCTTTGTGCTGAAGGATGCAACAGGTGGCTTCTTGGAACACAGTGGGAAAACGGACTGAAGATTAAACTTTTAAATGTTAGTATTGACTGCAGGTTGCTAAAGAGCTGAATCATGGTGATAAGCGGGAAGTCTTCCACAGATGAGAGCGATGCATTTAACAACCATTGGTGAGGCCTTTGTGGAATACAAAGCTGCACCTCCGTAGAAAAATTCATAGTTTTAAATTATAATTAGGATTTTTTGAAAAATGCTTTTTGCAGTGGCCTTCATCAGTGAGTTCAGCACTGAGAGCACAGCATGCTTCCTACATATATCACGCTGCTATTCAGTAGTGTCCTACATTCCAACAATCACACAAAGCAGGCTGAATCATCAGCTCTCATGACTCTCATGTAAATTGAATTTATTCATCTCAATGATTTTGCGACCCATCCTACTTTTTTTGCTTAAATTTGTTACCACCTCAAAAACGTAAAATAAAAAAAAACAACAAACTAAACTTTTTGGTGATGACATCACATTTCAGTTGTTAACACCCCACATACGTTAGTTTATATAAACTTGTAATTTAATGTTTTCACTTCGGTCGGTTGGTACTTTCACTGAAATACAAAAGACATTGTATTATAAATCTACTCGTCAGACTGTAGGAGGTGACTGATGACGTACACATTGAAGCATTACACATTAGTAGACATTGCTGTATTTACTGTAAGTCTATGCTGGCTATTGTTGCTTCTCTTGTTCTCTACTGTCCCCATTTCTTTGCCTCACTTGTTCATTTTTTGTCAGTTCTCACTGCTTCTCTTTATCTCTCCAGATATCTCTCTCTCTCTTTCTGTCTCTGTCTGTCATCTTCTCTCATCCCTGCTTTTAGAACAGCAGTGCCTTCCCCTCTCTCTCTATCTCTCTCTGTCTCTCTCTCTTTCTCTCTCTCTCGTCGGTGTTTTTTCATCCGTTGGCAGTATATATCCAGAGATTCTGCTCTTTAGTGTTCTTGACAGTTACTCTCCTCCAGGACAAAACAGAGAAAAAGGACAGAAAAAAAACACTCCTGGTGTACCTTAGAAAATTTTCCTACCATGCAATAAAATCAGGAAAGCAGGAATTTCTCCAGGTTCTTGACACCATCCTCGCTTCCTCTTTTGCCCACTGCACCTCATCCCAGCCGGCGCTCCTCACTCCATAGCTTCCACAAAACGCTCAGATATGGGCTTCAAACATGCCAGCAAGAGGTGTAAACAGTCTACTGTGTGCTGAGGGGTGTGGGGGTAGGGGAGTGGGGTGTAAAGGTTAGCCTTCGGCTGTGAAGTAGAGCTGTTGGACTCGTGGCTGACTACCTGAAATTAACCTTGTCAATCTGTTTCATCTCAGGAGTGCTTCTACTCTTTCTTTTGTGTGTCTTATAGAGAATGCATGAATTGTAATGTGGATTTATGGAATCTAAATTTAGTCATATCAAGGTCAACACTGTCAGATTTAATCGTGCCTGTGATATGCACAAACACATTGCAGAGTTGAAAGGTTGCTCCAAAAGCCCATTCACAGCCAGTGTAAAGTGTGGGGGGGGATTAATAATGTATTTTTCTCAATGCTTAAAATACACAGGAAGATACACAGGAAGATAAATAATTTCACAGATTAGCTCTTGTCTTGGGAGTGAGGAGAATCGAGCGTTTAGCATAGCCGAGGAGCCCACAGGCACACTGACACACAGAGAGGGGAACAGATGGAGGGAGGCAGGGACGAGCAGACGATAGCAGAAAGATGGCCAGTGGTAGGCGCTGTGTTCTGCTGAGGCCTGATCAACTGTCCCATGCCTCTATTCGTCACATATTCTCAAAATATTTTGTTATGTTTTGTAAGATGTGTCACCTCCTTTCTCCCTCAGTGTAAACACATGCTACTTTTTTCCTACTTCAACAAACCAAGATGTTTCAGATGTGTTTTGTTTCTTCTTTCGGCTCACTCTTTCTGGATATATATGTTTTACCTTCTTTTTATTTTGTTCATGCTGCCTCAATCGAGATGCCATTGTCTTAGCACTGACTTTTAACTCTACTTTTCCAGGAATGCTTCCAGTTCATCCTTCCAGCGCTGCCGCACGCCATCGACCTCCTCCGGGACGCAGTGGTGAAGGTAAAGGAGGCAGCAGACGAGCTGGAGGACCTGCCTTCGCCCCCGCCGCCCCTATCGCCACCTCCCAACAGTTCGCCACGGCGCCAGACAGAGGACAAAGGCGTGCAATGCGAGGAGGAGGACGAGGAGAAAAAGGACAGCGGTGTTGCGTCTACCGAGGACAGCTCCTCCTCCCATATCACTGCTGCATCCATTGCCGCCAAGGTAACAGCACAGGGGGGAGGAGAGTCTTCTATCATTTTAAACTGCCATCTCCAAATGCATCTGTTTGTCCTTCATACAAATCTATGTTAAAGGTGACTTTCACATCAAAAAGTCATTGTCATTGAATCATTTCAAGCCAAAATGTAGATATCAACAGGGGAAGGATATGTGGAGCATACTTAACAATAACATTAGCCTGTGTTTAAATGTGAGGATAACAGAGTGTAGTTTTGTAAGATGCGTCATCCTTTTTAGAAAGCAGTAATTCAAAGGATTTGTACTGAACTGCTGCTGATCCAGGCTGCTAAGTTGCCATCATGATCTTTGATCATAATAAATTGGTCTTTAAAAAATGCTGCAGATAGCACTTATAATTGATTTACTGCTTCTCAGCCCGCATCTTAGTGCTGCTGCTACTTCTGCTTCCTGCCGGGCTTCACATTCATCTGGGTAATCATTTATACCTTAAAAAATCTGTGATACATGTTCTTTTCAAAAACAGGAAGTGCACAGCCAAACGTCCCTCTCAGGACTTTGGCATTTAATGATCTACAACATTTGCTTTGTAGGTTTTACAGTATGAGCTGCAGTGTTTTCTTCTTTCACTGCCTAGTCTCCTTGAGGTGTTTTTTTTCCATGGATCTAGGTCATGTGTGGCATTTAGCAGTAATCAATGACCACCCAAATAGAATTACGGTACCTACTTTACACATGCTCATTGTATTGAGTACTTCCTACGTGGAAGAAAAATGTTCATGTACTGATAAGGATAGACTGTTTATAAAGATGGATGAACCCTCTGTGATCTCAGCCATTGGGCATTGAGCTGCTGGCTTCGGTTGTTGCCATCTTAACAGTACCTGGCTTGATCCTGTGGAGCATGAGTGGAGCTTAGTGGGTGGGTGGATGAAGCAGATAGGTAGCTCTGAGAGCCTCCACAAGAAACTTACTTCATGGACCAAGCTAGTTTTTGTACCAGGTTGTGGACACTTCTTGTCACTTTATAGGCTAGAAAGTTCCTTTATAAATGGAACCTAACATAGAGTCTGCTTTCTGATGACTTTTTGTACATGAAGGCAAAACTGATTACTCTGTAGCTTGTTATTAAAAAGTTAGTTACATCATAATATTTGAAGGTTTTTCAAATACTAGCAGCACCAGGTTAAAGCTTTGAAAAATAAGGTACTTATCCTTTAACATACCATTCATTATATCAGCAGTCTGTCCCTCCATGCATCTATGTGTGTCTATTCTGTGCATTCGCATGTAACATCAAATATGTCTCTATCCATGCCCATCATCCTGTCCTGTCCTGCAGCTAGGACCCTGCTTTATGGCTCTGTTGTCATGGTAACATCCCACCTTACTGTCCAGTCACAGAATGATGCGGGTAAGAATCCATCATCCAAAAATGTCCACCATCATTTGGTCACTTTCATCTAGTCTGTGAAAGAAACATGTTGTTGTCATGTGTGTGTAGGTTTAAAGTGTCTGGACTGTTTATATGCACATGTGTCTTATTGAATCGTCAATACAGTATGTGTGTTATGGGTTTATGGTGTGTGTGTGTGTGTGTGTGGTGTTTTTGTGTGCATGTGTGTCTGCGTATGCTTGTGTGTGTGATCTCAGATCCCAGACTCCATTATCTCGCGGGGTGTGCAGGTGTTGCCCAGAGACGCAGCCTCTCTTAGCACCACGCCCTCTGAGTCACCCCGCGCCCAGGCCACGTCCCGCCTTTCTACCGCTTCCTGTCCCACACCCAAAGTAAGTACACACATTACGCCTGTCACACACAGACACAGCTGTTGCTGTACATATATCCTTATTTCATACTCTAACCTAAAGCTTTAGCATCAATCTGATTGGTTGGGAGAACACAATGTGTAGAGATGTGTTTGCATCAATATTTTACACACACATTCACTATGACAGCACTAAAGTCTTATAGGTGGTTCTGTTGTTATTAAGCAATGTAACTTGCATGATCAAAAGTTGTGGTGTGGAAGTGTCAGATATTGGCACGACCCTCTTGCAGAAGCTCATGTAGATCTTTGTTAAGACCAAGAGAGGACCCAACACAAATCCTATATCAGAACTCCAAATAAGCAACTAAAAAGTTCTTGCCAAACTCTAAAACTAAAAACATGTTCTCACCAGGAGTACAAGGACATACTGTACACTTTCAGCAACATAAATATGTACTTACACACACATTGTCTACCCTAGCCCATTTTCCCTTCTCTCAGCCCTGCTGGTTGTCTCTCACAGATCTACCATGCTAATTGTAGGTTCTCTCATGTTGTGTTCAAATGTGTAAGGCTGAATGAATCACTCTCATTAACAAAACTTCTGATTTTAGTGCTTTTCTTCTTTGTTTTGTATTTTGTTTAATTGAATTGTTTTTTGTATCAGTTACAAAAATGGGGCAAACGACATGGTCACACATGAAGCACACACACTGACTGGTTTCAATGTCTCAGCATCACAAAGTGTATGTTCTGTGTCTGCGTGTTTTACATGTTAAACCCCCTGTTGTTTGTGTGTGAGTGTTTATAGAGACAGCAGGTTGTGGTTCTTATGCTTGGATGCCTACAAAATTGAAGTGTTTTTTTTACACTTACCTGTGACCTACAATATGCCTTCTCTGTCCTTGCTTTAACAGGATACTTACATATTCTGTCCACACTGTCTTAATGTGACTCTAACTGAACACAGTTCTTGATAAAAAGTCAACAAATCACTGTACAAAATGTCCTAGTATCTGTCTTTGTTTTAACTGATCTCTCCTGCAGGTTTTAAAAATACCAAATGGCGTCAACTCTCTGTCTCCCCTTCTCTTTCTCTCTCTCACACACACCTCATCTGTCTGTGTCACGTCTCCATGTGTCTCCCGGACAGCAGGCAGGTGCCATGGGAATAGATGAGGGGGGTTGCCATGGGAACAGAGGGATGTGATGTTAGAGAAGGAGGAGGGAGGGTGGGTGCATGGACGGGTCATGCAACAGAGGAAGCAGCCAAGAGGAGCGCTCTTTGTTTCTCTCTTTGAGCCTTGTTTGGGTGTTCATATAGTCAAGTGGTGAAAAGCCAGAGAGAGATGATGAACCCCAGCAGCCTGTTTTAAGTCTGGTTAGAAATCTAAACATTTAAATAAATGCAGTTCTTACACCAAAAGTAAAAAACAATCAGGCATGATGTGGAGTACTGAGTTGAAAAAGTGTTGAATTTTTGGCTTTAGGATCTGGTAAATGTCCATCCTGCTCGGTGTGTTGTTAAGCAACACTTTTCTATTCCCATGATTCTAGCTGTTGTTATTTTGTGATAATAATAATAGCAGTAAAATTTGGGTGAAATTTGTTTAAATTTGACCCCCAAGAATACACCATTCACCTGCACTCTGCCTCTGCTCAGCATGTAGAGATCACAGCTCACACTATTTATACCACTGTGTGATGGTTAGAGAGCATCAGACATTGCCAAGGTGTTTCTGACCTCAGCTGAGCCGCAGAGTGTGGAACTGTAAATAATTGGACAATGGGGAGCTTTAATGCTGCTGCTAGCTCCACTGAACCCCCCCCCCCCCCCCCCACCCTCCTTCTTGCTTCCCACAACATACAAGTTCACACACACACACGTCATCTGTGAAGTCTTTCTTCGTCAGTGACCCAGTTTGAGTGGATGGCCAGCCTGTCACGATCACGTGCCAGCTATATTAGTCAGCGTCTGGGTGCAATGTGCATGTCTGCACGTGTGTCTGGCAGATAACAGTTAATGGCTTTTCTAGGTATAGGTCTCAGCTTGTTTAGATTCTGACACAGGCTGTTTCCCAGCGACAAGGTGCCATATGTTCTTTTGAAATTCCCACGTTGCGAGCGGCTGCCGACAGTATGTACACAATGTCCCTGGAGCCACAGCCAGAACGGCTCTGTTCACTGATGCATTTCATGTGCCACTGTGGGCTGTGTTAGTTTGTTAGCTGGGTCTTGTTGGCAGCACTGCGTGTTGGCTTTGAGAGGAGAAGGTACGAAGTAGGTCTTAATCTTGTCACTGCCAGAGCTGCTGCCACAGGTCCCATACAAGCTGGTCCGACACCACAGCTCACAGAGCAAAGCACAAGCAGGGGAACGCTCTTCTGCCAAATGGAAACATGCATAAACACACACACGGGTCGTGTCTCAGCACTGCTAGCTCAAGCAACATTTGTCACCTTCTGGCTGTGACTTTTAACATGTTGTGATGGCAAGAAGCTGCATTTAAATGTTCACAGAGTGAAAATGTTTGTTTACACGTGTGTGTCAGAGGATCTCTGTAAGTTCTCATAGGTTATTAAACATACAGTAAAGTCTGCCATGTGTAACAACTGATGTCCAACCCTGTCCGCAGAGCAACAATTGAGAACGCACACGGACAAGAGAGAAACAGTCCGGCTCACATACACACAGCTCACACACATCAAGCAGGCACAAAGGATTACAAACTGAACAGCTCCACAAGCATTCATGTAACCAGATTTTCTTTCTTTGTCACACTGTCTTTTACTTGTGTGCACACATACACATTCATGAGGAGACACAGGGAGAGTAGTTGTACCCTTCCACTCTTGTGAGCATTTAGTACAGTTATGTAATGGTGAGTTTGGATTAATGAAGCATATTGGAGATGGGGCTTTGACTCAGAGGATGGTTGACAGTGTGTGTGTGTTTGGGGCTATGTCTCCTGTTCTTATTCTTACTGAAGTGATTAGAATTTCTATGTGCATTGGTCTGCTGAGACATAAAATATGACAATAAAATATAAAATACACCAAATGCTGCTGCATATTTTCTCAGTATTTTAGAGGGGTGTTTTAACAGCCCATGCTGTTGTTATTGTTGTTGTTGTGTCTCTTGGAATCCCAGGAGCCGTTCCTCTGGCAAGTGGAGCCACAATCTTATGCATTTCTGGACCACTTTCTGGGTTGCAGGAGAGCTTTCGCAGCATGTTTGTTGCTGGAATTTATTTTAAATGAAGGGATATCTGTTCTGCCATCTGCTCCTCCATGTTTCCAGTTTATATCTGTTATACAGTTAGTGGCTGCTCTTTGAAGCTGTCTATCTACCTGTTCCTCTTGTCAGGTGACTTGACTTGTCACCTGACAAGAGTGACTCTTGTCAGTGAATGAGGAATGTTCAAAGGATGATGTGTCCTTTGAAGGAGAGTCTCATATTTCATTGGTATTATGCAGTTGTTTTGTCTGTTTGTAAAGGCTGTCGATTAAAGTATCAATAACCAGTCATGCTTATTGTTTATGAGTTATCAAAAATCACTTTTAAACTTTTGCATTTCTAATGAGTGTTTTCTCTGCTGCCCTTCCATCTCAGCTCCCCTTCTCTGTCAGAGCGTTCACCTTGATCTCCCTGCGTCTGCAAGTGCAAACATTATTTATGCTCTGTGTGTTGTATACTGTTCCAAACATCCCATCAACTTGTCAGATATTGGCGTTTATTTTGATTAAAGTATTCAAAGCTCTCACTCTCTCATGGTGCCTTTGCACAAACACTTCCAGGTGCTGGCTGTGCACCTACAGTAGAGGACACAGCCTCATTCTGAACAGGTCCTATATAGCATATTATTTGATTAACAGTTTGATGTATGGCTTTGGAGCTAAGGCCACGGCTTATGGACATCTACGAGGAAATTGATGTGAGTCACAAGAGCAATTCAGCCCACGCCACTTCCATAACCTTCAGTGTGGACGTTTTGACATTGTGGTCATTCTGGCCACAAGCAAGAGCATGTGCACTCAAACAGTAAAAGATACTTATTTACAAATGAGTAAACATTAGTATGGAGTGGGTAAGATTTGATTACTTTAGTACGGTTAATTCCTTAATTTAGCAGACTTTCTGTGACTGGCTTATCTGACTCTTTCTGAATAATTTAATTCTGATTAATGTAATTACCAGTTAACAATTGATGAGCTAGTTGATTACTTAAGTCATGAGTTTTGAGTGGCTTTTATACAAGTTTAATTATTTTTTTTAGGTTGAGCTTAATAAAAGCTCTGAATGATAAATAGTAAAAAATGTTGCTGATTATTTTTTAGCAGCACTATTTTGTCCTTTTTATTTATTTACTTTGTGTGCAGATGTACATCCTTGTTCTATTGAGCAGCCTTAGTATTCTGTACCCCGGCAAACACTGGGCAACAGCCAAAACAAATGTGATAGTGTGATGTGTGAACCAGGCATGAAAAATAACAGCACATGCAGTTTGCCCTGAGCATGGTCTGTTCGCAGATCACAGAATCATCATTTGCAAATGAGTAGTGACTGGGGATCATTGACAGAGTGAAGGGATCTGACAGCGGGGGATGAATGATTTATACCCTGGCTGTACGTAAGCGCTCCATTACAGCGTCAGCTCAGCAGGCTGTAGTGTGACGGATCAATGACCTGTAAGCCTGTGTGGCTGATTCCTGTTCCTGTAACCCAGAGGAATACAGGACTTTCAGAATGTAATAAACAATGAGTGTGTGCATGTGTTTCTGTGTAAGGATGAAACGGGGTGTTCTCAGGTCTAATGTCTCCTGGGTGCATGGCTTTGTTAGTTTATACCGTCGATGAGCTCTGTTGGATTGTGTGAAGTGTTTATGGGCATCTTTATTTATTTATGTATGTGTGTGTCTGTCTATTTTTGCTTGGAAACACTTATACAAGGAGTCTAGTCCTTCTGGGACACTTTTCACATCCTTTTATGTGATCAGACCAGATCCTGATTAATTTACCTACAGGAGTCCAAACAAACAGCCAAGTGTCATGAGGAACTATCTTCATCTACAACAAGAACAAGTAGTCCTGCTAAGATACAAGCATAAATTGCCAAATAAATTGACACAGTGCTGATCAGGATGCCACAGGTGGTGTCATTCCTGATGTGGTGCTTTTACTTTTACCAGCATACACTGCTTTGCCAGAGCTATAAAGAGGGCAGCCATAGCAACAGACTCAAGCAGTTGTGAATATTTAAGCTTCTGGTGGAGTCTAAAAAATGTCCCTGATGCTCCAAATAAAAAAAAAAAGAAACTCGCTAGCTCTGTAAAGACAACACACTTTCAAGACAATAAGTTTGTATTTAAAGAGAATAGATGTAGCTTCACAGCCTACACCAAAAATCAGGTATCAGGCTTTGAGAGAATAGGTAAATACAACTGTTGGTATATGTTGACAGAGGTTGTGTAATTATTCTCACAGCAACAAAGGTGAGGCACACCTTTTGCACGGTAGCTTTAAGTGAATCATGATACTGTTGCATAAAGGTTTTCATGTGTCATGGAAAACATCTTGGTTGGCTGCAATTTTAAGTCCAGGTGGCCACCCATCAAAGAGTTTAGATCAATACCTGGGTCCCATATATCACAGAGTATTAAACACTGACATCCAGAAATTCTATATTCAGTAAAAACTTTTATCGGTGTAGAAGAGACTTTTACAGTCATCAGATCTCAACTTTCAGATGTTGGTTGGGTTGTGAGAGTATCAATGTGTTTATCTACTTGTAGTAAAGTTTGGAGCATTGGATCATATGTTGGCCAGACATGTAACATATTAGTATATTGTTTGAGTGTATGCTCTGGGGTATTTTTCTCTTGTTCTGTGACATTGCATCTTTTACCGTGTACTGCAGTGGTGAGTGTGTTTCTGTTGGCCTGTTGAGGCGAAGCCGCAGTGTGACGTTTCAGCGCTGTTTTACAGCCTAAGTGCCACGGAAACGATAGATAGAACTTGTTATATGCCTTTGTCTTCTCCTGAAATTATTCATGTTTGGTTTTACCGGACAGTATTTACTCTCTTGTGTGTGTGAGTGTGTGTTATTGTCCTCCTCAATGCAGTAAGGCTCATAAAAGTGACTCCTCGTCTCTGGGCCTGTGCGGGAGGTGTGGAGGATTTATGATGGTGTGAGTGAGAAAGAAAGAAAGGAAGGAAGGCGAAAGGGAGAGAAGAACAGAGTGGGAGGGAGTGAAAGACAGACTGCTGATGAGTTAGAGAGGACAAGGGACTGAGAGAGAGTGGGAGGTGGGAAGGGGAGATGAAAATGCACAGAGGACGGTTTGTCCAGTCAGGTCATGGTTCGTTTGTCCGTCTCATTTGTTTGTCAGTCTGTATCTGTCCGTCTTCAGAGAGTCCAGTAGTTCCCCTCCTGTCAGCCTCAGCCCGGGCCTTGTTCCCGGGATGAATGTGACAGAAAAAGAGGCAGGACATGGAGCGGAGATGTGAGAGTTTGTAAGGGAGAGTCACATCCGTCATTTCCCTCAACAGAAGTGCTCATGGGAAATGCACCCGCAGAAATGCGCGCACACAGACCTCAGTCATGCGTGTACAATTCAGCCCAGCACACATCGCCACCGTATGTGCAGCCATATAGCCTCCTCCTCTTCTCTCCTCCTCCTCATTGTCTTTTCTTTGCTGCTGTTTCGCTCTCTTGTGCGTCCTTCCCACTCCAACCTTCCCTTCTTATCTCTCTCCCTCTCTTTCTCTCACCGTCTCTCTCGCTCACCCCTCTCACAGTTAGTGAGTGTGTAAAAGTGTGTGTGCCTGTGTGTATGTGCCGGGGAGCTTATTCTGATTCGACTCCAGGCAGAAGATGGTAAGTAATGTCTTTCCTCCTGCATATCTGAGAGTGTTTACAGGTTTGGAGGTTTGTGTGTGTGTGTGTGTGTGTGTAAGTCATTTGTGTGCCTGTTTAATAAGTGAAGGATTTTGGATTATTAGCTGAGTGAGCATGGGGGTGGAATTATTGTGTGTTTTGTAAATATAATTTGTGCTCTTGTATACATATTGGTGCATGTGTGTGCTGCTGCTGCTGCTGCTGATGAGGTTGATTATGTGTGAAGGAGGCACGGTGTCAGGCCGTGGATGAGTTTAGGAGGTAGGAGGGTGAGTAATGGGGTTGTTCACTAACGTAAACTAGCAATGGGCTGCAGAATGAGGAAGAGGAGGAAGGGGCTCCTGTGCCTGATATTGTGGTCATGGTGTTTTTTGCAGTGTTAGAGGATGGTGGACATGCTTATATAAAAAGACAGGATGAGCAAGTTAAGACGCCTCATAGGACTCCATCAGTGTTTACATCTGTCATCTCAGAAATAGATGCTGCTGCTGCTTTTATCTCCAGAAACTTACAATTCATGCAAAACAGGAAAAAGACACCCCTTTTTCATCCTGAGGTCTTCACTGTGATTTCTTGTCCCTGGCTGTTATCATGTGCTTCCTTCCAGGCATTAACACAGCAGCTTAGCTGGAGCAGTACTGTAAATGGAAATGAGGGCAATATGGATGAAGAAGTGTGAAAGCAGCACCTTCAAAATCCATGATGGCTTTAAACAGCTGACAGGAAGAAGGAGCTGGATATCGATGTAACTGTAGAGAATGACTCCACAGATAGGAAAATGTCAGGTACAGCGATAAATTTGCAGCGTTATCAACACTACTTCTCACACATGGTTCCTTCTGTGTGCAGAGAATTGATGCATGCAGGGTTTGTTAATGCATTTTCTGTGCCTGTTAGGACTACAGTGCTGCTAGCGTGGCAAAAAAGAGTCAAAAAACTTAATTGTGTATAGATGGGTTGTACAGAGTCTGAAAATCATTGCCCTAAATTGGTTTAGTAAAGTTTGTTATTCTGAAGCAGAAAACTACAACTAAAACTAATAATTTGATCCTGTTAAATGTGAGTCTGACTGAACAGTTACTGTTGATGTGTCCATTCAGAGGGCAGATAGAGGTCTGCAGAAGATTCAAAGATGGATGACATCTTCCTCAAGTACAGGCTGTAATGAACTCAACACTTCATATGCTCTTTAATGCCCTTGGTAACAATGTTGCTTTTGTTTTGGCCTCTCATGGCATTTAAACACTTGTGTTTATTCTTCTCTTATTATATATATTTATATATATGCTCTCAAGTCACTGGCTTTAAGGCAACTAGTTCAGATGGAGCCATTCTCACACAGGTAAACCAATGTGACAATAGTAAAAAAAGTACATTTTAATAACAGTTATATACTTATTTGCAGTCAGATTGAGGGTGTTCTGATAGTATAGCCACCATTCTTTCTCATCAGAATTTAGGCACCTCCATTACACCTTTGGCAAACTGATATTGATATATTTCTTTAATACCTACAGCAAATACAGCCAGTCCAGATATCAATATCACCATTTTTTTCTAGTTGTATTTGCATTTAAAATCATTGCAAACAACTCTCAATTTCATTCATTTAAATTATTTTGTTTTAGAAAACACGAACATTCATTAGAAACCTTAGAACCCCATTTTCATAAAGAGATCTTTTTGTGCAGCTCTTTCCCTCTTAAAATCTGAAACGTCTGATCTTTACAAGCAACTATGAATGTCAAACTGCAGCATGCTGTAAATGTTTTCCCGTCTGTTAACAGGACACACTTTAATAAGTGGATGGAAAAGCTAGATTGGTTTTAATGTAGCTGTGAAGTGACTCTCCTGGCTGGGTCTTATAGGATGTATTATAATACGTGTGATGTATTGTTGCAGAGACCAGATGAAAGTAGCTCTGGCCAGAAGGAAAGTGCTCTTCTGTCTCTGATTAATACACAGCCCTCCATGGCTTTATTTGGCTTGTGGTACCCATAGACCATTTGGGTCAAATTGCTTTAGGCTTCAAGTCAAAATAGCTGAAGTGTTTGCCCATGTGTGCACAGAGCATATGTAACACAGTGTGTATTTAAACATTTTCTTATAAAAAATATTTGTGCATGTCTTACGGTAGGGTTTATTCTGCACACATGCAGTATAAACACCCATCTGTATGTGTGAAGTTTGCGTGCACTGTATGTGATATTATCTTTGTCTTGAGTTACTCACGCTCACTGACTCAGAGAGTTTGCTTCAGGGCAACAAAGAGAAAATAGAAAGAGTACAAGAGAGCTCTGAACAGCTAGACACAGAGAGAGAGAGAGGACAAGTCAGACAGAAAAAGACGAGGGGGAGAGGACAGACAGGAAGTGAAAAGCAGTAAGAGGAATGGATGAGAGTGTCTGACCAGCTGCACTGAGTGTGCTCATTCACCATGTGGGCTGGAGGAGCTGGTGAGCTGCTTAACATGGGTCTGTCAGCTGTTAGCTCTCATTCGCTGCCCTGCTTTGAAATTCACTCAGTAGCTCATTAATGTCTGATACATATAGACATGGCTGTGATGAATGAGCGGGCCGAATGAGGAAGTGTGAAGCACATGCTCCTGGTCTGCTGTGGTTTGTTTGACTCTTCTGGTGTGGATTCTTTCTCATCCTTTATTATTGATAAAGAAGGGAAAGTTTTCTTTTTCAAACTTGCTTTGAGACAGTAAGCACATAACCTCAGATCAGTTTAAAGCCCTGACAGCATGGACATTTAATTTGACAAGTAAAGACAGGAACTCATCAAGATCCTGCGCAGTCAGACAGTGATGTCATTCACAAAATGTTTATATGGAGCTAACAGAATCTATATGGATGTGTAATCTAATAGCAGGTATTCATGAGTGGCTTTTCTTTTGAATCTTTTTTATTGTTAGAAAAAGCAAGTTTGTGTCCTCTCCCTTCTACAACCTGTACTTTCGCTTAGATATCAATGCATCTACTAAAACAAGAAGCTGCTGTGTGTGAGATTTTCGATGGCACAAAGATCGTAAAACCCTGGTTCATTATCAACATGTAGCATTTTGAAGGCTTGTTGTGTAACACCTTCATGTGATAAGTGTGTGTGTCTTCAGTCAGAGTGGTCCGCTCTGTGTCGGTTTGCTTTAACAGAGGGCTGCCTTGCTGCTGCTGCATTTAGGGGAACTTGTATAGTTCACTCCTGAGTTCCAATTTGTAACCCCCTGTGGTGTCCTGCCTCCGTCCATTATCTGAGCCATGAGTTTGATAAGGGAAACTGCTGTGAATATAGAGCATTTCAATTATAGGATGCTCATCTCCTTGACAGCCCTGCTTTACGAAGACTATTTATTATATGATGTAAAATGTTACTGATTCATGAGAAAAGGTCAGGGATTGTCTAATGACTTTGCTAATAATTCATAGTGAGCTTGGCTTTCATGCTGGCCATTATTTTGGGAATGGATGTAATATTTCTAAATGGGTTTCCCAGTGATATGTCATATCTGGAAGGCTCCTACTGTAGACCAGCAAGAACCTGTGCCAGCACAGATGGCTGTGTTTATGTGGTGTTTTTGTTTTGGGTATTTTGACAAACTAGCAGAATGAAATGCTGTGCAGCAGCTGTCATGGACACACACTGAATGACTTCATCGGGACTGTACTGTGAACAATAAGAGCAATGAACCTGATCTCCTCTGAACTCTGATGCATATGTCCATAAATGCTCAGATATTTATGGGCTCCTTCCTGAAATATCTTCATAAAATAGGCTGGAACATAACCTCCTTCCAGCCTCATTAGGGGAGTTAATAAAAGTCTTCATGTGCCTTTTGGTGGAGGCACTGTTGTTTAAAGTGCCTTACCACAGCATAAAATAAAAAACACTCCAATCATGGCTGACCCCAGTGGAGCACTAACTGCTGGTAGTTTTCAGTCTGAGAAATAAATTTCATTACTTTTTCCTGGTTCATTTTATTTCCCGTGTGATTTCCGGTTTACAGTTTGTCACATCAGCAACGTGCTGTATGTGAGGGGAAGAAATTGTATTGACCTGTGGGCTAACTTTCATGGTGGGGATTTAGACTGGGCATGTGTGGTAGCCCCATCCAACGCCATCTTGGCATGCAACTCTGCCTGAATCACAGCTAATCCAACAATGGGTAAAGAGGTACAGCTGAAGCGGCTGTAACATGTATTTCTGCTGTAAACTTGAGGATTTTACCAGAAGGAGTAGGATGAGGTAAGGAGATGTACTATAACAGAAGTATACAACCAAGCTCACCAAGATAGAAGATGCACCATCCTCTCAGTTGTTGTTCTTTAATATACATTTATCCTCTGCAAAAGAAAAACTGACATGATGTTTGTTTTTTCCCATGAAACCCGTTCTCCTGTTGTTCTGATGGTGGAATAATTCCCTATGCGACTCATACCTGCTGTCCTGTCCTGTCCTGTCCTGTCCTGTCCTGTCCTGTCCTGTCCTGTCCTGTCCTGTCCTGTCCTGTCCTGTCCTGTCCTTCATGCCCTTGGCTGCCTTGGCCCATCTGAGACAGTCACACAGAGAGCTGTCATGCAGATGTCCTCCTGAAAGACAGAGGGCGCTGTCTGCCCCGCCCGTCAGTCTCTGTGTGCCTCTGTCCCCTGCTCAACCCAGCTTTGGCTCTGTTAAACCTCTTCTCTTCTCCCTTCCTCTTTCTCTCTTTCTCGCGGCACCAGGCGCGGCTCCCCTCCTGTTCATCCACCCTAAGCATTGCTGAGGTACTCCTGCATGTGTTCTTAATGCATCGTTACGGCCGTCATCATGGCGTTGGTTTCTGCTCCCTCCCTCTCCAACAGCACCTCAGATTTCCTGCCTGGCATGACTGCTTTCTGCCTCCTATCCTGTCCTTTGTGTGTGTGTGTGTGTGTGTGCTGTCATGCCTGCTGCACTCCTGCTGTCTCTTGTGTTTTCATTCCCCTCAATTCTTTCTGTTCCTCTTTTCTGTGTTTGTGTGGATGTGGTCTTGTTATGATTTTGTGTCTTGTAGTAGAACGTTGCCTCATTCTGGTACACATACTGTCTCTAACCCTTGCCTTGTTCCCACCCTCACACACCCTTCCAGAATAGACAAACCTCCATCACTTGGCATATTCCTCAAATACGTTTCAACCTCAGAATTGAAGTTGAAAGATGCTTGAATGATGTATTTGAATGAAAATGATATTGCTTGTGCAAACAGTGCGTTTTTCTTCCTGTGTGCACACCTCAGTTCCTTTTGAAAGGGCCTCTATGACACACACCAGGTCGTAGGACACAACAGCCATGCTAGCAAAAGCTTGTAAACCTTTGCAGCTCTCTCCACTCTGCTTGTTACTCTGGTCATGGCCCAATGACTGTGATCTGTGAGCGATAAAGACATGACCTCAGAGCAAAGGCGCTGAGTGGTGCTGACATTGTTCCAACGTGATATTGGAATCCATTGATTAACTGTAATTGCCGAGTAATGAGACCACAGAGTTTGGATGTGGACTTAAAGGTGGTGCGATGGCTATGTACATTTTTAAAATGATGCCAAAGTAATTGTGATCTAATTGCAGAGTAAAGCCTGAGTTAGAGCTCCATGCTGAATCTATAAAGTCCTACATAGCCTGCACGTTGTTGTGTGAGCACTTCCCCCTTAATTACAACACCAAATAATGTAGGCAGCAAGTTTTCTAAACAAAGGCCTTCCTAACTTTTATATGTTAGAAGCTAGATTTGTTGCACACTATAAGCAGCAGCCAATCAGATCATTCCTAGCTGTTGTGGTCTATTGATAACACACACTGCTTCAAAGATGTGTTCACTCTCACAGTGCTCTATGGGAACTGAACTGGTTCTGTTCTTCATCCATCTTCGGTTCTGTTGTCTTGGTGGTTTCTAGTGTTTGGTACATTCTTTTATTTGGAAATTTCCTTTTATCTGATTGAAGAATGTGTGTCAGCGAACTGGTCGCTTAGTTCTGGGATGTGCGCGCATGTGTGAATTGGTGAATTAAATCAGATGATTGTGTTTTCAAAGAACCTCTAACTCATATGTTGTATTGGTCAGAGTGGGTGCGCATGCCTGTGAGTGTGTGTGTGTGTGTGCTATGTGTGTGTGTGTGTGTGTGTGAGTGTTTGCTATGACGGTGAGTGACTATCCTGTGGCTTCCCCCAGGCCTCACGGAGAGAATTCAGGGCTCACCTGGATGAGGTCATCACGCTCAAGTCAAGGTACTCTACCTTGGACCAGGTAAACTCGCCTAACCTTCTAGCAACTTCTTTTCTACCGGCATGCAAAGGCCACTGGCATCCCACATATCTATACTGTAGTGACATGCACACACGTACACAGACAGGGAGGCACAGACAGT
Organism: Parambassis ranga; assembly: GCF_900634625.1. Taxonomy (NCBI): domain Eukaryota; kingdom Metazoa; phylum Chordata; class Actinopteri; family Ambassidae; genus Parambassis; species Parambassis ranga. The sequence continues at coordinate 2,767,718 of NC_041043.1, read as the reverse complement.
ACAATAGTTTAAACTGCACAGCTGCAGTTACCACACACACAGTAAGTGGTTGCTGTGTGAGAGAAAAAATATAACAATAAGAGATCACAGTGTGGTAATATTGTAAGAGTGGCCCAAGCAGGCTAATAGATCCAGCGTACACTTGTTATTAACATGTGCTCTCAGTCTGGATTGAAGAATTCACATGTAGTATATAAGATGTAATTTAGCTTGTAGACAGATCTCTACTTGGTGTAAATGCAACTTTCTCAGTTTTGCCCTGCTATCAAAAAATGAAAAAAACAAATTCAAAAATAAAGAATAAAAAAAAAAAAACAGCCGCACAGTTTCTGTAACCTTGACTGTTGGCTGATAGAGAAACAGCCATGTAGATCATTGGAACTTGCATCTTTGGCTGAGTCAGATTAAAACAGCGGATGTTCTGACACCATTGATCTACATGCTCATCTATGAGTCTAATTCTTCCTAATTAAAATCTGATAACAATGTATTAAATGTATTAATACCACCTGTATATGTTCAGTGTTATCCAGATATTGTCACATGTTCTGGTGTACATGGTGTAACAGGTGTAACAAGGGTCTTGTTTCATGAACACAGACACACTGTCATAATCTGTGTCAGATTTCTACCAGGGAGAGGGTGTGTTTCATGAACCATTCAGAGCTAGCTTTAGAGTTGCAGTGGTGATACACATGACAATGTAATCAAGAGTCAAAAGAACTGTTCTCATGCATATTCGGTCTGGAAATTGACCTGTGTATCAGCACCTTTAGGTAGCCACCAACATTCTTCCTCATTGCCTCCACTAGCACCCATTTTCAATCATTTATCACCCATCTGGTCATTCGTCAGGTGTGATTTGTGTATCAGTGCCTGGTAGATGTATGTGAGTGCTGGATTAACATGGGACAGAAACTGACCTGCCCAGGAGAAGCACCTCTGTCAGCACCCCCGTGCTCCAGCCTTCAGTCCCTAGGGAGAAGGACTTGGCTCTCGATTGCCTCAGCAGCATTTCGCCCTGCCCTTTTACAGCTCTGTTGCCATCACTCCATTGTTCCGTCCTCTGCTCTGGCCCTCTCCCTATCCCTTACTCTGTCCTGAGGGGCAGGGTGGTTAAAGCCGGTTGGAACAAGCCTCCCCCTCCTTCCCTGCCACGGCCTTCTCCTCCTCACAGCAAATGTATAAATCTTCCCTTTTTTTGCATAATTTGTCTGACAGCTCCTTTGTTTTGTGCTGAGCTCAGCACCACAGCAGTTGCATCCCATCATTTCCTGGAGCGTCTCCTCAGCCGGGCTGGTTATTGGCCCCATTGATTTGCCCCCCTCCCCAATAGGCTCTGAGTCACGTGTCTCACTGACCTGCCCATACTCACTATTCTGAACACACCGCTGCCACCAGCTTCCCCATGGCCATCGATCTTTAGGGCAGATCTCCATGACAACCCGTCGTCAGGCTGTTTCCTTTGCGACGTCAGGGTTGTGGAGTGATTAGTGTTTCTGGCATGAAAGCTGGTGTTTTTTTTTTGTCCTGAGATGCACACACTCACACTGATATGTCAACAATGCTTTTCTATGCCTTTTTTTTGCTTACTCTGTTGGTTTCTAAACTGCTGTCTCTGCGTGAACATCCCTCATACATTCTCTCCTCTCACGTGTTTGGTCTCTCACCAGTAATGGGGAAATGCAGTGAAGATCTAGATTAGAATGAGTGTGAGATCTATTTATTTATTTATTTATTATTTGCTTTTTCCCCTCGAAACATCCAAAAAAAAAAGCAAAAAACATCCCAATCTGCTTCTGTGCTCATGTTTTCTCCTCACATCCCCCTGTAGCTCTTCCACTATGTTCATCTCCATATGCAAACTGTCTCTCTTCATTGCTCTCTGATGGTGATGATCTTTTCTACTGAGCTATTTTTTGGCATACTGAGGCCTTGTTTTCCACTCCTGTCAGTGTTAGTGTCATCACTCCACATTGCATCCAGCTGTGTCCGAGCTAATGTTGACTGTATATTTCATCTAAGCTAATGACTTGAGCAGGGTGGAGAAAAGTTGAGATATTTGTGGTTTGTCTGTGTGTTTAGAGAGCTAGGTATCTAGATTCTGATCTACTGTTCTCCGTTCAGTTATATATATATGTACATATATGTTTCTAATCTAGATGTCCTATTTAATTCTGATTTAGTAAGTCACACCTTGTATAAAAATGTCCTGCAGTAGCTGTCGATGGTTAGTTTTCATATGTGCGTTTCCATGTCTGCAAGTTTGATCTGTGTCTTGCTGTAGCTGTATTTAGCTCTCTTAATCCTCACTTTTTCTTTTCTTTTTTTTAATCATTCCACTCTCTCTATATACATATGAGGGCTGTGGAGTGGTGGCACAAATCTCCTAGTAACCATTGCCATCATAGTTTTCAGGAACAAAGGCTAGGAAAAAAGATAGTGACATTGAATGCAGGATTCCATCTATTCCAAAACCCTTATATTGTATAAGGTATAATATCTCTGCTTTGGGTAATTGAAAATTGCATCTAGATGCATGCAGTTGATTTGACACTAGTCACCTGATGTGGCACCCTTACACTACTACTGCCTCTTCACAAAGAGGAAGAATCAGCTCATTGGTGTCTGCGATCACTTTCTGTAGGCCAAAGCACCAAGTAATACATCTAAGGGATCCACACAGTCCACTGCTGCAGGATAAAAGGTGTAAGTGAAAGGAAAAGGACTAAGCTGAAAAATAAATGTGGTAGTTCTTCTAAACCTGACAGTCTTAAAAATTATCAATCACCTCTTGTATTTATGACTTTATGTACAATTCAGCCTTGGCTCAAACGTGGCCAGCTGCAGAACTGTGGCCAAAAGTATGTGATGATAAAAGATGTGACCATGCAATCGAGGTCAGTTATGTTTTTAAAGTGTTGCAATTTAATGTAGTTTATGGGCCTATAAAAGCTGTTTTGTACACAATGTCCTGTCAGTGTAAAGCTGTGATGTGATGTTCAGGGAAAGACACACACGTACAGTGAACTGAACTGTGTGAGCAGCTAATATTTGTAATTATACAAACATCCATGACTGTAACATTAAGTGTCTTCAGCTGTTTAACAGGATAAGCTAAATGTGACATCCCATATATAGAATGTAACTAAAATAGAACATTATATTTACAGTTAATTCATAAATAGCACAGTGGCGTTTGATTCAACTTGTTTGTTGCTTTAAGTGAAATACAGCGACTGCTTTTATAGAATATATGAATTAGAATAAACAAAGGCAAGAGACAACAGCTTTAATCACCAATGACAGAATTATTATTTTCAAGCTAATAACAGTACTTCACCCAATAAAGTTATTTTAATCCCATTTCGATCCTATATGTTATAATAGCTGTCTTCACTGTAGCCTAAGATCCTCATATATGGCCCTGCAGTCTGCCACCTGTAGGCCCTCTTTTTTAAGCTTTCTCTCTTCTTTCTCTCTTTGCTGCTTCTCTCCCTCCTCCTGCTAGGGTTGCTTGTCGTAGTGGATGCTTGTCTGTCTGTTTGTCCTCCTGTTTGTCTCCGTCTTGTCCTGTCTGTCTGTCTGTCTGTCTGTCTGTCTGTGGTTGCTGGGACAGATGCACTGATGCCTGTGATTCGATGCTTTATCTCCACTAGCTCCAGTGTAGGTTGGAGGGGCTTAAAGATGATCGCAGGAGGACCTTCAGCTCTCGAGTAACTATCCCGCCCCCACCCCACCTTTCCCTTTGCCCTTCCCTCACCCTCCTCCGAGGAGCGCGCAAAACAAATGCCCCGCTCTGTGTCCTCCCCTCTTCCTTCTGGCTTGCCTATAGCTCTCTCTGTCTCTCACTCACTCTCTTTCTCTGTATGTCTGCTGCCACTGATCTGTCTGTTGTTCACTGTTGTCACTCTTTGTCTCAGTCTGTTAGGGTTTCTCTGTCTCCCACACACACACACTTTTCTGTCACTTGTTGTTTCTTCTTCTCTTCCTCCATCTGCCTATCTTTGTCTATTCCTGTCTCTGGTTAACATGCTCTGCTTTCAGTAGCTCTGTCTGGTGTGCTGGATGTCTGTTAAGTAGATGCCATCAGGCCGCTCTAGTGGTCTTTTATTGTTTTCTTGTTTTCTTCCTGTTTTCCCCCCTTTCTGCTGTGCCTCGGCTCTGTAGTTTAGTGAAGTCTGTCTAGTCTGTGCTTCCTGTTTTTCTTTCTTTCTTTCTTTCCGGGCTGTGGGACCACGTCATGCTGATCCACATCCTTCCACTCTCTGTCCGTCTGACTCTACCTGTCTTTTTTTTTTGTATATCTCTACCTCTCCATCACCCCTCCTCCTCTTCCACCATTGCCCCCACCTCCCATTCCCACTTCTCTCACCTTGGCTGTTTGGTGCCCAGTGGTGTCGCAGTATTAGCCTTTAGGCAGTGAGGGAGGGGAGGAGAGAGATAGGGGTGGGTGGATGAGACCTTCACCTTCACCATGGGGTGTTTTGGTTCTCCATATACCGCACACTGCCCACACCCAGCTGATATGCAGGTCACACAGGTTACTCAAATGCAGCAGGTGCAACTACAGGATAGGAGAGCAGAGTGAGAAATGATCACTGACAGAAACAATCTCAATATAATATTAAAGCTAGGATTATTCTTAACAGACAAGACACAACAAATAGACAGCTATAATCGTGCCCAGCTGACAATTGGCCAAATTTACACACTTTCACTGCAGTCTGTTTAACTGGGCCTATATTTATGTAGGTGTATAAAAGCTAATGAGACTCTGCTACTGTAGCCTAATAAACTGCATCCTGAGATTCTCCTTCCCTTATTAATCATTCCCTAAGGCTGAGCTTCCCAAAAGCCTGCTGTAACACAACATCCTTCCAAAGAGGAGGCGGTGCAGTGTTTCAACATCTGCCCATCCATGCCCAAAGGCTTTACATAAAGACTGCAATAACAGTATGATGACACAAGCAGAAGGTTGGACCACGTAGTTACAAGTCGGTTTTCTTCAGTTTCATTTGCACATTTTTGCACTTAATTATGTGCAGTTAGTGTTCATTAGAAAAACTGCTACTGGAAAATCTTAATTGGATCTACTTTGCTATATGAACATGACAGAGCTTTATCCTTATTTAACACATCATTTCTCATCCAGTTTTGGATATGTAAAGGTCATTCAGTACGACTCTTTAAATGAGGCTTGAAGTCAATAACATTGGTGGTTTTTCTGTTTCAGGTAATTGAACATTGCTAGTTAGCCCCGGAGCTGAATAACTTTTCTCCTTACACCTTTCCTCAACGACTAATCCATCACTACTAACAATATACACAGTATAATGATAATCAATAGCTGGGTACCTTCCTACCTTGCTAACATAGCATACAGATGTGCTAAGCATCAATAATGTGATGCTGGTTTAGGTCAGAGCGACTCTCTGCTCAGCTGCTGTATATTGTGCCACATGTGCTGCAGACAGTGCACAGAGGTTTTTGTAAATGAGTCCGAACACACCCTGCTGGACGAACTGTGTAATGACACCTAAACTACCCCCAGCGTCTTTTTTACTGTGTGGTCGTTAAAGAAGCAAAACATAAAATCAGTATCAGTAGTCCATGTATGTAGTGCAGAGCTGGGACACAACATTTGGCATATATGTCGATTTCTACTCTGACAGCCTCAGGTTTGTTCTGGGAAGCTCAGCCCAGTGTTTCCCCCGCCCCTCTCTCCTCCCCACCTTGCCGTACATTACGGGTAGCAACCTCGCAGCATCAGTGATTTTAAGAGAAATCTTTCCATCCTGCGCCACATCTGAACAGCCACTATCAATACTCAGCACTGCATTTTCACTACATTTGATGTTACACCGTAGCACAGTTGATACATCTGTTATGACCTCAATATTGTCACTCTGTATGTTGTTGCCTTTGTCCGTAAATATATATATATATATATATATATTTATATATATATTGTATTTAGTGCTAATATTGTGCAGTTATCAGTGTTTACCCTGTGATATGATGATGATGATGATGATGTAGTGTACTGTAAGTAACGGTAATGCAGGAGATGTAGTCATCTCCCAACAGCAGGACAAAGTGCACAGCGTAGTGTGACACAGCTCTTGCCAATGCTTCTGACTGTTGTATAAAAAAGCTTGTCATCTTCACAAGCCATAGAACTGCCTGGTTTATCTCAATATACCACTGCCTCTGCTCTCTCTCTCTTTTCCCTTTGCATTTCTCTCCCGATCGCTCTCTCCATCTCCAGGTGCAGTCACGATGCAGCAGCAAAGAAAATATCCTAAGATCAAGTGAGTGCTAACTTCCCTTCCATTCAAAACCTGTGTGCCATGTCACAGAGTGTGCTCTCAAACACATAAATAGATTTTAAATGTGTACAACAATGCTAACGCGGTTTAGTGTGTGTGTGCCCACTGTGTTGTGTGTGTTTGCATGTCTCTGTGTGTATGTGATGTTTTGCCAGAGGTTGTTAAGCCTCATGTTAAGCATCAGAATATGCTGTGGAAGCGTAAGTGTATGTTTAAAGGAGAGAAATTGGGTCAAGGGAAATCAAAGCGCAGCGCCTATTCTTCGCTGTGAGGCAGAGAGGCAGAGGAAGAGCGAGGCAGAGAGAGATAAAGAGAGGAGGAGAGAGCAGATTACACATTAGTTACACCTTGCTTTGTTCCTTTTACCTTTGGAATTATTAGAGCGGTATTATTAGACCAACATGGCTGCTATCGAGCGCCTCTATCATCCAGCTGTGTTCCACAGCTCCAACAAACAAACACCAAATCCCTCCTCACAGCAATCAAATGGTCTTATTGCACACATACCTAAAAAGAATAAATCACGTTAATCCACTTGTCTCCCATTAGTGTGAAGTTCCTGTGTTTATTTATGTAATTGTACGTGTTTGTGTGTATCACCTGACCTTTGCTGCTGTTGCTGCAGTGTGCTCAGATCCGTTTAAATTTCTCAGTAGATTTTCTAAAAGTTTTCTGGTGCCTCTTGGGCCAAAAGCAACATTCTTAAAATACAGTTTTTGTCTCCAGAGATAGTTGAGTGGTTGAGTTCCCTGCCTTTGGAGCTACACAGATGCCTGCAGTCATGGGACTCAATCCCACCAGAGCTCTCTCTCCCTCCTCTTCTTCCTCCTCTTCCTCTCAGCAAGTGTCTAAATAAAGAATTAAAGTTGTGAAAAGTGGGAGAGGACTGCCAGAAACTGGTTTGTAACGTGAAGTGATATACTTCACATTCGTTTTGTATACGTTTTTTTCAGTTCAGGCATATATAAAATAGTAAAATATGTTTGATAGTTTTTAGTTTACAAACTATTGATATTGTTGCAGGTGGACATGGAGTGACACAGAGAGTTGGTTAGATAATACATATTCTGTTTTTGGAACATGGTTTGATCTGAGCACATGTCATGTCACACATCTGCTCAGGTCACAGTGCAGTGGACATCACCAAGGTGGCCCGGAGGCACCGCATGTCCCCTTTCCCCCTCACCTCTATGGACAAGGCCTTCATCACTGTGCTGGAGATGACCGCTGTCCTGGGCACTGAGATCATCAACTACAGAGGTGAGCAGGACAAATATCTTTCAGGCTGCTGCACATATATCACACCATAGATTCCCCTGATTATTTTCCTCGATATCTCTGATATCTATTTGGCATTTCTACAGAGTTATGGATATGCTTATTGTTCTCTGAAGGTGGAAAATGTTTTATGTGATGCAAGTTCTTTTCAATTTTTCAACTTTTAGTGGAGTAGTGTGAGAAGTGATTGCTACTTTAGGCATTTGTATCTGATATTTTATACTAATATATGAAAAGAAAAAAAAAGCTTTATTTACTTATTTTGAAGTATATATTTTGGTCCTGCTCCAATTAGTATCAGTTTCAAAGGTCACAATATGCCAGTTTATTACAGTTAATTTCTGCTGCCCCCCTGTGGTCAAAAAAATAAAAATGCATTTTTAGTTATAATACTCGTTTATTTTCAGTCTTTGAGTGATGTGTTTATTAAAGCATAGTTGCTATAAGCATAGTACAGTGTATTTTTAATGCATTTGTTTTCCCAGTATTTTCCATCATGTGTCTCACACACACACACAGTGAAGTAGGCTTAGCACCTGAGGGTCTTACCATCCTTCTTGCAGACTGACCTAAGTTTCAGCTGAGGGTGACACAGAGTCAGCCTGAGGGCCAGGAGGGAAAAACACACACTCTTTAATTCATCTCTGAAAACAGTGCAGCAGAGGACTGAGGGGCAATAATGGCCTGCAGCACATATGACTTCTAGGTCAATTATAGTAGAGGGAACACTTTTGTTTTTTCCAGGTGTTAAGTGATGTTCCGTGTTCTGGAAGCAGGGAGCCAGTTGCAGGATTGAAGGAAAGCACAGCTGGGAGAAGGAGGACAGCAGTGTGAGGAAGAGAGAAAGGGGGGATTTAAGAGATGAAATATTTAGACAGACAACAGCTGGAGCAGTTCCCCTGCTGGATGTAGAGCAGTGTGTGTGTGTGTGTGTGTGTGTGTGTGTACAGTCACATCTTGTTGATGTATGCTGTGTTTCCTCTTACAGTGAACATGGAGTTGTAATTTTTCCTTTTGGCGGGGTGGAATACTTCACCTCCTCTAAAAAACTCACCACACTTGCTCTGTTCACCTGATTTAACACGTGTGTACAGGAAGGAGCTCAGTTGTTGCCATGTTGACATTAATGATGGAATCATTGGTACTGTGGACGACTTTCTTTAGGTCTAAGTTGCCAACACTGGCTACGTGTACGGTATATGCATGAATAAATCTCTAGGTAGAGCGAGACTCATTTCCCATAATTTTCAGGCTCTGTGCTAAGCTCATGTTTAAGTAGTTGTAGCACCACATGAGTAAAAATATGCTGTCCTACCTTTCTTTAGAGGGGGTTACTGTTGCTCCTGTTGACACACTTGTTTTTCAGTGTTACTGTTGGTTGTGCTTTGCCAGATGTGCTGGCAAAGCTATGCAGCTTTTGTGAACTATGGGCACCAGGCCTCAGTATTTGGTGTCTTGTTTAGGTCAGAGGAGTATATATGGTAAGTGGTGTGTGAGAGAGCAAAAACAACCCTTAAAAGGTTCATCGACAGTCCTGCTCTTCAGTGGTCACTAATGAAGAATTTCATTTGTTGAGTGTCTGTCACAGTGATTGATCATAGGTTAGAAGCATTAGCACTGCTGCCTCTTCCTTGAATGTTGCACACCCCAACATTCAAGGAAGAGGCAGCAGTGCTAATGCTTCTAACCTATGCAGACTGGAATGGGACTCACTATCCCATCCTGTGGTGGGATGGGAAGTGCCACTTTAATCATCACTGTGTAACCCTTTTTAAAATCTGGACGTACTACAGGAGATGTTTTCATCACACTTTTCTGCTGCAACAACAAGACATCTTCTCATTTTCTCAGTGCTCAGCTTCAGCACATGGTTTTAACAAGCTGCTTAAATGGCAGCTTGGAGAAGGAGAAGCAGGTTGTGATTTAAAAAAAAAACACCAGAATATCTCAAATGCTGTTGACTTTAAGAAAAGATGTGAGGATTGGACAAGAGCATGTGCGTCTTCTTCTACAACTGATATGAATTATTTACAGCAGCTTGTTATTACTGTCATCTGCATGTGTGTGGGTGTCTGTGTGTGCATGCATATTTTGTTCTCATTGATATCAAAGCTTAGATCTTCATATTAACACCCACATAATCACAGCATAAAGGTGCACAGAAATGCTATAAATAGCCACACAGCAGCTTAAGGTATTTTAGTGCTGGATTTCTTTCTTCCACCCACTCTCCTTCTCACTTATTCTGTCTTTCTTGCCTTACTCACTCTCTGTGAGCCATTGTCTTAGTGAGGCGTCTGCATTCTTCCTCCACGAAGGTTTTTAAGTTGTCTGGCATGTGGAAGTGGTTAAGAAATTTGGACAGGGACACTCACATGCCTCCGCCTGCTCTGCGTGAATCAGTTAACTAAAATAGAATAAGGAGAGTGTGTGTGTTCATGTGTGCTGGTCAGGTGGTGAGTCATGCAGAGAGATCCTGATGCACGGTGTCACACTCTGTCTCCTTCTACAACACACACACACACACACACCTCTGGCACACACGTCTCTCTGTATCTGCATCCGAGTCAGATGCACTGGTTCTCTCCCTCCTCCACCCTTCACCAGCTTCTCCTCATGTTCTTCCTTCTCTCCCACAGATGGGATGGGTCGAGTCCTGGCTCAGGACGTTTATGCCAAAGACAACCTGCCACCCTTCCCTGCTTCTGTCAAGGATGGTTATGCTGTGAGAGGTAAGAAGCAAAGATTATGGCAGGTGACGTGAAATATTTCTCGCCTCTCAGTTTTGTCTTTACCACATTTTGCTGCCTGTCTATGTCAGATCCTTTCAGTAGAGGAGGTCAGATGTAAAATCATGATTTGAAGGCACCTAATAATGTGAATGTCAGGTGAGCAGTGTGTCCCGCACGATGCAACCCTGACACTAACCAGGCCAGTGTGCCTTTCCTCTTTCTTAAATGACCTTACTGTCCCAGTTAGTGAAGAACAGCGGACACCAGAATCAGGAACAATGGAGGCTTTTCCTCCCTGTGTGAACTGCAAGAAAATTGAGGCTGTACAATGTGGGACCTAAACAGGGGAGGGGTTGTAAAATAGTGCATGTGCCGTTTTAGAGAAGTTAGTGGCTTGACTGTAAGTGTGGGAGGTAATAATCCAGAGCTGGCTTTGCCTCAGAACAGGTGCAACATGGAGACAGGGACTACCTAAGTTCCAAAGCTGGGTGTATGGGTGTCCAAAGGTTGCATACTGTAGGTCACAAGTTCTCTTTACATAGTGTCAGAGACTGCCTGTCTGTGCTGGGCTGGTGGTGTTGTTTGAACAAGATGTGCAAGTATTACAATCAAGAACAGAAAAGATCAAAGGTTAAAGGATTGTGATGCTAACCATAGTTCTTAAATGGCTGGCAAGTGTCCTTTGTCCTTCCTCATCCTGCCAACATCCTCCTAATTCTTTGTTAGTTAGTTTCTTCCTCTCACTGATTTGGCTGTAGTCTGTGTACACCTTAAAATAAAAATGTGGCCGCTTCTCACCCATAGAGAGCTGACATAGGCTCCAGCCGTCTGTGACCCTGCACTGCAGGACGAAGCGGGTTCGGATGATGGATGGATGGAAATGTGGCAATGATTAATAACTAAATCTTCAAACTCCCATACACACAACGTAAAGGACACATGCACACGTGCAATGCTTTTAAATCTTTCTTTTATTTCAGCGGCTGACGGCCCAGGCGACCGCTTCATCATTGGAGAGTCCCAAGCTGGAGAACAGGTCTGTGTTCACATGGTCCCCATATTGGAAAAAGAGACTAACACGCACACACACACAACCTAGATATTAAAATAAAGTACTTTTGTCCTTCACCTTCACGGCTTGACCGGATGTAATTGCACATCAGTGAGCTCCCTTTGGAGGTGATGAAGAGCTCTTCACAACAAAGCAGGACTCACAAGTCAAAGTGCTGCCAAACTAGAAACACATTAGACCTTTGAGACAGGAGAAGGCTGCGCGCCTCTCCAACACCTCTCAGCACATTTACTGTGTGCTCATAATTTGACCTGAAGGTGAAACAAGCCATTGTGTTTACATTTGTGTTTTGTTTCTGCGCCCGAGCAGCCCACCCACACAGTGATGCCTGGTCAGGTGATGAGGGTGACGACGGGTGCCCCTATACCCTGTGGGGCAGACGCTGTAGTCCAGGTGGAAGATACCGAGCTCCTGCGTGAGTCTGAAGATGTAAGTGTGCCATTTTTCCAGTGACGATGAACGCCCCTTTCCGGTTACTATTAGATAGACAACAAACAAATATGGTTCTTGCTTAAAAAAATGAAAGATGGTTTGACTTTTAGGGCACAGAGGAGCTGGAGGTACGAATCCTAGTCCAGGCTCGTCCAGGGCAGGACATCAGGTGAGTGTGTGACTCTGTTTTGATACTAAAATCAGAATCATCAGCAGGTTTGAATCCATGATGCTTATCTCTCTACAGGCCTATCGGTCATGACATTAAGCGAGGGGAGTGTGTGCTGGCAAAGGGCACCCACATGGGCCCATCTGAAATCGGCCTTCTGGCCACTGTTGGAGTCACAGAGGTGGAGGTCCAGAAGTTCCCTGTGGTTGCTGTCATGTCCACAGGAAATGAGGTACACATCCATTATTTTCATTTTGTGATTTTGTCACACACACCATTTCAGTATGTTCACATATTTCTGCTCAATCAGCACAGCACAAACAACCCTGCATGTGTTCAGCTGTTTCATCTGCTCTTTCAGCTGCGATGAACATGTTGATGTGTGACCAGGTGGCTTCCTTTAAACAGATTTCTGGATTGTTCTGTGTGAACTGAATGCAGTTTAATCTTGGTTAAAATGTTGCCCAAATCTAATAATGGTAATCAGCAGTAGTTGTTGACACTTTTACATACAGGTTTCTGTTGACTTTAAAGATGGCTTCCAAATGCATTACCAGTGTCTAATATTTTATTCCTCCTGATGTGTCGCTGCAGCTGCTAAACCCAGAGGATGACCTCCATCCTGGGAAGATCAGGGACAGCAATCGCTCCACCCTGCTGGCTACAATCCAGGAACATGGCTACCCCACTATCAACCTGGGCATCGTAGGAGACAAGTACGCCTTCTGATTACTCCAGTCTTATTCAGAACTTTCCTTTTCCTCCTGTTATTTCCCTTCGTGCTCTGTGGTGGAGTTGGTGGTTAACATATGGGTATGTTCCTCCATGCTTCGCAGCCCCGATGACCTTCTTAATGCTCTGAATGAAGGCATCAGCCGTGCTGATGTCATCATCACCTCAGGAGGAGTGTCCATGGGAGAGAAGGTACAGTACAACAGCAGAGCCTGCAGAGGTCCATTCATGAAGTTGTGTTTCACTGACACCTAGTGGTAATGACAGACATTATCTTACAGGAAGGTGGTTTGAGGTAGTTTATATATGAGACTTATAGTTTTAATCGATATTTAATCAGATTGTTCAGGTGTTGTTGATAATAATAGTTCTTGTCATTCTCTTCTAGGACTACCTTAAACAGGTGCTGGATATTGATCTTCATGCTCAGATCCATTTCGGTCGTGTTTTCATGAAACCAGGGTGAGAAAAGGAAATTACAAGTTACAACACAGTAGTAATCCACAGACATAAATATGTGATTATTGTACTGGTATATGATGATTGACTGGTATGTTTGTGGCCATGCAAATTTACTTTCCAACATAGCGTAGTACTTTTTAGAGGTCTTAGACAGGCGGAGATGGTCCTTTTGTGAGGATGCCCTTCATCATCATCACTACTGTGTATTTCTGGGCTGGAGCATTTGAACACTTGTCTGTTCGGCTTCCCAGAGGTCAACGTCGTGACCTCTGTCATGACATAATGTGGCCCCTTTTCCAGGTAGTCCACTAGCAACATTCCTGAATGCTGAGACCAAAACCTTAATGCAGATCTCACTGTTTTGGAGGTTTGGGTCTGGTCCATTGTTACAAAACACCAGCAAAATATTTCAGGAAATGTCTCCACAGGAGCCAAACAGGCACATCTAAATGGAAATATTTTAACTTTTGGAATATTGCTGCATGTCTCTTCTGTTCAATCAGCTTTGTTATTATTTGTATAACATTGTTACACTGCATTATCAATGCTAAAGACAACATATGTTCTCTTTCAGTCTCCCAACAACATTTGCCACCTTGGACATAGATGGTGCTCGCAAACTAATCTTTGCCCTCCCAGGTAGTGTGTGAAGTTGAGAGAAAGAGTGATTTATCAGCTGCCTGCACAGAGATGTTACTCATATATTTTCTCCTCTGTTTTGCCGGTGTCCTCTCTCTGTCCGTCCCTCTGTCCTAGGAAACCCTGTGTCAGCTGTTGTCACCTGTAATCTTTTTGTTATCCCTGCCTTGAGGAAGATGCAGGGCATTTTGGACCCTCGGCCAACCATCATCAAAGCGAGGGTAGGATGCAGAGAGCAACCTGCATGTGCTGAGTGTTTTTGTAGAAAACACATATATATTATTTCTTTTCTCGTGTGTGGACATTTGAGTGTGGACACAACAGAGGGTAAAATGTGAATATTTACAGTTATGTTCCAGGGTGTATTGTTGCAGTCATTTGCACCTTAGCTCATGATTTAATACCATTTTCATCATCTGCTTCATACATATTTATGACCACAATGTTTTGTTCTGACTTAGCAAAGGAACCAATCAGACCTGACCTGAAGGTATACACTGAGTAGGCACAGGTCATGTCCCAAAGTAGCATCATCAAGTCAGAGATGTGGTCCTCAGCCATTATAGGTGCTACCCAGAGTCCAGTGCTCCTATAAACCAAATCAACTTCAATGCATTACCGCCACTTAGTGGTTGGACTGACGGTCTGAAGCCACAGACAGGTCAGAGAGAATTCTGGGAAAATACCAGGAATTTTTGCATTCTCTTATTTTTTAAGCGTAATTATTGTGAGTAATTCATGAAGAAAAGTTTACTGTCTATCTCCTAAGTCTGGTGGCAAATGGTGGGATAATGCTAAATAATTTGGGAGGTTGATATGAGTAAAAGATTTTTTTTCTCTGTTGTGACTGTATGTTTTTGTTTTAAATTTAGTTGTCTTGTGATGTGAAGCTAGACCCTCGCCCTGAATACCACCGCTGCATTTTGACGTGGCATCACCAGGAGCCTTTGCCGTGGGCACAGAGCACAGGTACAGCAGCTAACAGAGCACCATCAGGATTGGCAGCTGCACGTCTGACTCAGGCATAAGTTGCTGAATTTATCATTCCCTGTCATTCGTTGGTTTTTAGCTCTAATTTAAAGAATACGGATCTGTGTCTCGGTCACAGGAAACCAGGTGAGCAGCAGACTGATGAGTATGCGCAGCGCTAACGGGCTCCTGATGCTACCTCCGAAAACAGAGCAATACGTGGAGCTGCACAAGGGCGAGGTGGTCGACGTCATGGTCATCGGCCGGCTATGATGTCATCACAGAGGGAGAGGTGGCGTCATATAGCGCGGGTTGGAATGGGTGGTTCACGGTGCATGTCCACATATCATTGACTATTCTGTAATATGCAACGGCACAGCTAGTTTTTATTGATTTGGATAACGTTGAGGTATAGTCAACATCTTGATCACAACCTAGATACATATGAAAAAATTAATTTAAAAAGATTATAGTATTTCAAACAAAGAAAATATAACTTTTAATGAAAAAAAATCTAATTATAAAAAGAGATTTATTCTGTAATATATTATTATGATTATTCTTATTATTATTATCATTATTCTTCTTATTATCATTATTATATTAAGGCAACTTTGTTCCTTTCATTGCAATTGCTTTGTGTGTTCAATGCTAGACCTTATCTATAGCAGTAGCATTTTAATAGACAGCTGTAGGTGCCTGCCAGGACAAAAAAAAAGAAGAAATTATTATTTTCTCATCTTTAGTGGGAAAAAAAATAATCTGTTTTTTGAAAATGAAGAAAACATTGAGGAAGACTCCAGATTTCCCACGGTGCTCAGCTTGGAGGAAGATCGGAGGTGGGGGCACACCAAGGCCACTTCCTCTTTTGAGCACCCATCAAGGTGACACTTCTGTTTTTCTCTCATTAGTATGCATCATAATGGCTTCACAAAGAGCTTTGCTTGTTGTTTATCTTGTGAGTCTTGTTTATGTGCGCAGTGCCAAATGCCTGGGCAGGGAAGAGGCGGTGTCTGGAGGGGAGGGGTTGGGGGAGGGATGCGGGGGGGGGGGGGGGGGAGCACAACCCCAATCGGCCCAGACCCTGAAGCTTCCTTATATTCGCGGTGACCGGGCGTAAACTCTGCCCTGAACCCCACCGGGGGCGAGCTGAACCTGGAGAGAAAAAATTTTATTTGATCAACTATTTAAGAAAAAAAATAAAAAGAATGAAAAGAAACAGCTTCTTTAAGTGCTGACAGCCTTTTTAACCAACTTCACAAAAAATGTACAGAAAAAATAAGAACCATATTGTACAGATATATGTGACCAGCACTCCTAAGGAAATTATTAAGCAATGAGGAGACATTGAACAACGCTGTACTATAACATTTTCTGTAATGATATGAAACTGATGAAAGAGACTAAGATAATAAAAATCCTTGATCATTATGTAAAAAAAAGTTCTTGTTGGGTTTCCTTTTTTAATAAAATATATAATACTTGAAAACACACAGTGACTTTCTTCATTGGCAGCCCAGAGGAGTGCATGAAGCTTGGTAAATGTGACTAATAAAAAACACCCCCTCATTAAGAGAAAAGTACCAAAAATCCCTTACCGTATTATTTCTGAAATGTTTGAATATTTACTCATATAATCATCGTAGATTGTTGTAATTGTGGTTTTTACATTATTGTATATTTGTACTTCTTAGCTAAACAAAAGAAATCAGCTGCGTTGGAGTGAATCAGTCTCTCTTTCTAGGAAAGTAAGTGTTTAAGAATGTGGAACTGGCAGCAGAGTGAGCCTAACGAGGAAAAAGAGGTTAAGCACAGAGGTGTCAGAGAGGATTAACCTAATAAAAAAATACAGCAGGAAAGAGGCAGCTCCCAGCTTTGGTGAAGATATTTCTGAGGCAGCATGAGATTAGACACTTTCTGTTCTTCTCTGCAAGGTGAAATGGCAGCAGATCCCATTAGCCTGAGATGATTAATAACGCTGTGACAAGAACTTAGTTAAATTCATCAGTGTGGACGTGTAGAAAATGTGTTGAATTTAAGGGGATCAGTGTGAAGATGATCGTAGGAAATGACTGCATATTCGTCACCTTCATGTGCAGAGTGTATTTATCAGGGGATGCCATGACTTTGTTAGACTGTGGTCAGTTGTGGGCTGTTTTCTCCTGCTGCCTTCCTGCTGTGTGTGTTGTATGTGTTTTCCTCAGTGGTCTGCTGTTCTGCATCTGTAGCTGTCCATCCACAGACTGCCTGCAGCAGTGGGTACAAACCCCTGATGGGATCCAGGTGTCAGGACTGTTGTGAGCACCCAGAACACACAGGGCACAAACCTGAAGTTTACTGTCACATCACATTAGGTCAATCACACAATTTATTTATGTATGAATCCATTTTATGTGTGTTATTTCAAATATATTTCCATAGCCAAATCCTTTGGTGTTTTGTGACTGTGGGTGTGAACATGTTGATCTGTGCAGCTTTGGAAACAAAGAGAAGTGTGTAGTTGTGAATTATATGTATCCTTAAATATTGTGGTGTTGCTGTTGTTGAGTTAAAGATCTGCGTCACTGATTTAATCACTGATTAACAGTCTTAATCTCAAACTGGCTCCAGTTTGGCAGAAATGGCCACTGCGTGCCTGACAGAAAGGAGGCGCTGTGGAGCCGCGGTGTTGCCAGGGAGACGGCTCACAACAACAGGCGCAGATTCACACACAGCAATGGCTACAAACGTCCTGACTGCGCCTGGACAAAACTCACTGCAGCGGCTCAGCGCGACCCTCTGAAGAGGACCAGGACAGAAGTTCTGCATTTCCCGTCCTTCCGTGTGAAAACGAAACGCACGTTTTCTAAGCGTCAGGACTGTAAAGTTTAACAGGCGAACCCTCACTGGGCTCATTGTTTTTGAAGCGGTGAGTACACGCAGTTTGTTACGGGACGGCTACGCAGCTAGCGGTTCTAAGATGCTAAGCTAAGCTTGTTGCTATTGTACGTTTGCGCGTAAACTGGGAATGTTTGAAATTTTAAAGTATAAATTATGAGCACTGTTTGTCGCTCATGTACGTCTGCTGTTGCTGCTGCGTAAAAGAACCGCTACATTTGGTGCAAAGTTACACAAAACAGGCATGTAGTAAACTGTCACCTTAATTCCTCTGACGACTCTTATTACTGGTCACATCAAGCTAGCCGCTGCTAGCCGTCAAAGCTCATACTTCAATGAAGTGATTCGAAAGTTCTTCTCTGGCTTTGATATTTTTAAAATAATCTCTGGAGAATAAGTGCAGCAACTCCAGGAGCAGTGACTGAACGGAGCTCATTTTAAAGTCAGTAATTTAATGAATTCGTTTAATCTACGTGTTTACTTTTTCTGTGTATTATAAAGAGAACAAAACAATGAAAGACCAATGACTCCTTTCTTCTGACGCAGTCTGCATGTCTCTTCTGGTACAAGATGGCAAAAAAAATGGCTAATTCATTTGTTCATGTGTCATTGAAATGTCTGATCTAATTATCAGTCCTTGACAAATCCAGTTTTATCAGGCCCACACAGGTGAGGAGTGCGTGAGCTGACAGAAAACAGGTGGCACCGCTTTTCCATACTGTACAGATCCTTGATAGGCCAGTCTGTAAAGTAACAGCCAAAGGATACTGTTGAACATGTCAGTCATACTGTTCAACACATATATCAAAACTCTAACCTCCTGGTTCTGTTAAGGACCTTGTATCAGACACCATGGCCGCTGGAGTTATTGCTGACATATAAGCTAGCTGCACTAGCTTTGAAATGGGGATATTGTAGCACTACTCTCACTACTCAATAAAGTCTGGATTTATGGATTGAGTGTGTGGACGGGTTGTAGGAGGACAGTGAACTTCTGGATTTGTGTGTCCCAGTCACCTCTGTGGACCACTTGTAACTGGTACCATGCACATTTTTCCTTGGCACTCAGTTTGTATTTCAGTGGTGTATATATGCATTTCCATTCATTTTCACTCCTCTATTCGGGTACCTCCCAGCATCCACACACTACCAGTGCTGCTGTAGCCACAGAGCTAGAGTACAGCATGAGATCCCGAGCTTAATTAAGCCCACAGGAACAGATGGCCCGTTGGCAGTCTTTGCTGTTTGTCAGCAGTACTCCACAACTCTAAATGCAGCTAAACACTTCCGCAGGGGAGGGGGACAGACCTGCCAGACGTAATTAGCTGTGGGAAGTAGGTAGTAGGAGGGGGAGGGCCAGCTGCCATGTGTGGTGAGCGACATGAGCTTATGACTGACAGCATATGACACAAGTATCAAACGTGGCTTCACCTGTATGTCATTTCTGTGGGCACAGCCACATTGTTAAACCAATGAGCAGTAACAATGAAATGGTGAACATGGTAATGGTTTTTGTGTTTAAAAGTACGCCAAGAAAAGCTCCCTGTGCGCATGTCTCGGTCATACTATCAAATCCAGATTAATGCATGGGGCGCCCTTAAAAATAGATTGTAATCCACAGCAGTCACAACATTGCCAGACCACTTACTGCAGTTGTAGTATGTGTCACACATCACCCAAATATAAATACATAATACCTAAATAATTAAATACACAGTATGCATATGTATTCACTTAAAGTGACATACATGCTGCGGGCTACAGATGGATATTTTGATTAAGCTGTTCAGGTGGACAACTGGGGACAGGTGTACCCACGCAAACGCCTGGATGAGGCTGAACTGAAGGGATTTGAGGTGACAGAGGCCAGGAAGCTTTCCATGTAAGGTTAGATTAGTGGTGTGATAGATGTGAGGAGCTAAGAGCAAATGTCCAAAGAGCATCAAATTGTCTTCAAGGAGCTCCAACAAGTCCAGTTCTCTTGATAATGATGTTATCCTATTTTACTGTTATTGTATCTGCGCTGTTCCAGTGATGCAATTTCTCCATTGTGGGACAAATAAGGGGTTTTTAATCCTAATCTTAATAAGAATGTTCTGTTGTACTGTTTAGAATTTTCCTATTTAAAGAGTGTGAATTAGGAAACATTGTGGATTTCTGTTTAAAAAATGACTTTTGAATTATTTTGAATATGTTGGCAGCCCAGATTCCTTCTTCTATGTCTGTATATTATGTGTTAAGTCTTTTCTAACTCTTTGTTTGTATTCCAGGTTGACAGATGCCAGACAAAGCATAAAGTAACATGTCCTCCGTTATGGCCCCTGTGCTGAGAAATCTGTCTGTCAGTCCATCGTAACATCCCCATCAGGGCTCAGAAGACACTGGGGTGGCTTGGGCTGTACTCTGCCCCAGCAGGGATGATTACAGCCCACATGAATGGTTATGTGCAGGAGGCCTCTGGACAGGTCAAGAGGCACAGGGAGAGGGCCGTTGACTGCCCAGGGGAGGAAAGTAGCCTTGTCAAATCTCCACACTGCAGTGCCCACATGGAGAGGATCCAGCATTACCAGGAGGAGCTGAGGAAGAAGAGAGAGGAGGACAGCAGGGGGAGGCATGACATTGACCCCAACGCTTCCCTCAGGCTGAAGAAGCTGTCACAAAACCCAAAGGTGGGCATCGACAATCCCACATTCGAGGGAAAGGAAAATGCGACCAAAGACACGTGCTGCTCGAATCCTGTTGTCGGTGAGTTAAGTAAAGGGTGGTGTGAGGTGAAAGGTCTTTACAGAGATCCAGGAGGTTGGAGGCAGGAAGGGATGTTTGTGAGAGAAGAAAAGAGAGTTGTGTGCTTCAGTGAAAACAAAGGGAGTCAGAACAATGACTATTGAAGGAGCAGAGCAGAGAGCAGTGGAGGAGGGTGTTTTAGGAGCTGACCTGCATTTTCACTGGTCAGTTGATCCCAGCACCGACTCCATTATGACACAGTTAGTTGTGAGCTGTGGTCCATGTTTATCTGTGTTCAAAAAATGTTCTCATTTATTGATGCTGTGCTTTAGTATGAAATAAAGTGTATGAACAAAATCCTATAGAAATGTTATCAAAATCAACTTTGACTGGTGACTGTGGTTTAACAGTAGGTTTCAGAAACTTACCTGTGACAGTACTTAGGGAAAATCAGGTTGTCTGACCTGTCCTGAGAGCTTGTACCCCAGAGATTAGCTTTGAATGTGCCTGAAATTCAAGTGTAAGGGTTGTAAAGTAAAGATGTGAGGGAGTTTCCTTCTGTTATTTTGTTCCTTGTGTTCATTATCACTGCCTGCACCCTGCTGTTCCCCTCACTATCTGTGCATCTTTCTCAGACCTGGAGGAGTTGCTGCAGGCTCTTAAGTGGGCACAACATTGTTTGACAGATGCTCAGAGCCAGCAGGATGTGGAGCTGGTAACACAGCTCGTAGCCAAGGATGACTTCAAGAATGCCTACACAATCTACAATGCTGTGTCCCAGCAGATGAGCAAAGTGTGCCCCACCTCACCCCTTACAGCACAAGCACAGGACCTCTGCCTGGAGGTACGATTAATGCACCATTGCCAGTTACCTGTAGTAGATGTAAGTGTCCATTGCTCTTGTTAGGGAAAATAGAGAGACACTGAGGCTAATTTTTGAACCATGCCTAATGCCAGTTCATGAGACTCCCATGGTCTCCGCAGAGGACATCCATAAAGGTGCTCAGATTGTACTCACCAGTTAATGTTTTGTTTATGTTTACTACATAACCACCACTGTCAGAGAAGCCATCGAACAACCTTGATGAAGTGTGAACAATCTTTAGCTTGATGATTATTTCGAAATAGCTGCCAAACAAAATGCCATGTGCCAACCTGAACAGTTATGAAATGTAAATTGTCTGGTGAATGAAAACAAAAATGTGTGATGGAATGTAGGATGGAAAGATAAAACAGATCTTGTGTGAAGATGGAGGGGCACTGGTGTGACACAGTGTTTGCAACCAGTTGTTTCCTATTCCAGTTGCAGTGGTGGCAGATTTGAGTAGGTGGGAATCTGTAACACCTGACTTCCTTGTTGCCAAAACACCAGGCGGCTGGTCTCTGCTGAAGCAAAGCGGCAGTAATTGACTTGTTTCCCTGCAGAGGTGAGCCTCTGCACACTGAGTGCTCAGGTGGAGCCTGTTACACAGCACAGACCTTGTAGAAAGACAGAAAGTGTGATTTGCTATGAGTAATGTAGAAGCTGTGTACATCTGTGGCGGGCTACACCCACAATAGGCACTTCATTAGGATTAGTGTCAACTTGTGATAGGTGGAACATGAAAGATTTTTAGCACAGTCAGACTGTGATTTTTAGCTGATGGCTAGATGTGTAATAGTCAAACAACTATGAGCTGTGTAGAGTTCATTCAAAGGCCAACAAGCAGCACTGCAGCAGAATTGCTATTCCAGTCATGAGCGGTGTGGTTGGAGCTGAGTGTGATGATCTATTTAGCTTCACACACACAACACGCTGTCTTCCTGCGTATGGTAAATCAAAGTGCTTAGCAGTGCAAAGGAGAGTGAGCTGCAGTGTGTCTAAACTAAGTGGCTGTGTGTGACACTCACATTGGCCATTGGGTAAACTAATCTCCCAGCAGCCCTCTTTGCTGGCTGAGCAGCACAGCACACGCCGCAGGAAGGAGGCCAGGATCTGGGCAGCCAGAAAAAGAAACTCCAGCAGCTTACAGCAGTGTGGGCAGCACTGCTGGGGGAGGGGAAAGTGCGTCACCTTGTTAGTGAGAGCTTTGATTAGTGAAATGGAGGAACTAAGCTCCAAACAGGAGGGCAGACGGATCGAGTACCAGAAAGCCCAAATGCCCACTGTCATCATTCAAGGAAGAGTCCAAGCCACAAACTACCGAACTGTTTATTGCAATAGAAACACAAAGGAGGAAAAAGCAGTGCTGCTTTACAAGCTTATACTGGTGGTGAAATCCACTTGACACATAAACACACAAAATAAAAATGAATGTTTACTTCTGCAAAGATCAGAACCAGAACTTGTCCTTACAAAAGACTGGACATGGAGTATTTCCCTGTCTGCAACGTGAAACTTTACCATGGGCTACCTTAAACTGAACTGTGTACATGTGTATATTTGAATGCATGTCTCTATAAATGTAATGTTTATTTTTGCCTTAACTGTAACTGGCTGGTAAATCTAATGAAAGACTGATGTGCTATTTATAGTGAACTCTACACATAGAGGTAGCACTTTTATTAACAATTTATTTAACCATAATGTGTCTGTGTTCCTGTTCAGGTACAAAGGATTCTTCAGACCAGCCAACAAAAGGAGGGACTGGAGCTCAGGGCGCTGCTCACCAACCCTCATCTCCAGGTCAGAGATCAGCTGCCCAGCTGTGACCTCTCATTCACCTACAATATGATTATTTACATACAATTGTAAGACTCTGCAAGTCTGCAGAGGCCAGTTCATTTATTCAGTTTATATGCTAATAATTAAAAAGCTAGAAATAATAATTATTTTATATTAATTTTATATATAATTATATTGTTATAATTATTGTTATACTGTAGTGTTTTCCGAAGGGTAATTGTTTCTTCTGAACCTCCCATTGGGGAGTCAGAGATCAGGGTCAAGTGAAAAACATGCCAGTAAATCATGTGGTTTCACCCCTCTGCTACCATCACATGTTTTGGATAATAAGAAGCAAAAAAAACAAGCAGTAATGAGGTTGTACCATTTTGGGTCAGGAAACTAGTAAACATGAAACATGATGAAAAAGCTGTGAGAAATGTTGAACTCAGCACTGCAGAAGCTGTGGATTGGGTGCTATGTAGTGTTAGTGTTGAGGTGAAAATATTGTAGTTTCTACTTTGAGTAGCTTCTTCTCTCAACAAAGAGCCGAACCTATGGGACCTTATTTCTGAAAAAATATGTGCATCTGATGGTAGTCCGCCTGAGGAGGCAGGACTTGTGATCTGACTTGGCTCTAACCAGTTTAGAAATGATCTTGCAGTACATTGCCAAAGGCTGCTGTTGACACAGTTCCTCTCGAGTGTCCACTCCCTCCTACTAAGTGGAAGACCTGTTAAGCGTTGTGTATCAACATTTTGCCACATCCTTGTACTGCTTTTCTCTGGAGTGACTTGCTCTACCTGTGTCAGTTTAAGGTTCATTGATTCTTCTGTGGGGAAAAATTGGAGTCACTGTATCCGACTGTCATCATCCATTAGCTAGGCAGCAAGGTGAGAAAAGACCTCAGGTGTATGACTCGGCTGTGATTTTACGGTTGAGGGTCCTGACAATGGAGCGCCAGGGGTCTAATGTTTGACCCATGTGACTGTGTGAACTGCCAGTCCTGCCTTCCCCCTCGCCTGTTTGCCCGTTAAACCATCCACTGAGTCGGAACCATGTAGCCAGCAGGGGCCTGTGATGAGATGTGAGCCTGCCTTGTGGCACAGAAATTGGAACAGATTATGTTGGCCTCCCTGCGGGGAGCAGAGGATCACATGAGTCACCCTGTAGCACAGGTAAACAGCTTCATATCCAAAACTAATGGAGACACGTTAGGGCCCCCTCAAGTCCACCTGTCTCCCTTTCATCATTTTCTAAGACAGTTTCCTCCGGAGCAGGGAAACCAAAGGTGTTTGATGATTGATGGTGCTGCATTCTGACTTCTAAATGCAGGGGGAGATTAAGACGGATTGTGTGTACACCACAGCTTAGCCCGGCCTCCGCTCCGCTCCCTCTGCTCCCCTCTGCTGCAGGATAAAGAAACTAATTTGGACAGACTGTTATTAATTGTGGGTTATGGAGCGCTGTCGCATTATATGAAGTAAAGGAGCAATCTTTGCATTATTTCTGGCTTAGAGGTGGGTTTGCTGACTAGTCTCATTAAAACAGATGGGGCGTAGGTAGACTTCTGGTAGCAGGTGCATGTCTAAGGAAAGGGAAACTTCTATATATTATATGAACAAGTACAATAAGTGCCATGATGATTTATTCCTATGGCAAACACAGCTATTACAAATTACAACATCCTTCAGTTCTAGTGCTCTCATGCTGCCTCCTGCCTGTATCCCTGTCTGTCTGTGTTTGTGTCCATTGTGTGTTATGTGTTTGTTTGTGCACACTGTTTGTCTATACATGTGTGTGTGCTGTGTGTGTTCATGTGGCAGGCACTGATGCAGGCCCATGACAGTGTGGCAGGGCAGGAAATGGAAGAGGAAAATGTGACCCAGTACCTCGGAGAGACGGTTAAATTAGTGCGGCTGGAGAAGGCCAGAGACACTCCATTGGTAAGACAGCATTTCTTTTGAGTCACCACTGCTGCCTGCTGTCATATCTTTGTTGTATGTCTTTATTGTTGTCCTGTGGGATGTTGTGTATCAGCATTACAAATCCTAAAAAAAACATGGAGAGACAAAAAATTAGAGTTACAATAAAGAGTTTGAGGATTTTGGTGGGGTAATTTCTGTCATATGTATGAACTCTTATCAATGTGTGTGTTTTCAGGGTGCAACAGTACGTAATGACATGGACAGTGTGGTGGTGAGTCGTGTGGTGAAAGGTGGAGCAGCTGAGCGGAGTGGCCTCCTCGCTGAAGGAGATGAGATCCTGGAGATCAATGGGATTCCTATCCGTGGGAAGCACATCAATGAAGTCCATGACTTGCTGGTGAGGACTAGAAAATATCTCAACAGCCTCATTAAAGTATACTTTCTAAGTACAAGTGCCCACAGTTCCCTATTAATGATTTCATAATGTGCCTTTAATACACCCAACTACAATTCCTCTGTTCCTTGAAACACAAAAAGCAAAATAATGTTTTGTTGAAGTGCTTCCTATTTATTTTATACCACAGCAACAAATGCAGGGAACTCTGACCTTCCTCCTCATCCCGAGCTCTCAGATTAAACCTGCCCCACACAGACAGACTGTGGTAAGTCTCTAATGATATCTGTGTAGAAATGTGCAAGAGCCTGTCTGCATGCACGCAAACTTAACATCGTAAACCCTGTCCCTAGATGCACGTACGGGCTTACTTTGACTACGATCCCTCAGATGACCCCTTTGTGCCGTGTCGGGAGCTGGGCCTGTCCTTCCAGAAGGGGGACATCCTCCACGTCATCAGCCAGGATGACGCCAACTGGTGGCAGGCCTACAGGGATGGAGATGAGGACAACCAGCCACTGGCCGGACTTGTTCCAGGTGAGAACCAAAGCACAGCCAAATATCTATGGAGTTTATTTTGTAACAAGTTAACAAGTACAAAGACATAGATAAAATACAAAAAGTATCAGGTGATTGTAAAGGGTATCGTGTTGTAATGCACTTTATTAACATTTTAATAAAGCATTCAACCAATACATGAATTGTCAATATCAGCTATCAAACAGTGTAGTTAAAACATCTGTCTAGGTCATGGGGACAGATGTTTGGGAAGACCAGCTCCCTGACCCTGAGATTTATGCATTGTTTATACCTTATTCCGTTCAGAAGACTTCAATATAAATTCTGTGCAGATTTCAGGGACAGATAGGAGAAATACAGAGTCAATAACAACCTGATGTAGATCTGTCAGTAAGATGAGAGTAAACCAAGATTAGCCGTAAGTAAGTAAGTAAGAATATCACAATAGTTTATTCTACAGGGAGAAACTACAGTTTTTTTCACCTGATGGTGTCTAGAAATGGAAAGTTTCCTGACCACCTAATGTCATAATATCTAATGTTTTCTCTTTTTCAGGTAAAAGCTTCCAACAACAGAGAGAGACCTTAAGGAAAACCATAACAGACAGGGGTAGAGAGCAGCCAGGTAAGAAGACACTGTTTTCCAAGCTTTTTACATGTGTTTTTACTTTCTTGAGCCTTCTAATGATGATTTCTCTTTTCAATAACATGTACAGGAAAGGTTTGGTATACAAAGAAGAGCAAGAAGCAGAGAAAGAAGAGCATGACAACCCTGAGCAAAAACACTGGTGAGGTTTTTTTCCATGTCTCTCATCAGTGTTTATCCATCTACACTGTTAGCCTACTGTCCCTTCTCATTTACAACCTGTGATTGGCCGCCTCCATATTGGGCTGCTGCCAAGTGTCCACACACTGTCAGTATTAACCCCACACGATAGCTGGAGTTGACATGTCTTGTCGTTCTTGCAGCAGCTTGGGGTGTCACAAGTCAGATTAGTCCTGGATCAGGGGAGGCAACCAACATGTGCCCAGCAGGTGCCTAAATGGCTTGGAGCAACCATGTTAATAGAAACACACACACATACATATAAGACCGACAAACACACTGTGCCCGTGAAACTCAGAGGTTCAGATATGAAGCAGGACATACATATATATATATCTATATAGTGTAATTTTATTGGGGCCCTCATAGAGTGGTCAGAGTTAGTCACAGAACAGCAGCCCAGGAGCTCAAAGTCAATCAATAAGTGGATCGGCTGTGTTTCATTAACTTCTTCCCAAACTGTGTTTCCAGACAATGATGACATCCTGACCTATGAGGAGATGTCCCTCTATCACCAGCCGGCCAACCGCAAACGTCCCATAGCTCTGATCGGTCCAACAAACAGCGGCCACCACGAGCTGCGCCGGAGGCTTCTCTCCATAGAACCAGAGAAGTTTGCTGTTGCTGTCCCACGTAAGGCTTCGCCAAAAGACACATGACATGGTGAATTTTAATTAATGCTTTGAGACCCCGTTCAGATTGGGGAAAGTCAATCCGGCTCAATTGGGATCAAGTGGGATACATTCAGTCCAATTTTCAAATCCCACGTTCAGACTGGGGAAGAACAGGGTGCACGTGGAGAGAAGGAGAGAAACTGCATAATAAAACTGACAGCTTAACTTGTACAAATGAGTGTTTTTATTGACGTGTCCCTTTCCACTGCTCAGACACAACCAGAAACCCGAGGATCCACGAGCGGAATGGCCAAGAGTACCATTTTGTGAGTCGTTCAGCCTTTGAATCAGACTTGTCAACAGGGAAGTTCATTGAGTCGGGGGAATATGAGAAGAACCTGTACGGCACCAGCACAGACTCTGTCCGACATGTCATCAACTCCGGACGCATCTGTCTGGTCTGCCTGCACACCAGGGTAGGAGTCATGTTAGCTACAAAGCCTGTTTTATTCTTTGCCGAGGCCCTGAAACAAAGTGAAAAATCACATTTGTATAGTCAGGAAAGAAGGTGCCATGGGTTTTCTATCCTCTTTATTTATTTGTATTTGCCGTACTTTCCCTCCTGGCAGTCACTGCGGGTGTTAAGATCCTCCAACCTCAAGCCATATGTCATCTTCATCGCTCCTCCTTCTCAGGAACGACTGCGCACCCTGCTGGCCACAGAGGGGAAAACACCAAAGGTGAAAGTGGAGCAGCACAGAAAAATAAAACATTTAGAAAAAGCATTCAACGTTTATGTACAATAAAGATATTCATCTCAGTATTATCACCCTTCTTACTCCTTTATTAAATCTGTGTCCTGTTTCCTCCTGTTCCCTCCACAGCCGGAGGAGCTGAAGGAGGTCATCGAAAAGGCCCGCGAGATGGAGCACAACTTCGGCCACTTCTTTGATGCAACCATCGTGAACATGGATTCAGACCAGGCTTTGCATGAGCTGCGCAGGTTGATAGATAAACTGGACACAGAGCCACAGTGGGTCCCCACCTCCTGGCTGTGCTAGAGCTCACCATGTCTCAGAAAGAGGTAAACAGACTGAGAGGGATGGTGGTAAAGCAGCACTACTGGATTCTCTCTTGCACATTTTTTTTCCTCGTTTGATGAGGAGGTGGTCACCACACCACTACACATGTTGCAGGGACGGACTCAAGTTTCTTCCTTTTTTTTGTTTGTTTTTTTTTTTGGTGTGTCTTTGTGAGTGATTTTATCTCATTTTTGATCTCAGTTTTACGTAAAATCATATATCAAATATTCTTAATAGTTATTTATAATTGTAAATACATATTTTCTAGACCAAAAGGATAAAATATTTTATTGTTACATTTTGTGTTTGTGATAAAACTGTACACTCAACTTGGTGAGTGTGTTTAAATGGCTTCCAAAAACTTTATTAGATGCAAACAGAAGTACTTTGCATGAAGTGACTGAAGTCTTCTATTCAAAAGAGGAAAAGTTTTGGACTATTACCAGTGTCAGTATTGTTCTATGTTGTGTCTCATTTACACTGTGATGGCAAACCAGTCTGTAGCTGGTTATTAGTACAATGCAAAGTACTGCTTTGTTTTTACAAGAGCATAAGAGAATAAGACATCATACGATGTGATGTCTTGATGCAGGGTATTAAATCATAAGCACAATTTTGGAACAGTGGTAATAAAATCACATGCATATTTTAATTTGTTTGTCTTTTAGATACATATTGTATTAAATCAGTAGCATTCTTACAGCTACGGACCATCAAGATCTCTGCTTTGTAGACAAATAACACAACTTTATCAGTTTGTGGACATGTGTGCTGAAAATGTTACATCATCATCCCCTAAACCTCTCTCAGAGATCACACTCTGGTCCAAGATGGCTGCCATTTCTCCATTGATTAGCATATATGAACTAATCTTAACAAGAAATCCAGGCTGCGGTTGAATATTTAGAACATCTTTATTTGAATGAAGTGTTGGGTTCTGTGTACTTTCACACCATTGTTTACAGCACATTTGGGATTCCAGTGTAATGGTAAACTTCCTCCACTGAGGTAACCTTAACCTCACCATATGAGGACAGGAGCGGGACGGGGGCTCCACAGCACAGACTCACACACTCTTTGAAATGATCTACATTCACCATAAGCTGTACAGCATGCGATGGCTCTAAACGTTAGTGAGTAAAACACTGGTCACACGGAATGCTTCTTTTAATTTCACACTCAGATATGTGTAAACTTATATTCTTTGTTTTATATATGCTTCATTGATTTTTTTTCTCCCTTGTGGATAACAACACTTTAGGTTCCTGTACAGTGACACATCTGGAAACACTCACACCTTCCACCATTGAAACAACAGAACAAAATCATTACACATGGGACAATCACATGGGACACGAAAAACCTTTCATCACCTCCATAAGAAGACATAGACATGGCCAGAGAGGCACAGAATAAATAGGGTGGTGAGTGACTGTGAGCCTGCAGAGCGCCTCACTCAAACAGCAGGTCTTCATCCGTCTCCTCTGTCAGCATGTTGGCGGGCTCAGCAATCGGGCCCAGCTTAGCCAAGCGGGCTGCGATTTCCAGTTCCGTCCTTTCTCTGAGCTGCTTCTTCTTCTCTTGGATCTTCTTCAGTCTGGACCAGAAGAAAAGATTTTCACAATTAAAACAAAATTAAGGATTAAAACTGATGACTTATAATAGTGAAATCCACCTGTAGAACTCCTCTCGTTCTCTCTCATCCAGCTCTGTTATGATGTAGGTGAGGGTGCGGTCAATCCTTGGAATGATCACTGCAAAATGGAAGATGATTTGACCCTCTTCTCTTTAGATATTTGTGGGAAAAAAAATGCTACAACATAATGCAAAGTGTGACTTTACCATGCTCGATAGCATTCACACGGCGGTTGGTGATCTTTATGGCTTCATCCAGAGTGACAAAAGATGTCTGCAAACCACAACATAAAAAAAAATTACTTCTTTCACCTTCATAGGCATAATTGTAACAGCGCCTCCTACCTGTAAGGAGGCCAACTCTACAAGCAGCTCCACAGCTCTGGCATAGTTCCTCTTCAACCTGGAGAGCTGCTCTCCTCCTCTAGCCAGACCAGTGAGCTCATAACCTGACACACACACAGTGAGGGTCATTTAGTAAGAGTTCAGTCTAATCCAAACATGATGCAGATTTACAGCATGTGTTGAGACTTACTGTCCCCGCCCTCCTGGTAGTGCTCAAACACTGGTAGGGTGACACCTGAAAGAACGGAAAGAGTCTGGTGAATGTGGCATTACTCATACTGATGATCACACTGAGAGGAAGATGCTTCTCGGACTAACCTGCCACGTTATCTTTCTTGGCTCGGACCTTCACCTGGGCTTTGTTGACATTCTGGATTACAGTTGTGCTGTAGATAGAGTGAAATGAATGTATATGTCTGTACTAGACATAATATAATGTAATATATCGGTAATGATCAGGATCTTGTTGTGATTCTTACCTGAAGTCTCCAGCTGCAAATTTGGCTTCAGCCAAAGAGAAAGCTGCCTCCCTCATCACCTCTCCCATCTTAGTCTTAGTCTGAAGATGAGGAGAAAACTTTGATGATGAGACTCTCGGGCTTTGACATTAGAGGTTATTATTACACAACTTCTTAGTGTAGCAACACACACTATATTGGATTGTATTAGTGACTGGAGACTGAATGTGAGATACAAATATATCACAGTCTGTTGTAACTGATTTTCAACTGACCTCGATTATTTTGCGAAGGATCTGACGGAAGCGCATGGAGAGGGCATCAGATTTCTTCTTGAGCAGGTTGCGGCCTGTCTGAGCTCCTTTCAGCCGAGCCTTCATGATGGTCTGAGCCCTGCAAAGCCAAACAATAATTTAAAAAATTCCTTGTTTTAGACCTGGATATTTCAGGACATGACGCATCCCCTCTTTTCCTGCATCCTCCTGGTATTTTGTGTCTAACACATCTTTGAATAGCTAGATGGTTAACGCCTCCTACTTTGGTGTAGGTTCATGTCCAACAGACAACTGAAAGTTAGCATATTTTATTAGATTTGTTTTGTATGGGTTTAGTCTAGTAGTATAATTATACATATACCCAGCTGTCTGTGTTACTCCAAACATATACTACATATTTCCCTCCGTGTATAGATAAAAACACACACTACAGCTACATAATAAAACCCCTCTCACAGACACACACTGTTAAAACTTTTCAATATGTGAAGATCTTTAGACAACAGAGAAGGACTGATCAGTTAGTGTGTGGAGGGTTAAGACTGACAGCTCACACTTAGGTGATGTTAGAAACATCACATGACAGAAAGGACTCTTCCTCTTTCAAACAGTAATGTTCACTCATATAAACTATAATGTTTGAATCGCGGTGCAAAACGATGCCGTGATATTGTAATGTCATGCAGTAAATCGTCACTGTCCGAGACTGGAAAGAAATAACCGAACAAAACGGCATTTATATTCGTTTGAGAAGAAGATAGCAACTAGCTAGCAAACAGCTGCTTACATTCTGGAGGGGAATATGTCGATCCTGTCTTTTCCAGACATCTTCGGTTTTTTTCTCGTCGATGATTGAAGTCTTCTGCTTACTTCCGCCTTCTAAAATATATCCCGAAACGTTGGTCGTAATATCAATTCATACAATCCATACATATAACAACAAAAACGCTGTTCTTCCTGCAGGATTAGGCAAACAGATCGTAAATGGTCGTGATCTTGTCCGACTGTCCGTGGGTGATCAGCTGGTTTCTGGTCATGTGACAGTGCTGAAGTTGTTCTGCACATGCGCCGGACGAAAAATTGTAACGATCTTTTCCGGGTCGAAAAATTAGCACACCCATGAATGTGAGCTAGCGGGCCCAAGTTCTCCATTTAAAAACACCCGAAAGAAAACATAAACGGAATTTTAAACACGGCAGCACAGAACATTCAAGCGTATAGTTCTGTAACCATATGACACAGGTGAGTTCTTATTGTTACAGGGGATGTTTACCCGGGAGTGCTAAATTTTACGGTGTTGCTAGCTAGCTGGCTATCCGCTAGCTTCGGCAGCGATGCATGTGCCGCATGTGAGTCGGAGACCGGGTCATTAGCTAGGAAGCTAACAGATGTTAAAGAAACAGTTTGTGGTGTTAAAAGAATATTTCATCTGTTGGTGTAAAGTGTGAGGATCATCACACCCGGTAGCACTCGTTGCTAACGTGCAGCTATTAGTTTTAAAGCCCTTTGTCTCGTTTTTTGGTCACGTTTTTACATAAGTTAAAGTAAGTGGATTGTCGTTGACTGCGTTGCATCATCTCATTCAAAACCAGAAGAGAATAATAAAACTGCCAAATCCTACGTTTTATTTTCCTGCTGCTTTTTGAGGAATATTCTCAAATTTAAACTCTATCATTTGACGCTTAACTGCTGCTCTGAGAGACACCTAGTCATAGATTTGATATCTGCTCCATTCAAACGGTTTTAGCAAATATTAGAGGGATGTTTATAATATTTTAGGGGTTTAATATTATGGATGGTAGATAAACATTTCTTCTTACATGCCAGAGTAACAGTCCTACAAGCCTATGAAAATGGTGGGGTTTGTAGTGAAGTGTCCGTTATAAACTGGGTGTATACTAACATTGGTTCTGATGTGATCTTTTAAAAGTCCAGGCAAAATTGAGACATCTGGACTATTGTAGGTTTAGCTTCAAATGTGGTTTGTTGCTCTACATTTCCCATAATTCAATTCCAATGTACTGTTCTCTCAGACAGAACAATTCCTGTTTTACTGTTTTAAACACTGTGGAACCTTAGAGACCGGATGAGATGACTTTGATTGCATCACAATGTTGATGAATATAGAGGCTTTAGCTTCCTGTTTTCTTTTATTACAGCGATGCCGGGTCTCAGCTGTCGATTTTACCAGCACCGGTTCCCAGAGGTGGAGGATGTTGTGATGGTGAACGTGAGGTCCATCGCTGAGATGGGTGCCTATGTCAGCCTTCTGGAGTACAACAACATAGAGGGCATGATCCTCTTGAGCGAGCTGTCACGTCGACGTATCCGCTCCATCAACAAGCTCATCCGCATAGGCCGCAACGAGTGTGTGGTCGTCATCCGAGTAGACAAAGAGAAGGGTAAGGGAGGCAGGCAGACCGGCAGGCAGGGAGGTCGCTGACCAGCAGAGGGAAAAGTTGATGGAAACGACAACAACAGAAATATGTGACAGAATACAATGACAATAAAGTGCAGAGAGAGGTGGTGTTTTTTAATGTGAAAGCAACTTCTTTGTTTGTGTCATAGCACGTCTTTGTTACTTTATCTACAGGATACATTGATTTATCAAAAAGAAGAGTTTCACCAGAAGAAGCCATCAAGTGTGAGGATAAATTCACTAAATCTAAAACTGTAAGTCAAATTATAACTAAAGCTTAATCTGTTCATCTTTCCCATAAATGAAAATTCTCTGCCACCTTTAAAGCGCAGTTGAAACGGGATTCTTAGATAAAGCTTTTTTAATTGAGCTGATTTGTGGGTGTTGTGTTTGCAGGTGTACAGCATCCTGCGACACGTGGCAGAGGTGCTGGAATACACTAAGGACGAGCAGCTAGAGAGCTTGTACCAGCGCACTGCCTGGGTCTTCGATGAGAAATACAAGCGGCCGGGATACGGCGCCTATGATGTCTTCAAACAGGCGGTGTCGTAAGTTCGCACATACGTCAGAAAAATGTAGACCTGTAAGACTTTTTTGTCAGTTATTGATGACTCTGCGTGCCCTTTTCACAGAGATCCTGCCATTCTGGATGGCCTGGATTTAACAGAGGAGGAGAGGAGTGTGCTGATTGACAACATCAACAGGCGACTGACTCCGCAGGCCGTCAAAATCAGAGCAGGTCTGATCTGTGCTTTTTCCTCACCTGGACTTCAATGCATCTGAAAATGTACATAGTTAAGATTCACATTCTCGTCTTCATCCTGCAGACATTGAAGTGGCGTGCTATGGGTACGAGGGGATTGATGCAGTAAAGGAAGCACTGAGGGCCGGACTCGGCTGCTCCACAGAGGCCATGCCCATCAAGGTAAGTTTTCATGAAACTGATGCTGATTGTTAAGAGACTAGTTTTTTGATCATCACAGGGATAATGAGGAAAAAATAAGAGAGGTGATATAAGATGCTAAATAGTAAAAACACAAATATATTATAGTAGATGGATATTTCTTGAGCAAATGTTTAAATGTGTGCTGTGTTACCATCACTATTACCTCATGAATCACCTGTCTTTCAGCAGCACATTAGCTGATATTTACATCTGCACGCCCCTAGATTGTCTGTTTTGTTGCTGGTTCTTGTCAAATTCTACTAATGAAACAGGAGATATTTTGGCCTGAACAGCAACATTTAAATAATCACATATTTAATTGACAAAAGACATTCATCAGAGCTTGTTCTTGGCAGATCAATCTGATCGCCCCCCCTCGCTACGTGATGACGACAACCACCCTGGAGCGCACAGAGGGCCTGTCTGTGCTCAACCAGGCCATGGCTGCTATCAAGGAGAAGATTGAGGAGAAGAGAGGTGTCTTCAACATCCAGATGGAGGTGAGTGATTTCACTGTCATTGTACATCAGTGGGAGACAAGTTATAATGCAGAGAAAAATGAGTCCACAGCGAGTACATTGTAACAGGGGTGAAATAACAAGTTTTAAGGAACAATGTGATCTAAAAATGTCACTAAATCCCTACAGCCCAAGGTGGTGACCGATACGGATGAGACAGAGCTGGCCCGGCAGCTGGAGAGGTTAGAGCGGGAGAACGCCGAGGTGGATGGTGATGACGACGCTGAGGAGATGGAGGCCAAGGCGGAGGACTAGAGTCGGCCAATGGAGGAAGTGCTGGTGGGGGAAAACAAACATCAAAGGAAAAAATGTGGACAGACATGGCCACAGTCACTCAGTCCAACAGATGTTAACTTTCACATTGCAAACATTAACTGGCGTTAACTAGTGTATTGGCAAACGTCCCGGTTTGATCATTAGCAAGGTTTGACTCAAAGGATGGTAACTCTTTACCAGACATGGACACATGGATGATAAATCACAAGTTAAACATCAGTATAGTTTCTATTTTTACGTATTTCAATTTGGATAAATAACAAGCCGTTTACAAGCAGTGGCCTTCACTTACCCCTCGCTTTAAGAGCCAGTGTCTTCAGTGTGGCGCTTTATCTCTGGCTGTTCACTGGATGTGATTGGCTGAAGGGGAAATGCTTAGGCTCATCTGTCTCTGCACCACTCAGTGGTGACTTTATGTGCTGATTTCTCTTCCAGTTGAAGGGTTTTTACCAGCACGACCTGTTCTTGTTTAGCTCACGTGGCATCAATAAAGTTCTGGAACTTTTGATCTCAATGCATCTTTTGTCAACTGAATTTAATCTTCAAGATAAAACCTTCAGATCATGGGTTTAACCGGTTTTTATTTCATTGCAAACCTATGGGGAATTTGAAGAAAAACACTATAATGGTTATAATGGTTTGAAACACATTAAACGCATTAAATCCAACATGAAACAGGTTGTTATTTTCTCCTGTTCATTAAAATAATGCATTTAGATGTGTAGAGACTCAAAGAATACTGCAATTGAAGTCAGATAAATTGTATATTTTTGTACTGAAACATGACTACAGTTTCTGAATATTTCTTAAAAACAATTTGGATTTAGCGTCTACTGGTTGACTCTACGCATGTGACACATGGTCATCTGTGTCCTTCAGCCATCTGGTGTAAAAGGTCAAACCAATTCACCAACAATTATAAAAATCAATTTTATTCAAATGTTCACTGATACAAAAACAAATGGAGAGCATCTTCACAACTTGAAATCATTTTCCTCGTTCATTGCTCATTTTCTTATAGTGGTTATGACGCGTGTGCTTTACAGCTTCAGGGCTGTGACCACCAAAGATCTTTGTAGGTTACTGGTAGACATGTTTAAGAAGTTTTGAAAATGAGAACCTATTTAACAGGAATGTGAAATATCAGTTTACTCTGCAGAAAGAAAGCTTGAACCCCTCAATAAATACACCTGATTGAGAAGAAAAAAAAAATCACATCCTTGTTGTAGATAAGCATGAATTCTGTGTCTACTGAACCAACCTGTTGGACTGACATTTCTCAATAAGTTTGCATGAATACAGCTGAGACTACAGCACCAATATACCCCATTTGCAACACAATGGTCCTGTGTGTCAGCAGCTTCCTTTCAAAAGTATTTTACTTTAATGACGTACTGTATATACACCAAAGAACACCAGCATGGTCACACACACACACACCTGCGAATGGAGGAAGAGGCAGATGTAGCCTGAGTATGTCTGAAACTAAAAAAAAAAAAGGCATGCCCTGAAAAAAGTGGTGCAAATGTGAAAAGTGAGCCATTACGGCTGGTATGGACAAGTCACTTAGTTTGGTGTTAAACATGATCTGGCTTCACTATGATACAAGATGTGTGGGTGGAAGAGGGAAGCATCTTAGTTCAGTGTTTTATTTCACCAGTCCAATCTTCTTCGCTTCAGTTTCATAAATGAGCAGCCGCCACATCTTCACGATGAAAACTTCAGCTTCTTCGTCAAGAACCTGAGCAGGAGCAAAAGCAAATGTTCATGCAGCACTTGATAATGTGGATGTGACACAGTAACTATGGTGACGCTGAGTGTGAACTGCAACGTTGCTTCTCCCCAGATACGTAGTATGAAGTACATATATATGGTAAATGTGTTCCCAAAAGTCTGGTGTACAGATGAACGTAATGGCTTCAGTTACCTTCAACACAGACTCCATCCCTATTATCATAAGACAAACAGCACATAATATTACTCACCATGGCAACATCATCCAAGATACTCTGCGGCATACTGTGAGCCATCACCTGAGAACACACAGAAACATCAGGATGGATATATTCATCAGAACGAAGTCACAAGTACACACACTGCCAGATCGATACCTTCGAGCAGACGAAGTCCACTAATGTTGGCTCTTCTTCACCGATGTACTCGATGATCTTTTTATTGATCCAGGGCCGAACCCGTCGCTCCATTAACGTCTAGGAAACAAAAGATAACAGCATAATATAACAATTTCCCCCTGTGGGATCAATAAAGTATATAATATTATATATAATATTGTATATAATATTTCATTATTAATAGTCATTATCTTTATGTCAACTTGTCTGATTAGAAAGGGACAATAAGACAGGGGTGTGCTCACCGTGTCGACCATAGACCAGTCCAGCGGATAAGAGAACAGCTCAGGTTTCCCTGTGGGAATCTTTTCAATCAGGCTCTTGATGTGTTTGCGCTTCTCTTCAGAGTTGGCTCCCTTTATGTTAGAAAGCCCAGCACCGTCCACACCGAGGCTCTTGTCGTCATCATAATCCAGGGGCACCAGCTTCCTTTTGCGCGGCTGTTCATCAGCCTCCTCGTCATCAAACTTATCAAAGACACTGTCCACAGGAAGCTTCTTTCTCTTACCTACGTTGGGCTGACTGGGGCTTCCTGTAGCACCTAACAAGGACAGATCTTTACATACATGTACATGTTTCTTTGCATTTTACCATCTGAACAAACAGACTTTGCAAGGAAATATGGGATTAGGAAATCAGCAGCTGAAAATGCTTACTGCAATATATGCCCTCTCAAATCCTCACATTTCAAATTCTCTCAGTTACACACTTTGTGATAAGTGGTCTGTGATAATTTTCTCAAGCTAAAATTAAATTTACATTACAATTACATACGTTATATTTTTCTAAGACTCACCCAGTTTGAGGCTAAGGCCGATCTTTGGTCGGTGCTCCTCCTGTGGCAGAGCATCAGGTGGTGAGTTCTCATGGGGAATGATGATACCGCAGGGCGACTCGTCTCCAGGTGTGTTGGGAGACGCATTGCCACTAGCTGATGACACCGAAGGAGCTGCCGTGATGGGCCGCATTGTAGGTTTTAAGCACGGTTTTGCATCAGGGTTTTCTTCATCATTATCAAAATCTTCTTCCTCTCCCTCCTCCACCTCGTCATCCGAGCGGCTGGGGCGTGAGCGGGTTTCTGCTCTGTCCTGCTCCTGCCGGCGGTCCCTGTGGTCTCGTGAGCCCCTGTGGCGTTCACGTTCCTCCTCAGGTTCGGGCTCTTGGATGATGGGAGGTTGTCTAAGGCGCTCCTCCTCTTCCTCCTCCATCTGGACCAATAACAGGCACATGTGCAGAATATATCACCCAATCACAGCGTTTAGCAAACAAGGTCAACAGACAATGAAAGCTGGACAGTCTTTATGTGCAGAGGATGCAGAGACACTGAGGTGTTAAAGTGACCTTCACACAGACACCACACACACCATACCCACTCACTAAGGACAGATACAGGCAAATACACACATTATTATCAGAAAAGACAGGCTTACCCTGCGTAGCTCTGCGTCTGGATCTGGATGTCCCTCGTCTAACAGCCTCTGTCTGATCTCTTCCAGCTCCTCCTTTTCTCTCTTCCTGTCACGCTCATCCGCCTCCATCTCCTTCTCTCGGTCTCTGAGACGCTTCTGCAGTGCACTGCCCCTAGAGGTCACACCAAAAATGACAGCTTTCAGAACAATGGCCATAAGCTGCAGTAGCACATGCTTTGTTAATGATGTAAATTAGATTTGGATCACACAGCATATGCTTTTTTTTTTTTTTTTTTTTTTATAAATAAAGTTTAGATGCCAAAACAGCTCACATCCATCACACAAAAGCAATTAAATAAAAACCTAAAGTCTTGGTTCTCATATATTTATCTTAATTTTGCAACATATTTCATGCAGTTTTAATTAATGACTTGCCATCAAGTTCACTCTAGTCCAAATGAAGTGTGACTCCATGACGCCATTTTTCTGTTGCTCACCTGTAATACTTGGGGTCATCTCTGTCATCGTCATAGTCTTCAAGGAACTCTTTCAACCTTTTACCTTCTTTTACCTACAGAATCATGAAGACACAGGGCTCAATTCCTTTGGAATTATGATTACCTTTTTACAAATTTAAATGTTAGGCTTATTTACTAAAATCATATTAGTCGTTGTAACCTCAAACCTAAATACACAGAAATTACGGTGGACTTAAGGAAAGAGCTTTCTCTAAACAACTGAACTTTACACTATAGTTTATGTAGTTGGTATTTAACTAGTGTGTATAATTTCATTTGTTGAATTCAATGTCCTCTCACCATTTCTCGTCGACGCTCATCTTCCCTCTCAGCCTCCTTAGCATAGTCCCGTGCTTTCTTCCTCTCCCTGAGTTCCCAGTTTTTTAGACGCTTGGAATAAAAATGTCAGGTAAGCCAAACCATACACAAATGAGCAACCACATGTTATTTATGCTATACTGACACATGGCTTTTCAAATCTGCAGTGGCACACAGCCATATTCAACTTTCCTACCTCCTGATAGGCTGCTTCCTTATCTCTGAGTTTCCTTTCCAGTTTCCTGCGCTCATATGCCTCCTCTTCATCCTCTTGGTCTCTCTTCTTTTCTCTGTCTCGGTCTCGACTCACCTCCCTACACAAACAATTTTGTCTTACTTTAACATACATGAAAAAAAAACAAGTATCGGTAAAGATGGTTATCAAACGTGGTCCTTTCACCTAGAACGGCTGCGCTCAGTGCTCCTGTCATGGCTTCTTTCTCTGTCCCAGTCTCGTTCTCGCTCCCTCTCTCTGGTTCTGCGGTCACGGTCTTTATCCCTGTCTCTCTCCCGCTCTCGCTCTCTTTCCCGTTCACGTTCCCTCTCTCGTTCCTTCTCCCTCTCACGGTCCCGGCGCTCTCTTTCCCGCTCTCGCTCCTTTTCCCGCTCCCTCCTTTCCCGCTCAAACTCCAGCCTCTCCTTTTCCCGCTTGTCCTTCTCTTCTTCTAGTTTCTGCAGAGCAAAACACAGACAGGTTTAGTGGATGCTACGTGAGATAGGATGAGGCTTTGCAATCAAATTACTACTGTGCACAGATCAAGTGGTTTCCAGACTTTTGTGAGCTTTCACAGAAGAACATGCCCTATGCTAATCAGTGCAAAGCCCGTACAAGAAGCAGCAGTGCTATCTGGGAAGACCTGGAATAATCAAGGCTCTCCCTCACAGAGGGTCAGCTTCATCATTCATCTAAAGCAATACAATGCACTTTATTGCTTCAGTATAAACTACAGTTTAGCAACTGGAAACCACTTCAATGGACATAAAAGATCTGTGGAACCTGTTCAACTTGTGGCATTCATAACGAGAAAACGCGGCAAAGACAATGCTTTTTCTCTCCTTAAGAGTCCTCTTCTCAGAACAAGGAAAACAAGAACAGAAAACAGGCATCAGTCTTTTGTTGAACTAGTTGTTTGTGACTTACAGGTGTTGAACTATGGACTCAGCCCTTCGCTGCCCCTACAAGCCTTTTAAGTTAGGCCTGGGAGGAAAGCAGGTCACACGGTATACAAGGGAAAAATGTTATGGGATTCTGTCTTGCTTCAGCATCATCATGTATATCATCATCAACAAAAGCCTTTACTTCAATGTGTAGCATTGGCATGAACATCATGAACATCAGTTACATTTCTGCACAGATAAATGAAATTGTAGAAGCAGTCTTACCCGTGCAGAAGTCTTCAACAGCTCTTCTTGACTCACTTATTCACACACACCACAACTCTGCCTTTATGGCCATTATACACAAGGCTTCAAGTGGAATTTAGCAAAACTGGCATCTGATGCAGAGTGAGGGTGTCTACCATTTCTCTTAGGGTTTACACAAAATCTGATTGTGGTTTCATAAGACTTGAAAAGTCATATGAAACCACCATCAGCTGATCATCAACAAAAAAAACACAGGCCAACCAAAAGCCTTGGGTGTAATGCACCTCAAGAGAAGGAGATTTGTGACACAACAAAAACGATGGTAAATGTCAATTGTTTTCAATTTTGTTCGAGCTGTGGTTAAGCATTACAAAATTACTTAGGGTCTAACTCAAGTAAAATTCTACTTATTTAATTTTAATGTCGAGTGTTTACTTACCTCTGTACTATATACCAAGACTTACTAAAAATACTTGATCCTTTATGTGGTTCAAGGCGTTCTGCTATCATCTGTAAAGTATACTCATTGTTATAGCAGCTGTTCCCAGATGTGTAATTCTTAAAAGCCAGAACATAAAATTGGAATTTTGGAATCATGTAACTCTGACCTTTCCTGATTTTGGTTGAATCTATGTCCTGACTTCAGTAATTGGATTTAGGAAGGAACAGAACTTTGTACTCGATGGGTGAAATCAGTAGTCTATCTTGCCCAAAAGCAGGCAGAGAGGAAAGACGCAGATGAAATGGAAGAGAAGAAAAAAGATCACACAACAACACATACAGAGAGCACGTACCTTGTTAGTCTTCAGATCATCATACTGCTGTGGAGAGGGCGCCCCCCACCCCACACTAGCATAATAAATGCTAAAGCCAAAGTCACTGGAGTGGTTATTGAGTCCTTGTGCTTCAACATGAACACCATTAAGACAGACCATAATTTACAGAGGACTCGCACAGGTTCACTGACTCTCCAACTTTCCAGAAAACCCCACCAAAAATATCATACATCAAGAATTATGAATAGTGTCATTGTATTGCCAGATGGTTGGCTAAATCAAGGCCAGCACACACACAGAGGAGCAGTGCAGTTGCCCCAATGCAAGTCCTCAGGCAGGGGACGCCCAGTATATGTATATAGTAAATGAAGGCTGATACTTACATCCTATCCTGGCAACTTTTTCCAAAGCTCTGAGATTCATCTTGCTTTAGTCACCATATGATCACTATCATAATGGTGGGGTTTAATGAATAGATTAGCTTTTAAGTAACTTTACATCGTCTCCATGCATTTTTGTGTGATGAATGAAGAAATGGATCTATAATGGTCACACCTAAATAGTTTCACTATAGGTGTCAAATTAGCCCTGAGAGAGGTGACAAGAATATTAGCTGTCTGCCTACTTGTGTTGTGGTAATATTGTGCATAAATGACTTAATTTTATAAAGGGCGCAGTAGTATGCTTGGTAGTGTAATATTTTTAAGAAATGCCAATTTGTAGCGCAGTATGCATGTTACTGAGAACAAGTGATAAATGTGTCTTCTAAATGTGCAAGCTCTAGGAGTGAACTATGTGAGCAGCTGCTGTCCAAAACCTGTAATGTCAATTACAAGATCAAAGATGCCACTTTACCTTGTGAGTGTCTCGGAATTTACTAATCTCTCTGGAAATCAGGTCTCTCTTGTCCTCCTCCATGTCAATAGTGTTAATGTCATCCTGTGAGAAAAGGGAAAAGTCACTTAGTACTACTAGGTTAAGTAATAAAGCTAATTTATGTACACAAAACTGGTACAAAATATTACAAATTAGGATATATTTTTTTATAAGGGTGGGATACCTCTTCTTTTTTCTCCTTCTTTCTCTTTCGTCTCTGGGACTCGTCATCCTGCGAGGGTGCATTCAGTTCCGCTGAATATTCCCGCATCAGTCCGTCAATGGCACCTTTGATAATCTGATCTTTCTTTTTCGTCTCCTCATCTAGAACCTCTTCTTCATCGCCTCCCCCATCTTCAGCCTTCTTATTCTGCCAATACAGAAGAGGTATGAGGTCAGTAATAAGGCTGCGTATATAATAATCTAATCTAATGATCAATACATTTACCAATTTCCTTAAACAAATTCATACCCCATTTGCAGTCTTCTTCTTGGCCTTCCACTCATCTAACTGAGCTTTAGTTTTGGCATCTACCTTTACCAACAGGTTTTTGTCTCCAATCTGCAGGTCATGAAGTAGCCGCAGGGCTCGCAATGTGGACTCTGGCTCTTTGTACTCACAGAAGCCAAAAGCTACAGCAGATGTGGACAAAGAAATTAATGCAGTTTCAAACCCAGTTGTTTGTTGACTGAAATACAACTTTAAAATTAAAACTCATATAGTTTATTCAGAGCTGATGAGTTTAGGTATTTTCTCATGTTGTGTACTATGAATTACCTTGAAGTTTGCCAGAGGCCCCTTGGACTCTTTTCCAGCTCAAAACAATTCCACATTTCTATAAAAAGGGAAAAAGGGGGGTTATGACTCAAGAAGCAGGAGCACAAATCTCAATAAACAGACATGTTGTGTTTGATTCTTGTGGATTACATTAAATTCTATTGTGTTCTAAGTGATTTCTGGACAGGTGAGTTTTTTTATATTATCCTTTTCTCCCCCTTACCGCCAGCAGCTGTCTGATCAGCATGTCTGAAGCCTTCTCTGATATGTTTCCCACAAACACTGTAGTAGTGGGGCCGCTGCTCTCATCATTGTCTTTGGCTCGCAAAGCAGCAATATCCTTCTTGGGAACTGGAGGCTTACTGACCACTGGCAAAGAGGAAACCATCACTGTAGGGGTAGGGGTCATGATGCCCATGTGAACTGGGATCATTGGAGCTCCTACAACAGTCATAAAACAGGAAGATGAGCTAGAGATAAACCACTGAAGAACAAGTTCACTTACTGCTATACTGAAGACTGCTAACGTGCTTCATAAACAGCAGTATGACAGTGACAATGTTCGCAAACCGTGGATGCTTACCTGAAGGAAAGCCAGCATACTGAGGAGGCAACCCGGGAGGAGGCAACAGCGGCCGGTTTAGGTGAGGGGGGAAGGACATTCTGGGTGTGAAACAGACCGACCTGATGAAGGAATATTGACAGCCATAAGCAGGGTACACATGATATGACTCTGGTTTGGTCCAAGTCCTCTCAATCATCAACTTTCGGAAGTATATCTATGGTTCATTCTAACTTATTGTGAAACTTTATTCAGACAGAAAAACACTGCCAT
Source organism: Parambassis ranga (assembly GCF_900634625.1). Lineage (NCBI taxonomy): Eukaryota > Metazoa > Chordata > Actinopteri > Ambassidae > Parambassis > Parambassis ranga. The sequence continues at coordinate 2,723,415 of NC_041043.1, read as the reverse complement.
GTCGCAAAGTTGTTTAAGCATACGATGCTGATATTATTTGCCAACACAAATGTACCGATAGTTAAAGTTAGCTTAGCGCGGCGAAGTTCGAAAAATTACAACTTAACAGCCCCCAAGCTTTATTCATTTTATTATTTGTCGTCTGCGTTGTAGCTAATAAAACCACTAAACAAACAGCTTTATAAAAAAGCTAAAGCCAGTACTGAGCACGCTACCATACCCGGCACAGCTAAGCTAACATTAGCTAGACCTGCTGTTACTTAACAATCAAAACTTACTTTACTAAGCTAAATGTGGGTTTAGAATACATGTCATAATATTCTTGTATACATACCCGAATCAGGTGGCGTATAAAGGGATTACAAAGTGCTACCAGGAGGTTTTTAATTATAAAAAATCTCTCTGACGGTCCGAATGTTGGATTAGCACGCTGGCTAGTCTCGGGCCTTCAAAAACATTGACGCAAGCGCTTTACGGACCAGACTACAGGTGCGCTCGTTTTGTATATCCTGACGTTGCCGGCGGACGGAGCGCTCATTCATACTGACTTCTAGTACCACAGACACTGCAGCTCTAGCCATAAGAGCTATAGTTAAAACGTAAATATGAATACTATAACTTATCCGCTTACATATGTTATTAATACCTGTTATTATTATTATTATTACCGTACCTGTTTAATAATAAATGATTACGTTTGTTATTATTGCTTAGTTGCACCAACTACCTTCTAACTAATGATCAATAATGATCAAGAAGCCACTTAGGGGAGTGGCGAAACGCCTTAAAAAAAACAATCCTTGAGTCCAGTTGCCTCGATTTAAACTCTTGGAAATAACTATGACCTGGATGAATGAGAGCATCCACAGATAAACAAATAAATGTCAACTTAAACTCTAGTTGCTGGCGTACAACGCAAATAGTCCCACAGCAAAATTAGAAATGAACAGTTTTCTGATTATACCTGTAAAAACGTTTTACTTCTACGTAATGATTACGTGTGTTACTATAACTGAGTTATTTATTGTCAATCCTGTGTTTGAAGACCGGTTACCATGGTGTTTTGTCTCGCTGTGACAGCAGCTGTTCCGCAAGGGCTGCATCTGACAAGCCCGTGACGTCATTTTAGGCGGGTTTTTCATGGAAAGTGCTAGAAGAAACGAAGTACACCCCTTCAGGATCTAAATGTGCTTCCATCAGATTAAAAAGTTCCACAGTCTTTATCAATTTGCTACTAATTGAAAAGTGATTATGTGACTTTGATTCGCTACATTTGTTAGTTTGATAAAAATAACTATGCCTCTATAGTATATGGTAATAAATTAGGAGACAATCCGACACCGAAGATTTGGAGTAAAAGTATGCATTTAATAGAAACTGCCACAAGGTGGCAGCAAATTGCAGTATAGCTCAGAGGTTGATCATGTCTTAGGCTGATTTAGTTATTTTGTACTATTATATATTTTGCTTTTGTTCAACTGTTGCTAGACAGCAAAGAAAAGCCACAAATATATTACGCAATATATTACGCCTAATTGCACTCCAACAGTGTGTGCTAAAATTTACAGTATTTAATGTATATGTGCCTTTTCTTATTTCATCGTAAAACCACATTTATTCATATTTCTTTAAAATGTTTTAGCAGATAATTTTATTGTAAGTATTAATGTTATAACTGCGTAATATATTATATTTAAATAAATAAAAAATAATAAAAATTTCCGTTTTATTGACTCGCTCAGTTGGCTGATGGTGCGCCGCGGATGGATACGGCCGCATAGTGAAGGCACATGTATAAAGATGCCGGTCTGTTAAATACAAGTCCCTTTCTATTTCCCTGCGTCAGAGAGCAGAAGGGACAACGTTTGTGTCGCATTTTATTCAAGACAAGTCAACGAAATTAACAAGGTTTGTTGACGATACTTGTACTGATGCATTTTACGCATTATATACCTTATTATTTGTGTCTTTCTAATACATTAGCGAAGTATTCCGCAGTGTACACGATGAGAGATCATGAGTCACGACGGTAACCCTTGAATCATAATGTTAACTGTCTTGTGGACCGCAGTTGAACATATATTTTATTATTACTTGTTTAACATAAAGTTAAAGGCATGTAAAGCGAGATTTGTGTAGACTGAAGACCGGTTTGTGATCCTGACCAACGTGAATGCGGCTCTCTGCCGCACTGTTAGGCCAGGGATATGTTGCACCAAGGCAGGTGTGGTGAAGATGACAGCGCTCTCTTCGTTTATTTACACGATAATATTTGTTCTTAATTCGACTGAATTATGCCAATGAACAGAACCCAAACTTTGACATTTAAATATTGTAAACAAGCGTAAGGTTGATTTGGCTACTGGTTCATTTATTGACGATATTGTCAGTCGGTGTAGCGTTAATTTAGCTGTTACGTAACACCGAAATACACCATCTGTCCGCTAACGTAACCACTTCTTAATGTGATGATTTAAATGTCTTAAACCACTCATATTTTTGTTGGGTTTATCGGTTACTGCTGCTTTATAGTAACCGCTTGGTCCCCGTTAGCGGCTTTAGCGATATGTTCGTCGACTTTAAATTAACTTGTATATTAATTTAAAATGATTATATCGTGCTACATGTTGTTGTTCGATCATTATTTCGTCTGTATCCGTCTCGCAACACGTGTCTGCGGTGTCCATTGTCTATCGGCCGACGCCATGTTGGTTAACGGCTACTTCCGCCGATATGTAGCAATATGATGGCAGCTATCCAGTTGTACTAGCTTCTCATCGGGATCCCAATGTGTTTCATGGCTAACGAAACTGAAATGCTTCATTATTACTGTCCTATAAAACGCGTGTGTGCTTGTTTTCATTTTCACCCTCATGGTTTTTTTTGTGCAGATGCCTGAAGAAATGCACCAAGAGGAGGAGGCTGAGACCTTTGCCTTCCAGGCAGAGATCGCTCAGCTGATGTCCCTGATCATCAACACCTTCTATTCCAACAAAGAGATCTTCCTCAGGGAATTGATTTCTAATGCTTCTGATGTAAGTCTGGAGTGTGTCCATTATATTTTTAACTACATGGTAATTAAAGTAGCTGTAATGTGCATTTTTACCTGCAACCTAACCGTTTGTCTATATACAGGCTCTAGATAAAATCCGCTATGAAAGCTTGACTGACCCATCCAAGCTGGACAGTGGCAAGGATCTGAAAATTGACATCATACCAAACAAAGCTGACCGCACCCTGACCCTCATTGACACTGGAATTGGCATGACCAAAGCTGACCTTATTAACAACTTGGGTACCATTGCTAAGTCTGGCACCAAGGCCTTCATGGAGGCCCTGCAGGTACTACAGTTGTCTCTGCCTCACAAGTGACGTTTTGCATTTAAATCTTATTTTGAAAGGAAAATTAATTTGTATTTATATTAAAAATTGTGTCCTCTAGGCTGGCGCTGACATCTCCATGATTGGTCAGTTTGGTGTGGGTTTTTACTCCGCTTACCTTGTTGCTGAGCGAGTTGTTGTGATTACAAAGCACAATGATGATGAACAGTATGCCTGGGAGTCATCTGCTGGAGGCTCCTTCACAGTTAAGGTTGACAGTGGTATGTATCCCAGCTTTGTGATCGGAATTGTTTTAATCAAGAGGCTTTTTTTTTTTTAATTGGAGTGTGCTAATGGTATTTCTGTGAATAGGCGAGCCCATTGGCCGTGGAACCAAGATCGTCCTGTACCTGAAGGAAGACCAGACTGAGTACATCGAGGACAAGAGAGTCAAGGAGATTGTCAAGAAGCACTCTCAGTTCATTGGCTACCCAATCACACTGTTTGTATGTGCCTAGTTTGGCTGTGTAATTTAACTGTATTTGTTTTACTGTTGATTTTTCATTGGAATTAATTTTGGTACATTTGCCTTGCAGGTGGAGAAGGAGCGTGACAAGGAAATCAGTGATGATGAGGGAGAGGAAGAGAAGGCAGAAAAGGAAGAGAAGGAGGAGAAGGAGGAAGGTGAGGAGAAGCCAAAGATCGAGGATGTGGGTTCAGACGATGAGGAGGACTCAAAAGATAAGGACAAGAAGAAGAAAAAGAAGATTAAGGAGAAGTACATCGATCAGGAGGAGCTGAATAAGACCAAGCCCATCTGGACCAGGAATCCTGATGACATCACAAATGAGGAGTATGGAGAGTTCTACAAGAGTCTGACCAACGATTGGGAGGATCACCTGGCTGTCAAGGTAATGGGAATAGAACGTCTTTTACTTGTGGTGTTGTCATATCACGGCTTAAACTTTGAAACCTAAAGTGACACTTTCTCTTCACAGCACTTCTCTGTGGAAGGGCAGCTTGAATTCAGGGCCCTGCTCTTTGTTCCCCGTCGTGCACCTTTTGACCTGTTTGAGAACAAGAAAAAGAAGAATAACATCAAGCTGTACGTCAGGAGAGTCTTTATCATGGACAACTGTGAAGAACTCATCCCAGAGTACCTGAGTAAGTTGGGCTTTTACAGTCGGCACAGACACTATGCTAGTAGGAGCCTGCTGGATATTGATGCTAATGTGTTTTATAGACTTTGTGCGTGGCGTTGTGGACTCTGAGGACCTGCCCCTCAACATCTCCAGAGAAATGCTGCAGCAGAGCAAGATCCTGAAGGTCATTCGTAAGAACATTGTCAAGAAGTGTCTGGAACTCTTTGCTGAACTTGCTGAGGACAAGGACAACTACAAGAAGTTCTATGAAGGTTTCTCCAAGAACATCAAGGTATGTAAATGTGTTCTGGACCACATTTATGTAGTAAGATCCAACTAAAGCTTCCAATTTTTTAACAATCTTTCACACTGTACTCTGTGTGTCTTCAGTGCATCTCCATGGATTCATAAGGTTTACATTTATTCTTTAATTAGTAGTGGTTCTCCCTCTAGATTTTTAAGGCAGTGTAGTCAAAGCTTTTAGTTATTGCAGACTTTAAACACATCGGATATTTCTAGCGTTCTCTATTTGTGCAGTGCTTCTGTGCAGTAGACTTAAAACTCAAATGTTCCAACATGTTAGTACAGCATAACCTGATGGAAGTGAGTAGTTTCTCTTTTCTAACTGATCTGCAGAATGCTACATTTGACTACAGATTAAAATATTGAAATTTGGCCTTTTGTTGTGGAAAAACGTTGTTTGGCTGCATATGTAATTTTTCCATCTACCTGTAGCTGGGCATCCATGAGGACTCTCAAAACCGCAAGAAGCTGTCCGAGCTGCTGCGCTACCACAGCTCCCAGTCTGGAGATGAGATGACCTCCCTCACCGAGTACCTGACCCGCATGAAGGAAAACCAGAAGTCGATCTACTACATCACTGGTCAGTTTTTCACAGTAAACCCTAACTCTGACGGACATAAGTCTAAATCTTGCAGAAGTGCATGCATGAGGACAACTTATTTTCACTTAACTGAATTCACTATTTTTGTAGGTGAGAGCAAAGATCAGGTGGCCAACTCTGCCTTCGTTGAGCGTGTCCGCAAGCGTGGCTTCGAGGTCCTGTACATGACTGAGCCTATTGACGAGTACTGCGTCCAGCAGCTGAAGGAGTTTGATGGCAAGAGCCTGGTCTCTGTCACCAAAGAGGGCCTTGAACTGCCAGAAGATGAGGAGGAGAAGAAGAAGATGGAGGAGGACAAGGCCAAGTTTGAGAGTCTTTGCAAGATTATGAAGGAGATCCTTGACAAGAAAGTAGAGAAGGTTAGTGACTTCTAAAATACTGGTTTACAACACCAAAAACAACCTTACTGCAGGACTGTACCCTTGAAGTTTACAACTGCAGTTGACAGTGTTTTATTTGGTAACAGGTTCCTTAAATGATCCCAACTTGTATTGTGGTGAGTTTATGCAGCGTTCAGGTGACCCCTGCTGTTTAAGTGTGAGCTAAAAGTTAGTTTTTGGCAACTTGCTGGTTCCAGATAATTGTGTGGAGATGCTGAAAGTGCAAAAGCTAACTCATGTATGTGATTGTAATGTTCTAACAGATGCCTGTGTTTGAGTTTGTATATCTGGTTTTACAGACGGTGTAAATGCCTTTTTATTGCACATTTGTGTATTAACATAATTGTTCTACATTAGAGTATTATGGTATGGTAAATGGTTGTACATGCTAGCGTGTATTATCTAACATGGTTGATTTGCATGCTTTAACTTGAGTTTGCTTCTTTCTGAATTTAAGTCACACTGTATTCTATTGTAGTAATCCTTGTGTCCTGTCTCCTACAGGTGACTGTGTCCAACAGATTGGTGTCCTCTCCCTGCTGCATTGTGACAAGCACTTACGGTTGGACGGCCAACATGGAGAGGATCATGAAGGCCCAGGCTCTCAGAGACAACTCCACCATGGGCTACATGATGGCCAAGAAACACCTGGAGATCAACCCTGACCACCCCATCATGGAGACTCTCAGGCAGAAGGCTGATGTTGACAAGAACGACAAGGCTGTGAAAGATTTGGTCATCCTGCTGTTTGAAACCGCGCTGCTGTCCTCAGGCTTCTCCCTGGACGACCCACAGACCCACTCTAACCGCATCTACAGAATGATCAAACTCGGCCTGGGTAAGACAGCACTGCAGATGAGATGTGCATCTCTTTAAGACAATTTTCTTGATCTCAGTAACGCAACTTTAATCTCCAGGTATTGATGATGATGATGTTCCCACGGAAGAGACAACCACCGCTTCCGTCCCAGATGAGATTCCTCCCCTAGAAGGCGAGGGTGAAGACGATGCTTCACGCATGGAGGAAGTTGATTAAAGCGACCCCCAACCCCAGATTTCTAACACTTTAGCCTCACTTTCCAATTGTTCATCCTTAAAACTGCAGTAACTGCAAAACAATTAGTCATTCATGTTGTGTGGTGGACCAGTGTTGCTCTCAAGCGTTACACTGTAAGACCTTTTAAAGAAAAGCAGTTTTGGTTTTTGCTGTAAAAAGTTTATGGTGACAGCACCTTTGTTTTAACAAATACCCCGTTGCACTGAGTTTTAAATGTTGGAGTGGTGAACGTGGAAATGGTACATTCCATTATCGGATCAGGTCTGGTGGAGGGTTTGAGAGGTTCTGTTCATGTGCAACACTGCACGCTGCATGGAGAGAGGACTGTAAGATTCCTTTGCCTAAGTCCAGGCTTGTCTGTATTCCAAGTCTTGTTTTGCAGAAAATTAAAGATGTAATACCTGATTTCTGTTTCTGTTGTATCTGTGCCTTAACAAGGTGAATGATCTGCATATTAAAAGCACTGAATTTCAGTATACTCCAAACTCTGGTTGATATGCGGTTATGTTGTTACTCTGACCAGCAGGTGGCAGCATACTAAAGATTACAATATAATAGCATGCAAATCTGAAAAAGACTAGATGGTACACTTTTTTTTTTATAAATGGTTAAGTACCCATTTAACATGCACATAACTCTTTCCTGACTGAGTATTTACTGAACTTGGATTTCATTATTTATCCTTAGGTGTGAACAAATACCTGCTTATTTCTGAAGTTGATGCAAACCCTTGTGTCCTGGTTATGTCTACAGGTTTTGTGCCTTATTCACTATAAAGTACCTGGTGTGTGTGTGTTTCCAGTGACTTATTTTCCAGTCCATGGAGAAGACTTAAATTCTTCCACTAATCACACATTGACAGTTTTAAATTATAGGCACAGGCTTCTCAAGAGTGTGAGCCATCAGCTGAACCTTTGAGGAGGAAACCTACGGTGTGTTAGTTTTCCTGGAAGTCATGTGTTTTGTACAAGTCTGAGGGGGCGGCAGCAGCTTTTCTGTTCCTGTCAGTAAAACAAGTGACGTGTGGGTGTGTGTCCCTCCTGTACACTAGTCAAAGTGATAGTGGGGAACTAGAAATGTGTCATTCTGCAACAGAGTTCACTGTTTTTAACACCTCCTCCTTCACTTGACTACCTTTTTATTTTATTTGCTGTATGCACAAGTGCTGACTGCATTATGTAAATAAATGTAAAATAATGTTTAGTAGAAAATGGCTAATGTGTAATAATAATCAAATATTGATCTTAAAAGCTTAACTATAAGTAATAAAACACTAACATTCAACATTGTCTAGAACACTGACCTACAGCTGTCAGATCCTAAGTAAGGTAAGATAAGGACTATAGAATATTAAAAAAAGGTGTTAAATGCATTAAATTAGGATTTAAACTGACATTTAAAGGCTTCCTGTTCTGAAATAGCATCTCTGTCTGGTTTAGCACTTGTGGAAATTTCCTGGTAAGGTTCAACAAGAGTCAGCCCAGGTTTCCTTGATAAAGTTCAAATGTGTATCTGGTCTGACCTGCTTTTTTTTTAAACAGATTACTTCCTGTGGAAACGTTTGACTCCCTTGTGCAAATCTGTTTTCTCAACCCACAAAAGCTGAGTGCATTAATTCAGGAGGCTCCTGCTGTTTCAGTGGGCTGTGGTGTCAAAATGTTGCTCGTAGTGTCTCACAGATGTGAATGCATCATGTGACCTTTGTGTGTGTGTGTGTGTTACTTTGGGGTGCACTTTGGTTTAAAATGTGTTCCCTCAGACTTCGGCAGTTGATTTTGTTCTGGATGATTCTAGCTGATGTTTTTGTTTATATTCTTATCTGTATTTTCTTTTCTTGAGACTTTAGTCATCATATTTTTAACTTAATGTCTCGGTGATAGTATGTCCCTGCAGAGAACTTCATATCACTGAAGAACACTTTCTGAGATAGCATGCAGCCTGGCATGCAGTGAATCCCTGAAAGACCTGTGTTCAGGTTTCCTTGACATTTAAAATGATAAATGACACAAAAAACAAAACTGCTACTTACTATCTGAAAAGACTCACATGGTGTTACTTCTCATATTCGACAGCACTTGGTAACACACCCACACTGTGTAGGGAGGAAATAAGATGTGCAAGAAAAACCCTCCATCAAGACTGAATAAGACAGCCTATGAAAACAACAACCTTTACTAGGTGTGAGAGAGTGGAGATTCACACAAGGCCTCTCACTTATGTTCCACTTGTACAGTAAAGCGGCCTGTGGTGGTCGTGTAAAGGTCAAGTCAGCGCTGCTTTTTAGATCCCAAGAGCTGGTTTAAAGGACATTTTCAGCTCTGACATTCAAATTATTTCAAAGTAAGAAAAACCAGAGTGCATGTTACACATATGAAAGTCAGAAATTGAGATTGTTGGCTACCTTTGAAACCTAAACAGGATTCTGATCGGATTATTCCAGGGGCTGTCATGGTCTCGAGATACTCCTGGAAGCTTGTTAACAACCAGCCATTACATATAGGGCAAACACAGAGAGGCGATTGAGCCTTCTGGTAATTTAGGCCAAGTACAACAGCCATGTCTATGGACTGTGGGAATGAATTGGAGCACCCACTGAAAACCCATCCCGGCCCAGAACAAACATGACCACAGATACTTTAACACAGCTATTTTTTTTCTCTTGCAACCTTCTGCTTTCTTAATGATTTGCTTTACCACTCCCAGCTATACTCAGTATACAGCATAATAAAGCTAAAGCAAGCAGCCAGTTAGCTCAAAATAGTGATGGGCCCATATTAGTAAAATAAAAGTCCAAAAACCACCAAAAATGGCCTTAAATCATCAACAGTATATGAAGACATAATAAGACCTCTATGTATTGTGTTGCAGAGATATGGTTCTCACTGTGCAATACCACTAGATAAGATAGTGAGTCAGTAAAGCATCTATTCTGCCCTCAGTTCAACATGAGATGAAGCCAGGCATGGACCTAGGCCACTGACTGCTGAGCTCTATTAAATATCTTTATATTTATCCTACATACTTATATTTTACAAAATGTACACCATTGCTTGAAAAGCTAAAAGGCGTTCATTCCGGCTGCTGTTTCGGGAAGCTCCTAGGTATTGCAAAACAGTCAAATGTGCTTGCTGGCTAATATAAAAATCTCCTGCAGTCAGAGTGAGAGCACAGAGTGACTGGTCCATTGGGGGCTGAAACCAGTGGTCTACATGTCTGTAGCTTATTTTACTTCCCACTTTTTTCAAGTTAACTACCGAAAAGAAGACTGGAGACACTGAAACATTGACGCACTACTACAAACCAGATGGGGCATAGGACATAGTGAAATGAGAGGTGCAGGGAAAGTCCCTCATCGAGCAGCTTTGATAAACAGGGGGAAATGTTTTGTCGCACGTCACAGTCAAACCCGGTCTTCAGGTTGACGTTTAGTGAATCATAACAGTGGACTGCTTAATGAATCAGTAAGAAGCACAAAGAGCACCTCAGACGTATCTCGAAAATAACATTTAGCATATCCACAAGATAGGAATGACTATGGAGAGGATTCAGTGGGTGAGTGGATGTGATTTGAACAGCACGGTGTATGTCTGTGGTCCGAGTGAAAACATCCATGCCATTTGTTTTTTTGACAGCTCATCAACTTCATGGAGACTTTTTATTGTTGTAAACTCAGTTTTTCTGAGACCAGTTCACAAACTGCATTGATGATATTTAGAAAGCTGAGAGATTTACACCCTCCAGCATGTCCTGGGTCTGCCCCCAGGGCTTTCTCCATGCCCAGAACACCTCACCAGGGAGATGCTGTTACCCTAATGCTAGGGCCACCTCAACTGGCTCCTCTCAAAGAACCTGGAGAGGACAAGCACAGCTTTGGAGGTGCTGATTCTTCTTCCCTCACTTTACCCTCAGTTGCAAACCTCTTCAAAAAGAGCTGGAGGCCAACAGGACCACATCATCTGCAAAGAGTAAAGATAGGATCCAGAGAACACAACCTCCACCAGAAACAAGTCCTACTGCCAGCAATACAAACCAAGCTCCTGCTCTAAAATCAGTAAAATTACACTGTTCACTTGATAGTGTGAAATTAATTTAATATGTTTTATTATTAACCCAGTTACCAGAGAAAATAGTAGAATGGTAAAAACAGGGTACCAGTAACATTGTATTTCCCTTGTAATGCAGTAACTTCTCATCCTTATGACATCATTCATTCAGTGTTCTTTCAAACATTCACATCAAGAAGCCTTTTTTTTTTTACAAAAGTACACATCAGACAGAAATAAGCTAACTTAGATATATTTACATGTTTTTTAGCCCAAATTTTTAAACATAGAGGAAAGATTCAACTAAAAAAAATGATGGTGCAAAAGAGTCCACAGCAGGATCTGCTCGTGTGTTTATTACCCAAAAAATGTTGCCTCTGGAACATATATATGTTTTAAATAAAAACAAAAAATATATGCCCAACAAAATAAAATTCTGCTTCAAGACACATCGAGGCCCCAGCTATAAAAGGTTCTGTGATCAACGTCATGCTACTAATAACCCATCAGACAGGAAGTGACTTTCAAGTTCCAATGGATAGTCTAATACGGGTCATTAACGCTGAGCCGTACGGCTCATATACATTTTCTCAGAGTGTGTCAGACTGGCTGCACAAGCCACATGTGGTAGTTTAAGAAAGAAAAATATTCTACTGTTAAACTGTGACAGAGCTTAAGAGGCAGTCTTGGACTTCAGACAATCTTACAGGCACTCAAAACTTCTATTACCTCACACGTCAACCCCTTGGGGGCATCTTGGTGTAAGACTCAAAAATGCAGAATCCCTTTCTGTACCGTTTCTGACAAAAATAAAAAACCTATGGGAAAGTACAGTAAAAAAACATAGATACACACTAATAGACAAAGGGCACCACAGAAAAATGTGGTCATAGTTCCCACTTTGGTGAGACCTTAGAGTACTACACCTTCTGTGCGAGTGGCTGTGCCGGTCGCCGGCCTGATTTCATGCGGCTTCGTGCATACACCCGCAGGAAAAGTGCGAGGAAAACTATACCAACACCGAATCCACCCATTAAGGTGACGGCATGACCGTAGAGGAAACAAGAGAGGAGAATGGCAATGGCCTGCCGGAGGGTCATGATGATGGTGAACACGGCAGCGCCGAACTGGTTGATGGTGTAGAAGATGAAGAGCTGGCCGCATGCCGAGCATACAGACAACAGTACGGCATGAAAGGCAAACTCAGAGTGGCGTGTCATGAAGGCCAGCGAGTCGAAGAAGGCACCCTGCTCAAGCAGCGAGCCGACGGTGAAGAGGCAGGAGAAAAGGTTGACCCCAAACATCATCTGCACCGCTGACATCTTATACTTGAACAGATTGTCCTGCCAGTTAGAGGTGAAGCTGTCAAACACAATGTAGCCAACGAGGATGATGATCCCGCTGAAGGTGGTGACGGTGGATGGATGCCTGCTGGTTGTACTGGAGAGCAGGAACATGCTGACACCGACTGAGATAAGCACAGCAGTGAAGTACTCCCAATATTCATAGCTTTTACGAGAAACAATCTTTCCCATGAGCATGACAGGAATAACCTTAGAGGCTTTGGCCAGGACCTGAGTGGGGAAGCTGATGAACTTGAGCGCCTCATACTGGCACCAGCTGCTCAGGATGTTGGACAGCGAGGCGAAGGAGTACTTGTACATGGGTGCTCCGTGGCGAGGCTGCTTGAACAGGATGCACCAGAGGCCCGACACTGTCAGAGCAAGGATTCTGTTCATGAACACCAAGAACTGTGAGTCCTTGAATCTCTCACCCTCATACTTTGGAGTCGTGGCTCCATAGGAACGAGTCATCACCCTCTCCTGCAGGACTCCCCATGTCAGATAGGATACCTAAGAACACAAAACTAGATTCAGCTTTTCAGGTCAAAATTGAGTGTATTCTTCAGCTTATTTTGTTACATGATGAGTTCGTACCCCGGTCTACATATATCCTCAACTGATGACCATGGATGAATATTGGTTAATTGCATTTCTGTTAGCCCAGTGAAAACTACACTGCAACACAATGGCTAAAAGGTCAGATTATCTGGGCTATTACACTGCAAGATTATGCCGCCTTGCATCGATTTGAGTTACCGCAGTGGGAAAAAAACGTCTATTGTCTGTTCAGAGCACCGGAGAGTCCAAACAGGAACTTGAGACTCATGACAAGGAAGCCAGTGCTGAGAAACAACACCCATGACCAGCTTGACGAACTGGATGCATTAACTAAACCGATGACAAGTGATGTCAGGGCACTCTCTGGCCTCCACGCAGGCTGTTTACCTGCCAGCATCCAAAGCATGATTGGAAGATACTATTCAACCTATAAATAGAAACAATACTGTACTAACTATTAAAGTTAGAAGTCCATAGCCTTTGTGGTGTACGTGTATGGTAAGGGCCCGGATAGCTCAGTCGGTAGAGCATCAGACATTTAATTTAAGGGTCCAGGGTTCAAGTTCCTGTTTGGGCGTTTTTGGTTTTCCATTTCTTTGATAAACTCTGAGGGTCTCACCGGGGACTGAGAGCATGTCTCACTTGAGGCTCTACGCTACAACACAATTTCCCCATTGTGGGACTAAAAAAGGTTTTCCTAAACTTAATTGAACACTGTTAAAAAGTCAGCAATGTGCTACGTGCTATGTTCTTCTCTTGTTCTGTGAGAATCACCTACCTGAAGTCCTGCAGCACAAAATATTAACTTGACAGCCTGTCTGACTGAAGAGCCTGAATCTCCTTCATTCCTGCTTGAAACAGACACATCATCCAGCAGGCCGATGTTTGCCTCATTGCCAAACACACAGGCTTTTATGACAGGATAGCATATCCCACTACCTACAAAACAGAATCGTAAATAAAATGATGAAGCTTAAGTGACAGAAGCTGGAGCAACCAGTCAGCACTCATTTCAAAATAAAGATTGAAATAAAGATCTCATAACAAACCTCTTTCTATGTAATTTGTGCGCTTGAAGTAGCTAATGAGTAGATAGCCAGGGATGATGATGGTGGAGTAACCCAGCATGTTGACGAGGAAACGGAAGAGCCAGACATCGTGCCAGCCGTCCAGTACTGAAGACTCGTCTGCTGACACAGTGGAAGGGAACAAAAGCAACACAAGTGCAGGCCAAACCCTACAAAGAAAAACAACATGGTCCGTTAGGCTACATGTCGAAATAAAATATTAAAAAAACTGTAGCAACCCACGTCTATGTCTATAAATATATATATATCTTGATCCACAGCATATGCCTATAGGCAAGGAGAGTATGATATAGATATCAGTTGAGCTTCATCATGCATTTCCATAAACAGGTTATGCAACACTGATGAGTCAAGCACACCTGTGCTGAAACCCAAGCTCCTTATAAAAGGTGTGCTATTTGCTGTCGTGGCACTGAGCGTGTATCCTTTTGGAGTGAGGCAGGGCCTCCTCCCAGGGGGGCTGTGAGTCTGACTAACATAGAGCCTCTTTGTATGGGACTGTGCTGTGGCCTGGTCAGCCAGTAGCCCACTGCAGTGAGACCTGGGTTCTGAACAAGAAGCTTATTAGATGAAGGAATGCACTGCGCTGACAGGGCCGCCAACCCACAGGCTGCTGTGCTGCAGGCAGAGAGAGAAAGAGAGAGAGAGCTGCCACAACCATACCCAAGAGGAAAATGAACATTATAGGCTGATGCACTTAAAGCTTTAATAAGCATTTACACAGAGCAACAGTGGAGCATGCACACAAGTTTTTAGCACATGTTCATGTTTGGATAAGGGAAAGTGACAGTTATGTGATTTGATTGATACATGATTGCTGTAAAACCTATTTAACAGCCCTTCATAACAAAGATGTCACTGTTACTCCCTGGTTGCTAGAGGGAGTGGTCAGGATGGATTAGTGACAATAAACATACAAGTACGTTAGGAAAAGACAACAATGGAGTTGTGCCAACTTGATCATTAACTGTTACAAATTTTGTGACACCTCAGGTTAAACTATTACAAAAGAATGCCTCTATAACTTAGACAGATGTGCCTGCATTTGTATCTAATGATGAATATTAGCATGCTACATTTTTAGCTTGCCGCTACTTTCGGTGATAACACAATAATAATATATGGTCATGGAAAACTGCACCACAACAAAACAGCTATATGTTGGCTATATAAGATGTGACTCAACACGGGTTGTGTTCACACTGTGTTACTTTAGCCAGCAGGTTGTCACAGACTTCAGAAACACAACGGGAACTTTGAATAACGGGAAATGGCAGCTGTCGACCTTCGTTATACTGATAAGCTAAACAGTGACCTGAACTTGCCGAGACTTTAGCATGACATATTTCGCAGTTAGCTACTCTGGCCCTGAAGCGTTACCTCCGTGAAAAGGAAGGCATTTTCCCCATACTCCGTGGCCGACACCTGGCGCAGCACACCCACCAACGGACTCAGGCGTCTCCTCTGTGACTCCGCATGAAGCTGCACGGATCAGGCAGTAAATATCTCTTATAAATAACAGGCTGTGTTCTCTCAGACTAGCCGCTTTTAGCTCTGATGTCTTCGACTTCTCCTCAATAGCCGATGTGTTCACTTGAAGGAAAGGCCCCCCTCCTCTTTCACTCGGCAGCACCACAGGATGCCGGAGACAGGACACAGCGCCCTCCCAGCGGCCCTGACCCCTGGCGGCGTGGAGGAGGAACTGCAAGACAAAAAGCGCATTTTCATTAGGTGCATTCTGACGTATTGGTATTTACATTCTTAAAAATTTGTGTGTTTTAAGTTTTTTTTAACTCAAATTCAAGTAGAGAATCAAAGTACATAAACCCTATAAATTCTGTATTTAACTACAAACTAGCCCAAGTTTATAGTCCCTATTGTTTCCATTATTCTGGTCCAAATCCACAATATTAAAAATTGTGATATTCCACTATGAATTTAATCATTATTAGGTAATTTGTTTTGACAGTCTGTTCTGCTTTGAACAATTAATACATAGTGTTTGAAGGTAAATAATTGCATTTATTTCCACTATCAGGCTCCCTTCAAGTTAATTGGTCTTTTTTAGAGAGGGAAGTTTTGGGGGCCAACAACACCTCTCTGCCTACAGCAAGACAAGCATGACCTATACTGTACATAACACAAATAGCTTTAGTTTCCAAGGCCACAGCTGAATAGGGAAGTAGGTATAGTTTCATAACTCTGTTCTGGCGGTCGACCACAGACCATAATGACTTGTTTTTGTGCGCACGAATCTGCTACCGACAACACTGACTGGCCCTTTCACCTGAGCTGAATATCCCGGCATGAACCTGTTTTGCTGCAAGAACATTCTCATAAGATATCCAGCTGAGTGGAATTTCCAGCCGCCCCACAGTCATTGTGCTATATAGGAACCACCAGGAAGAAGCCACTTACAGGAAAACAAAAGATACACCTTGCACAAGCAGCTGACAGGAAACAAAAGGATTATATTGTTGTAGCAGGAGTGTTGTAGAGTTGCAGCAATTCAGAAAAATCACGAGCACACTAGGCAAAAATCCAATCCGAGTATAACTTCCTTTTACCCAGGAAAAAAACCCCAACATTCAGTGTTTTTAATTTTATTACAAAATAATCATATTAACTAGAGGCCAGTGTTCATTACACACAAAAGAACAGTAACAGTTTCCTGCTAATGAAGGATTAAGGTAAGATAAATAGAGAAAACTGTTCACAACACAAAGCAGCAAATCTGAAAATCAAAAAAGATGAAGCTGCATTTATTGTTTATATATATATATATATATATAAACATTTCTATATGGACTATCATTGTCTTTTTAAAACAGGGATGTGATTTGTTTGTCTTTGAATATTTTTTCCTCTGTCTCTGATCTTCAAAAACTGTTGGCACACCACAATAAAAGAACACAATTTCAGAGTTAAAAAAAAACAAAGTTTGAAGAACAAACAATGCAGATCGTTTCATTTTGAGCCACTGAACACAGAGAGGTAGAATTTTTTTTATGGGCATTGACCATGTGGGTGAAAGTTTAGCACTCACAGTGAGCTGGGGTCAGCGTAAATCCGCCTGAGCAAAAAGAAGCAAAATAACTGAGCCAGAAACAGATTTTCTTTTCTTATCAGTGTTCAATTAAGCAGAATCACTCTGTCTATCAGAGGGAAGTAGGATTTATATGGTGCACATATTGGTCTAAATATTAGAGTACACTACAAATACAGGCAAGCTCAAATACAGTTTTTTTGTTTTTTATGTTTTTAAATCAAAGGTTCCAGCTGCAGTGTGGCTCCAGGCAACTTAAAACTTCACATCAACCACCGACCGCCCAGAGATCTGGATATCATCAAAAGGAAACAGAGCCAAAATCTGAAAGATAAAGATACAAAAGGTCAGATTAGGTGCTAATATCCTAATTAAACCATATAAGCTCAGTAGCTTTAGTGTTCTGTGAGTTTTAGCAAGCGAGTATCGTGCCTCAGCTCCAAGTTGACTGCAAAGTAAAGCAGTAATAAAACCCTAAATATAGCATGAACATGATTTTTATGTTTTGCTGCTGACTTCATCCACAGCAGTTCATTGCTTTGTTCTATTATATCCTATAATAATCACTTACATCATCATTGCCATCAGCCAGATCCAGCGCGGTCTCGTCCTCCATGTTCCGCAGCATTGTGTCAGCTCCAGACTGGCAGAGCAGGTTAGCGATGGCGGCGTCCTGTCTCCCAACTGCAAGGTGCAGCGGTGTGCAGCCATTAAACATGGCAGCATCCACATTAGCTCCCCTGCTGAGCAGCAGCTTCACTGATGTTATGTCGTGCAGCTCAACAGCGAGGTGGAGAGCTGTTTTGCCACTGGTTCCTTCCTGCATAAAAAAATATATATATATATAGTAAGTTTATATTATTACATTAGAATAAGGGGTGGAGCTACTCACATAATGATGATAATTAAAATAATAATAACTCAACATGGCAGATATAATACAGAGGGATATGTTCAGCCAGTGACTTCAAGAGAGAGGAATGTCTGGGGTAGTTTTGGGACTGACTGCCGTGTTCCCTTCCATCAATAGAAAGTTAAGAGTGGCTGGCAGGCCCAGCCTAATCATATCTCCAATCTAATTATGTCTCCCTGAATCCTGCAAGAAGCCCTCAGCTCAGCTCGTATCACTATCAGCATTGCACAGGTGCAGCAGTTATAGACAGAAACACAGCATAACACCAGACCCAGTAAACATAGCTCTAAAGGAAGCAATCTAATTAAAATACAGGCTCATTAGTGGAATAAATATGCAGGGAAACCCGTTTATTTACAGAAAAATCTGTTTGTTTATCCTCGTCATCCTTTATTAGATCTGAACCATCTGAAACCCACACATTTCTGGGCGTTTTCCACTCATGTCATACTTCAGTCTGTGTGAGACCTCAAACGTGTCTTCAGATTTAGGTTAGGGTTAAAATTTGGCCACAGGTATTACAAACAGTGGAAAAAACAGAAGCACCACGTGCTGTAGATATCATTCAACATATCATATCAGTTTTCACATGAGGTGGAGAAAGCCCACAGATCAGCCAAAGAATTGCAGGAAATTTTTGTCATGTGACTGCTAATCACAAATGAGTCACTCTTGGCTTTCTAGTCGTGCTGAGATTTGCAGAATCTTGTTTTTTCCCTTTAAGAAATCTCTCTTTTTGTGAATTTTTAAACATTGTGGTTTGGTTTTGATAAAATGACTGAATTATGTTTTACATTTCAACCTCAGATACAGTGCACTCAAGGACTATTAAGTCTGACAATTCTTAATTACAAGCAGACATAAAACACCTGCTGTCACTTTTCTAAGCAGAAGTGGTTCGTATTAATTCTGACTTTATGTAAAGCTATAAAATGTAACATATGAGTCAGAGACCAACCTGGATATTCAGATCTGCTCCCTTTTTCATCAGGAGATTCATTATGTTGTGTTGCCGGTTCAGCGCAGCCAAGTGAAGACAGGTGAGACCTGCAAGTACAGTAACATAGGGCACCCTGAAGGTCAGTGGTCAGTTAAAATGATGAAGGATGAAGGTTTATGTTGCAGTGTCTTGTTATTATTCTACATTTGGACATGTAACAAGAGTTGCATAATGTGGGAAGTTGGATTTCAACAGAACCCACTGACAGTTCCATGCACAGATGTTTTTTGTTTACAGATGTTCCGTTTTTTTTTCTCCACTCACCTCTCCAGTTCTGAATCTCCAGGATTGGTGCTAACTTGCTAAGAGATATGTCTCTGGTCATCTCAGTGGTGCAGTCCATCTGCCCATGTTGGCAGGCCACGTGGAGCGCTGTGTTTCCATCCTGGTCCTGCAGCTCCAGTCCGGCCCCTTTCTCCACCAGACCCTTCACAACATCTGTCAGGTTCAGGTAGGTGGCCAGATGCAAAGGGCTCTGAGGGTCACCAAAAAAGAATGCAATCAAAACTGGATGGCTCATGCTGTTCATGTCAGTGACTATGCAAGCCAGAAGAATATGTTTGTGCATTTCTATTGAAAAGAAACAACTTGTTAAACAAAAACCATTTAAAAAAATAACCAAGAAAAGCCTTTTTCAATATCATTACTCTGTAGTGATCACTGCAGCACAAACATGTGATTATTGTCCTTCAAACCATCCACTTGTACTCGACTCACTGTTGCCCTGCATAGCCACAGAACAGGTCTCTACCTGTTGCATTCAGCTGGTGCCTACACGTATGAATAAAAAAGAAAGAGGGAGTACTGTGGTTGCACTGCACACTAGACGTAGAATCAGACACCACCTGCTCTTTTCTAAATTTTAATTTTTGCACAACATTTGTCAAATTTCTGCAGAAGAACAGTGTAATCCATGGATTTCTTTAAAATCAGTATGCAAAGTGTGAGAAGGTGGTCTTTTTTAAAATCACACCTTTTTAATGTGAGGTCTTAAAATGACTACTAGGAGGAAATTAGGTAACCAAAGAGAACTCTATTAGCAAAGGGTTAACTGAGTCACAGTGTGAAATGCTGAGTCTTAACTTCGCATGTTTCCTTTTGACAGCTCTGTCAGTTCTGTGTGTCTTTCACTCTGAGTTAAGTCTGACTTTTTTGAAGGACTGGAACAATTCCTCCACCCACATCCACACAAGGATACACTCCACAGCTCCCTGTGGTTCTATTTCTACATGAGGTTGAAGGAGGGGAGTTTCCATTCAAAGTCCCGTATGAGCTAACACTGTAACCACCCACAGTGACGTCCCAAGGAGAGGACGGACTGCAAATAAAGAGGAACAACAGTTCTCTGGAAGTACACAGATATAAATAATGCCACTGCTTCCACAATCAAGGTCCTGATAATGAGGAAGTCCTTCTGGATTGAAAAATTCCAGCAGAAGCTGCAGCATGTTACTTGGTACTTACTTGGTATAAATTATTCTGGATGTCCAGGACTTCTTTTGGGAACAGCTGTATCAACTCTTGAGCAATGAATTTTTCTTCATGGATGATTGCTAAATGCAGGATTCTACAGGAGAAGGAAAAGAAAATAAACAGTTTTATTATGCAAGCAAAAACCTGCTGTTCTACTTTATCTTATATTATTAAGCAATCTGCCTGAGAAAAATGCTAAGTAGCAGAGAACTACACTGCATTTCAACAAAATGTTGCATCATATTTTTTCCTCGGCCTCGAAATGTAACTCTGTGGGCTGAACGGCAAGACTGAGAGGTCAGGATATTGAGCAATGCAAGAAATTCTACAAAAGAAAATCTGTTATATTAAAAGACACATGGTAACTCAAAGGCTTCAAACAAAAAGAAAAACACCGTAACCTCAAAACCTGAGTGGGATGTTGTACAAAACAAATGCATGCACAAAGCAGGAAATGGAACTAAGCATTAGAGCTTAATTTAGACTGAGAACACAATGAGAGCCTCGTCTTAAAAAAAAAAAAATCACATTAAAAGTTGTTAAAGGTCATTTTGTGTTGTGTGTAGATGCCACAGATGAGGATGTTTTACTGTTAGATATGCAGTCGCTGTGCTTTCGGTGATAAGCAATGAGCTCTTTCAGTGTAAATGTCAGTTAACCTGTCAGACGCTGCAGACAGACAGTGTGGGATCAAAAGTTGACACAAAATCTGACTGTTTCATTCAGCCTCCTGCTAAAAAAAAGGCTGCTAAGAACAATAAAAATGACATTTGACTGATACAGCCAGGTCTACAGGCATGTGCAGTTTAAGAGTGGTTATGCAGAAAGTCTTCAGTCTGACACTGAACGTGTGGAACACCACTCCTTGCCATTGCTACCATATCCTCAAGGAGGTAGCAGATCGCTGCACGAAGTCCAATGTTGTGCATGTTCTTAAACTTTCGGCATAACACCTTGAAGTGTTCAGCTTATCTCACTCAACTTCAGGCCAATGATTTATAAATAAACTATGCAATAAAAAATAACATGTATTAATTACCAAAATAATTGTGCAATGGTAGACATGCAGTATTACTGGTGCTTTTCTAGCCAGCTAATTAATTAAGCTCTAAGAATTACTATTAAATTATGATAAACTATAAATAATATCTGCTTGAATTTGTAGGAGCAAATTATTTTGCAAAGCATAATAAAGTTATTAACATATGAACACATACATTATGAGCCAGAGATAAGATAAAATTGTCCAACATTTTTCTTGAAATTGAAAAAACTACTCTGATACATAAGTTTAAGTTGATTTTCAATGACTTTGGCTGGTATATTGAAATTTCAAATATAGATTGTTTTAAAAAAAGAACATGTAAAAATATAATGCTGTGGATAATTTATCACACAGTAAAGCATCTTTGCACAGTACCAAATGTCACAAACACATTTCAAATGCCTGCACACTGATGAGTCTGCAGTGCCACATATTTAACACTATGAGCAAGCATCTTACTGTGAAAGGGACTTCCTGGTTTGAGTAACACTTGAATGAATAAGAACTAAAAAAAATCCCACGGTGGGGGAAAATGAGTGTTTGCATGATTCTCAGTTGGTCTAAGCAGCACAGTGTGGTGGTGCGTTTCAGGTGTTTTTCCCCCTTTACAGGTATGAGAATGAAACCATGTGGCCTTAAAAATCAGTGAGCGGAAATGAAAAGAGGTCAGAGACACAAAACTTCTGCATTGCTGTCACTACATCAATCACCGGATTACGCTGGTTTGTGGCTGCAGGACCCGTTAACAAGTCATCAAAACACACAGATGACGAGAGAAGGCCTGTATGGGCTGATGAAGCTGCCAAGGCTGAGGTGTTTGGAGTGTGTGCAGAAAGGTTTCATTGACTCAAACTGAGAGATGAACAGACAAAAATCACTCTGTCACAACTGAGTTATTTTAGATGTGTGCTCGGTAAGGAAAAAATAAAGAAAAACCTGTGGTTTGTGAAAATAAAAACATGCAGACACAGTGGTGTCCCATCCTGATCAACAAGTTTCTTGGATCAAAAGCAAGCCATACTGCTACCTCACAGCATGTGCTTTGTCTGTGTGCTGCTGGGGGAAGTCCAGGCCTATCTGTTTCACTTCTGTTTTCTGACAGAAAGAGACGCCTCATAGAGACAGTCCACACTCATGACATGGACAAAGTCCATTAAAAAAAGTCTGCAGTATCACACCGCTATGAAATCCCCCTCAACCCCAGTATCATGGGAAAACCTCTTCAGCTCACGTTCACAAAAATCCAGAAACTCCCATCCCCTTCTGCAATAAAATACTGAACCTTTGGTTGATTATTTGATATTTGATATTCTGTTAAAATAAATAATAATAATAACCTACATCTGGTCAACAGGTCATTGAGAGGAGCAGCAGCATTGGTTAAGATCAACTGCAGCCCAAACTAAAAGAGCTGCATCAGTGAATTCATCTAAATATGTTCATTTGTTAAACTTGATTTGGGAGCTAGCTACTGATCTTGTAACACCATAAATTAAAAGACACTGTTCGATTTTAGCGTGATAAATATCACTTGTGCCATCAATGTAACGTTAATAAAAACCTACGTGTCTCCTTCCTCTGTAATAGTTGTGAGCAAGTTCTCCTCCTGTTCATTGAGTTCAGAGCTGTGCTCCTGCTCCTCTGTGGCGCCGGATAGCGTGCAGTCCTCAACTATCTCTGACAGACTCTCCACCGTGATGGACGAAGAGCCGTATGCTGAGTCCAGGCGCTCCTCCCCGGTGGAAAACTTGTCCCTCGGCCCCCCAAAGTCGGAGCTCGGCTCCCGGGGTTCCTCTGACTTCAGTATGGAGCGGTACGAGTCAATGCCGGAGTCTGTGCGGTTATCTTCCTGCAGGTAGTCTTTGCTGCAGTCGTCGCTCGCCATGGTGGTGGTGGTGGTGGTGCTGGGTTTCCCCCAACCTCCCGCCTTCCCCGAGGATTTAACGCCTGAATGCGGGTTTAGTCGCTGCTCGGTGCTGGATGATGTGACCGGACAGCCTGCTGACACCTGAGGAAACCACCGTTCCTTTGTGAAACCAGAGGAGTGAGCCGCTACGTTTCATGCCACTAACCGATAATACTTCACCTCGCAGCAACAGGCCCTTCAGTTTCAATCGATTATACACTTTTAAATAAGTTTCTAAACATGGCAGCGCATTCCAGAGTCGATGAAATAGGTTAAAAACAAGAGGAGGGAGGCGAAACGGCTGCCCCCCGACTAAATATCCGGTAACAGCATGAGCTCCAGGCGGAGAGCATATGAGCAATGAAAGGCGATAAGGGGAAGAGCTGACATATGAAAGCCAGGGCTGTTTTTGTCACGCGGGGGAATCCCCAGTGCGCGCGAACGAGCACACACACACACGTTCATACGGACGCACGCACGCACCTCAACCGGGCCGACGTCAAGAGCGAGTCAGCGCAAAGGCGGAAGTGCCAAGATTTTCAAAATAAGCGTGAAAAAAAAACAACTAGAGGATGTTGACAGAATTTTGTTTTAATATGAATTAATTAAAACAGAAAGACCACAAAATAAATAAGCTTTTGCCAGAACCGTTGCATTTTAATCATAAATGGCCAATAATTATTCACAGTAACCCTCTTCATGTGTGATGGTTAATAATTACCATTTGCTTTTGTTAAGTCACGAGTAAGTAAGTCAAGTAGAGTGTTCAAGAGCTCAATTTTGCAACTTATGATTCAACTTCAATTTACACTGAATTGTTCAGCAACACATGGTCAACACATGACTTTTATTTTGAAGCTCACACAGGAACTTTCTTTCCTCACAGTTTTCACTTGTCGTTGGTACCAGGAAGAAAACAAACGCGTAATAATTCATGGTACTTTAGGCCTTTTTCTAAGCCACTGCGAAACCTGAACTACGTTAGTCTGAATCTACCTGTTCTATTATTAGACAGTGACTCAGAGGCTTCATTAATGCCGCATTATGTGCTATGGAAGCTACAGTCTCACGCTCCACTTTTACATAACTCCAAGTGTTTTCCATATTTGTCTGGAATTGATGAAAATATTAATTTATTTTTAAATACATTCTCACCGTTGCCCATATCCTCTGTTTTAGGTCAAGGGCAGGAAAGAGTAATGTAAGCAGAATTCTAACTAGTAATGTCCGAGCTATCAAGGTCTTATTTCTTTCTCTTTCTTTACAATGCTTGTTGTGGTTTTGGCCTTTAGAGGGCTCCACAGCTGCTGCTGCTGCTGCTGCTGCTCTGCTGTTAAGGGGCCAGATTCATCATAAATACAGTCTATAAAACAATACTGGCTGCTAGAGAGCAGTCTTTACCGCTGCCAAGAGCTGCCATCTGTTTTCATGTCATGTACTGTTATGTTTACTTATTCAACTTTATGCCAACAGTCCAGTCCAATGTCCACATTGTGAGCTATGATAAACACAGGCATGTGTGCCAGAATTGTAAGGAAAATGGTTCTTGTGTAAATAACACTGTGCAAAAAGTGAGGAATGAAAAGTATTCTTTTTCATACAATCTTTTTTTTCATGGTATTTCACATTTAAATGGAGCAATGCCATTTCTTTTAAAATAATAAATAAAATCCCATAAACACACCCGTGTTTATCCCAGGAACTCAGTTGTGTTTGAAGAAGTCAATCAGTGTTTTGTTTTTCAAAAACGTCACATCTTGTTAACAAAAAAAATTTAAAAAAATAACAAATAACAAACTTTTTATTTTTACCTTAAGTCTTTTGAGGAGTCACAGCTTTACTTAGATCTTAAATAGTGTAATTAACTTATGTTTGAGTTGAAATGCTGCTGCTGTGTAATCCTGGCCAAGACTTGAGATTTAAGATCATATAAAACATGAGAAACATTTTATATATTAAATCTCAAGCAGCAGGATTTTTTTTATAAAACACAACAAACACTGGAATAATAAAGATCTTTTCAAATCAAACACAACATACACTGATTTACATTAAAATCATTTTTATCAGAGTTTTTTCTTGTTTTCTGTCTCAATTAGTCAGTTTGCTGTTAAGGTGAAGATGATGTTTTATCTATAAAATACGACTTTTCTTTAAAGGGGTGGCCTGGGCCTGGGCCACAGATAAAGTCGCGCAGCTGCTGGGAAACAGGGGGTGGTTCCCCTGTGCAGTCTCGCCTACCTGCGCTGCTGTGATTTACGCGAAGACGTAAGTGTGTGTGTGTGTGTGTGTGTGTGTGTGTGTGTGTGTGTTATTTACATTGTGCTGTCGGACTTGCTGCTCACACGTGCCGCTGTCTGTCGTCTTTGTCCTGCCTCCCACCCCTTCACTGGCTGCCATGGGTACTACTGTCTGCAGGGAGAGGAGCTGCCTGCCGTCTTTTGCCATCTATTAACACTGCATCCCTCGCAACAGTCCTCATCATCTCAGTCGTTGCATCGTGGGAGTGGTATCAACCTATTTTGCGCAAGTTCGGAGGCACAATGACCGGATTCCCGTAGGCTATACCCAGCGAGGTCTGCCCACCTGAAAGCGGCTGGAGGATGCGTCTTTTCAGCGCCTATGTTTGGGCTCCTGCGGGACTGATTTCCTCCGGATGATGCGCAGAAGGATTCTCTTTGTGTTTTTGTCTCCCCCTGCTTTGGAAACCCCCCATCCCGCCAGGAGATCCATGCACCGGTTTTTGCACCGTTATCAACACCATGTCCCCAGCATCGGCTGCAACCGCCAGTGAAAGCAGCACCACCACCGTCCCCGAGGAAGAGGAGTCGGACAGCCCCAGGGAAGTGGTAAGCACAGTTTGATCGTCTGCTTTCTGGCAGAAAATTCATTAAGTGAAAGTCTTAATTGGAATGACATATTTCATAATCAGGCTATTACTGCGGACCCCCCATGTCAACATGAGTTTCCCCGTTTGTGGGTTTTTCTGGGAATGAGCCAGTGTGGTTAATAATACAATAAAACAATAATTAATTGTCTTAATAAACAAACAGTCTTTCAGCTTCCTTAAAAGTGAAATACTTGCTGATAATGTTTAGAGCTACAAACACGCATGTTGGTTAAGTCACTGGTCAATCTATTACACAAGAGGACTTTTATATAAGGTCCTGTTATGTCAAGAGAGAAGTTAAAGAAACCACAGTCATCTCATTGAAGGATTTTAAACTTTCCTAAGCAAATTTACGAAGGTTATGATTTTTTGCAGACATGCAAAATCACACTGCATTTTTTTAACCCAAGTACACACTCTAGTGGTTGTGTGGATAGCTGCAGGAAAAATCTGCAAGGCAGGAAAAATCTGCAAGTCAGGGCAGCCAGGAAAATGGTGGAGATGCTTGTTGTATAAAAAAGTTTGCTTTTCATCTTATTTTATGTTGCAGAAGGGTCTGATTTCTGACACAGGGATCCTGGGTGTTGTTTTAACACACTTTCTCCTGTACAGGATCTCCTGGCCTATGGAGTAATATAACTACTATCCACCCACTTGAACACTTTAGCATCAAAGACATCAACTTTCTTCATCTGCAACATGCGTTTTTGCTATGATGGTGACAACTCCCATCCTGGGACATTTTACATGCACGGCAGGAGGGCAGACAGCCCTAGTAAAGAATTATTCACTTTAAAAAGTCAACCACTGCAGGTGTTTTCTCAGTGAGACTGCTATGACAAGCATATGAGGTATTTCTCGTAGGCCAGAGTAACTTCTTTATCTAAAGTATTAGAAATGTCAACATCAGAGATCATGGTGGTGAGTCTCCTCCTTTCTTTCTGCTATTCACAGGCTGAATGAACAGCTGTGGTATAATCTCAGACAGTGTTTTTATTTATTGTCGTGATAGAATAGAAACTCTAAGTGTTTATTGTTTCTTTCATCACACCATGCATTTCTAATCACTACATTTGTATTGTATTATATTGTGTTTTGCATCATTTTTGAATCAACTACAGAATGCTGCACATCATTATATTTGTGCTTTTTAAACAGAACCTGTAAAATGCAACATGAGCCACAAAATGTTTCATGTTATATTTATTGTGGAGCATGTATAGGATGTTGATAAGTAAATACTCCTCCTGCAGTGTCTCAATAGGGAATTTCAATGTCAATCCCTTGGAGTATAGCCTTGGGTTGGCAGGGACCAAGGTGGGGGAAGATAATTATGGAGAAAGGACATTTATTATTTATGTTGGCTTGTCACTTGAAGAGCACATGTCATGCTGAGTTTAATACATCAAAGCAGTGATGCTGCTGGTGTGACTGTTGTGGTTGGAGTAGACCTATGGACTTAGATGATAACTGTCACATTTACAGCACAGTCAAGTGTCTGCTGTCCACACACAGTGCAGACTCTGTCTTAGTGCAATGTCTGGGATGCAATTTTTAAATTTTCTTGTAATCTATCCTGCCTGAGGCTTTTGAATCTCTGCCAGGTTGGTGAGGCTTTGTTCCTACAGGGCGTGACTGGCTCTCAAGCTGTTAATGCAGCCACTGGGATTCACTGTGCCCCGAGGTGATAAAGGATGGCTCCAGCTTTATGATGCCAGGGACAAATTGCTTTTTACTGCCTGGCTTGGCATTAAATGTAGGGGCTTTCCTCCTCTGGTTATCTGGTATTTTGTTCTTTTAAGTATCAGGACTCATTCATATGAACACAGTGGGTCTGGACACCACATTAGTTAAATAGATGGGAACACAGCTCTTTAACAAGAACACAATTTAAACATTCATATCCCAAATTCTGATAATAATAGAGGGTGATTTTTGTGGTTATAACACACATAGAACAGGACTGGAGCAATTGCCTCATGGCTCATGCATAAACTATGCAAAAGCACTTACAACAGAGAATATTTCTTTGAATATTTTATATGCATGAGCCACTGCTTTTTAACATATGCCTACCAGTAATTTGGGTCATGTTCATCAATGTATTCTTGCTTTTTGAGCATTCTTTTTCAATGTTTCTCATATATTCTGAGGTACTAATGCTGATCTGTTGCGGTTTCTCATCTTTTTTGTAGCAGCAGCCTCAGAAACAGTCTTTGACTAAGTCCTTGTGCCAGGAAACCCACTGGAAATGCCTGCTGCTGTCCCTGCTGATGTACGGCTGTGTTGGGGTGATGGTCTGGTGCCGGATGACCAAGGTCACGCGCCTCTCCTTTGACAGTGCGCATAAAGGAACATCTATGTTGCACCATGACAGTCCCTGCTCCAATGGCTACATCTACATCCCCCTTTCCTTCCTGGTCATGCTCTATGTGGTGTACCTGGTGGAGTGCTGGCACTGCTACACCAGGAACGAGCTGCAGTTCAAGGTGGATGTGGAGAATGTGGCGGACCGCATACAGCGAATGCAGCAGGCTACACCCTGTATCTGGTGGAAGGCCATCAGTTACCATTATGTCAGGAGGACACGTCAGGTGACACGTTACCGTAATGGAGATGCCTACACCACTACACAGGTCTACCATGAGAGAGTGAACACTCATGTAGCTGAGGCAGAGTTTGACTATGGGAACTGTGGAGTTAAGGACATCTCAAAGCAACTGCTAGGCCTAGAGGGCTTCCCCATCACCAAGCTGAGGTTCACTAAGTGCTTTAGCTTTGCCAATGTGGAGTCAGAAAACTCGTACTTGACCCAGCGGGCCAGGTTCTTTACAGAGAATGAGGGCCTGGATGATTACATGGAGGCCCGTGAGGGGATGCACCTTAAGAATGTAGACTTTAAGGAGTATATGATTGCCTTTTCCAATCCTAATCACCTTCCCTGGTATGCTTCCAACTCCACTTTCTGGGTGTCAGCTGCGTTGACCCTTTCCTGGCCACTGCGGGTTCTGATCGAGTACCGCACTGCATGTGTACACTACCACGTGGAGAAACTGTTTGGCTTTGACTATGTGCCAGTAACGCCATCTGAGGAGCGGCCGTATTGCAGACACATCCCACGAGTCAACACAATCGACAGCACAGAGCTAGAGTGGCACATACGTTCCAACCAGCAGCTGGTGCCCAGCTACTCCGAGGCTGTTCTCATGGACCTAGCCCAGCTCTCAGGGAGCTGCAACAGCTACTCCATATGTGGAGGCTATGGCAGCTACAGGCAGAACTGTGAACGCTGCCACCGTGCTATCAGCAGCTCTTCCATCTTCTCTCGCAGTGCCCTCAGCATCTGCAACACAGGGAGCCCCCGCATCCCCTTCAGTGCAAGCCGCTTCTCATTGGGCCGGCTGTACGGCTCCAGGCGGAGCTGTCTGTGGAGGAGCAGCGGGAGCCTAAACGAGCGGCCCTGCCCTACAGAGAGCACACACTGTCTGTCAGGACAGCAGCAGACCAGTGAGGAGAACCCTCCACCTTATCA
This sequence comes from Parambassis ranga, assembly GCF_900634625.1. Lineage (NCBI taxonomy): Eukaryota > Metazoa > Chordata > Actinopteri > Ambassidae > Parambassis > Parambassis ranga. The sequence continues at coordinate 2,693,774 of NC_041043.1, read as the reverse complement.
GGACGCTCTGTACTTCCCAGTGCTCATTGTACATCGCAATGAAGGCTGCCTCAACCATGACCACCGCTCTCTACATAGAAACGGCTCCTGTGTAGAGACTTCACTATGACCCACAGCTGCAACACTTGTCTGAGTCAGGATAAAATGGCTTAAGCTGAGGCTGACAAACCTCTTTACCCTGGGCTATTACAAGACAGGTAAAAAGAGCCACCTACAAGGATCATTTCTACAGATACTGGACTGGACGAGACTGTTGTTTAAAATACAATGTGGCTTTAAAGGACCAAACTGCCAAATATACACATATACACATATACAGCCCTATAAAAATAACCACAGAACAACCACATCCTTCTGTAAATGTCATTTTTTACAGGACATGAGTAACACTTCCTAGAAATGCAGGGGATATGGCATTTAATGGATGCCTGAATGAGAAATGCAGTACTGAGAAATCCAGAGAGACACGCATCACAAGAGTCATGTGAAAATGCCAAAGTCAAAAAAAAAAATAAAATCTAATCATCTGTATGTAAAACATTTAAAAAACATTAAAACAAAGTTAACAAATTCAACTGAATGTCTGGCATAGATCAAGTATCCAGTACAGTGTGGCTGCAATGACATTATACTCCCTGGCTTGCCAAATATAGCAAAGGAGGAACATGAATAATTTAGTGCAGGAGGGCTAAATGACACGAGAACTTAAAACTGAATCATCAACTCATCTTTAGACTGTACATTTTGTAGAATGGCCAAAACCTCACTAGGAAAATGGTTTTTAATTTTACATTTGGCAATATTGTAATTCTGCCTACCTCTTTATTTAAGTGCCTAACATCAACTGTTTCTGATCAATATATGCTACCACAACAAATCATCTCAACAATTTTTTTGTTTGTGTCCCAAGTGTTTTACAGATTTTCTCTATAGTGCATGCCTCATGTAGCCAGCCCTGTGCTGCTGCTGTTGCTGCTGATACATATCAGGGTGACAGCCACAGAGCTGGCCATCACAGACACTGAAAATGGGATTGGATTCACTACTGATAGTGCCAGATTCAACAATGGCAGAATTACTTTCAAATCTTCCTCTATCTCCTCTATCTAATAGTGGATTTTATTTTACAGCTAAGCCAATAATAATTAATGCTGAACAAGATCAGGCAAATTTGTAAGTTTAAGCCGACTGACCTGTGAAAACACATAGCATCAAAGTTTGCTTTATTTCTTCTATTACTGCATAACATTGCTGTATTGTCTTTTAGGAACACTTCCAAGCATAAAGATGACAATATTTGCTTCTCACCTGCCTGTCATCCCTGCAGTCTAAGGATGTTCTGTCATGGAGGGTTGCTCAGACATTTTGTGTCATGACATCACAATAGTGGGATTTTTCACTTTATGATCAATCAGCCATATTCATTACATCCCATGTGTGGTTTAAAATTTGGAGCAGTGGACTTCACTTCAAAGCAATATTAAATAATATGCTGAAAAAAAGTCAATGGGTTTGAGAAAAAAAAATTAAATCAGTTAAAACACAGTTTTACATCGTTTCCACTTTGTCTGACAAGGTCATCTATGCAAGCCCCACCCTAACTCAGGACAGCATTCAGCTCAACAATTCTGCAGCAACACCTTACCACCTGGTCAGCATCACTACTTTGTTACTTGGATTTCTATGTTCAGATACATTCTAGCTACAGCTACAACTTTACTTGTAACTTGTTTAACTGTACAAAATCAGAACTGTATAAATGACGAGTCATGGTTTCAGGCAGGTTCCTGGTTGTTAGTGATTTTCAGCCATTTGTTTCATACCAGTCAGAGGTCAGAGAAATGGGTTTGCATGTCTGTGACTTCACAAATAAAAGCATTAAAATGTACTGATAGGTTAAATGACTGATTTGTAGGAAGGCTGTGATTGTCCAGCCATAAGCATCACATTCATAATTAGCCAACAAGCCTCTTAAGTGGCTTCACTGTGATATTCATACATAGTCATGTATAAGGATAGAAACTTGTGTTTACCAGTGCAATGTTTACGTAACAACAGCAACAAAAAAATATCCAGGGTATCAAAAAAATGGTGATAAATCTGGTGAAAGGTCTTCACAACACAATCCTTGATTCCAGTTGCCTCGATTTAAACTTTTGGAAATTAATAAGGAAGCTTTCTTCCTCCCTAAACAACTGTTAGAATAAAGGCTTTTGTCAAATCCCCAAACACTTCATCATATGTATTAAGTAGTTTAGGTTGTTCTGATGTGTGATTTTTTTTCACTCCAGGATGTTTTAGGACTCACCTTTTAATGTTTAAATGTGCAGATTGATAGGAAGGAAAGACTTTGTACTGTAAATAAATAGGAAGTGTAGGACAAGTGGCGATGTGGACATCATGCTTGGCTGAATGTGTCACGCACACTCACTTAGGGGTAAGTGGAGCAGGGCTGTGTGGTTTGAAATGGTGAGTTTGTTTTGTTGCGAATAGCAGAAGAGTGTACAATGCTATAAGAAGCAGCTATTTTTATTTACTAATATGATTTGACTGATCACCTCTTATCAGCAGGAGGTCAAGCATTCACCGATGGTAACTATTGGTCAAAATAACATCAGTATTTCTTTGCAGATTTTTAAGTTTCAAGCTGAAATAGTCCAACATGATTCTGCAGATTAGCTTCTCTACAAATGATTCTAGATGCTGAATAGTCATTTCTGCAATCTGGGAAAACAACAACTTTGTCACTACCTAACAAACTAGTTACACTATTATCCAGTAGGTATAGGTTAAAATAAAGCAACACAACTCTGTATGTATTCTATTACCACCACAACGTTGCCTTGATGTTACATAACTAAGGACTAAATACCAAATATGTGTATCAAAGTGGAAAAAGGCTCAATAAACTGTAATGGTCACAATAAAACGTGGTCTCTTGGTATTTTGTGACAATAGATGCTGTGTTGATGTTTTCTTGCTCTAAACTCTGGTTGGTTCAAACCACCTGATTGATAAGGGAAGCAGTCTCCTCTTCTTCTTCTGTCAGGCTGATATCACACTCTATGAGACTCTTGTTGGCAGACATTGCCTCCTTCAGTGCTTGAACTCCAAGCTGTGCAAAGACACACAAGCACAGATAGTAAGCAGACAACACATGTGGCACTGATGCATGGTGGTGTGCACACCCTTTATAACCTTGAGGGGGGAAAACAGCCCTCTATAAATCTATCTCAAATAGTCCACACTCTCTGGGCTGCTTATTGCTTGTGTCACCAGTCTTTTGTCTTAAACAGCTATTTCTATTTTCATGAAGAGTAGACCAAGGTCAGAGACATCAATAGTGCTGCATTTCTGCTTTGTGGGTGATTTTTGATCCTTCACGGTCGGTTTCAGTCACACAGACTATACAGTGAAATCTTAAAGAGGGGAACGCATGAGTAAAGGAAAAATTTAGATTTCCCCTTTATGGGAAGACAGCTTTATATTACTGCACGTTTTCCACTAATATCTATGAGTAATTGGATATTCTTGAAGACAGCTTAGTTACACCCACACAGGGAGTAGTACATTATGGAAGTAAACAATAATCCAGAGTTTCAAAATGAGCCAGAGCTATAGCTGGTAAATTTTACTCAAACAACAGCTTTACACAGGTTCTCTAAATGTTAATAAATATGATTTTTAAGACTTCATGGAATTCTTTAAATGCCATGTTTAAAGCCTTCTGATCTTAAACAGTAACAGTTCAAGTCAGCAGTCTTACTGCAGTGTTACTGGTACACATCTCATGCTATAAACCTGCTGTGCTAGTCTAAGTATGTGTAATGTGCATATGCAGGCCATTATGCAGTTTATAGGTTACTCACCTCACCCAACTTGTTGCAGGAGAGATTGATGGTCTTCAGGGTTTTATTGTGCAGCAGCACTTTAGAAAGGGTAAAAGCAGTATGCTCAGTCATCACATTGGCTCCCAGGTGCAGATCAAGCAGGGTCCTGTTATTCAACAAGGCCTCGCCTATAGCCTGACCGCCCTCATCCCTCACACGATTCAGCCGCAGGTTGAGAGACAAAAGTGTGGAGTCTTCCTTGGATAACATATGAGCTATAGCTTTGGCTCCTGAGCAGCTAATTCTGTTGTCACACATGTTAAGGATCTCCAGCTTGCTCCTGGTCAGCAGATTGCAGATGCCTCTTGCACCACTGTCTCCAATCTCATTGTAAGACAAGTCAAGCTCCTTCAGGGAGGGGTGGTCCAAAAGGTATTTCATCAAGAGGCGACACTTTTTATCATCAATGTAGCTTGATTTGATGCTTAAAATCTGCAGATAAGGTACATTAGGATCACTAGCAAGAAAGGGATCATGTGCAGATGTAAAGCCACTTACAAATCAGCAACACAGAAAAAGTGAGAAATAACACTTTATAAATAAAGTATGGCCATCAATAGAGTATTGTTGTGCTTAGGTGATTCACCTGAGCAAGGTACCAATTCTCTGAATAATCAGTTAATGACTTAAAGGGATATAGTGAATTCTTAATCAGTCAGAAATGCTAAACCCTCTGTGTTAACTTCATAAAAGAATTTGATCAAATAGTTGCTCCTAGGATCTTCCATAAACTTGAATAAATTTCATAAATAATAATAATAATAAAACAATAACAAATATATGTCACTTGCAGTAATGAAATAATGAGATAAAAAGTGACTTATTTGGGTTACAGCCGCAGGCTCCAGACACAAAGTCTTAGCCCTGTACAAGGATGCAGTGCTGAAAAAGGTAGTGTGCCATAAACCAGGAGGAGGAATCATTACGTACCTTCAAAGTCTTACAGGACTGCAGGGCCTTGGCGAGAGACTCACAGTCACGGTCACTCATTTCAAACATATTCCACTCAAAGTTCATACCACATTGTTTGACTTTATACACCAAACGCAGCTCTTCCAGGTTTGTCAGCTTGTCAAGCAGGATGCTAAAGTCAAAATGGTCAATGCTTGGTTCATCATCCTTGTTTTTAAGGGCCAAGTCTGAGTCATCCTCTTCCTCCTGTTGTGGAGGAAGGACAGGCGGCAGCAGCTGGGAGATGTTCAGCTTTTTGACATAGTTCCTACAAAGTGGGATGATGTTTAGGACCGCCTTTGGGTCTGTTACAGCTGGAATAAAGAGCTCAATAATGTTCACCAAGTGCCTCTCAAAGTACATTCGTTTCCAGCTGTTACCATAGTTGGAGACTTCACAAAAGTCCCACCTCTGCTCACAACACCGCTTCCAGTAGTTGCCGTCACTCACCAGGTTGGCTGTTACAGACAGAGGAATTGAGAGGGACAGTTTCTCCTGGAGGAAGTCTTTCTCTGTGGATGTAAGTTCCTCAAAGATGGGCTGTTCTGCAACAGTCATACAAGTTCCAGTTGAAGTATAAGTTACGACACACACACACACACACACACACACACACACAGATAAACGGCAGCATACCTTCAAAATTCTTCACAATGCAGTGCAGACATATATCTGACAATGTAGGCACTATAGCCAGGGACCAGTCAAAATCTTCAGCAATAATCCTCCTCATTTTACTGTAGTCTGCAGCATTAGCTAATGCCTCTGTTTAAACAAACAAACAAACAAAAACAATACAATATATTGTTAATAAATTAAATGACAGCTCAATTCACAAAATTTACTATATTGCTAGAGGTTAGCTAGAACCCTCTCTGAAGTAGTTAGCAATAAACTAATCTTGGTTTAACTGCGGGTAGCTTATTATTACAGCTTTGTCGTATTTGACTGAAAAAAGTACTTAAAGTAGTAAGAGGAAGGCATTTAATATGTCTATATCATCAAGTTAAATACCAACAAGCGTTGAAATGTCTACATACCCAAACTGTGCTGGTCTCTGTAGGTTTAAACGTCTCCGTAGCAACCGAACGCAGTGTGTAGTTAAGGGTCTCAGGGAAATTTGAGCTTTTGGAAGTGCAAAAGGTGTTGTTGTGTATTTTGAGAAGAAAAGGGCTGTACTTTCCTAGTAACTTTGTTAGTTCGTGTGTTTACAGATTTAAATAACACAGGGATAACAAAACAAAACATTTTTAACAAATTTGATAACGCAGTCAGCATAATATATTGCATGGAACCAGAATTTCCGACTCCTTTAAATGCAACTGTTGTCCTTCTTGAATGCCATGGAGAATCATAAACCACTGCCAGGAATAATAATGTATTTTAATTTTACCAATTATTTCTAATAATCTATCATATATAATTCGAGAAAAACTACATATTTCAGCATTGATTATGCAAATTAAAGCTGTTAAGAACAATGGCGTGAGCCCTTGTGTTTTAGGTTTGCATTAGGTGGTGTGTGGGAGCTTGATCATGCTGTGAAACAAATTCAAATTCTACAAGGCAGCCAGATGGACCATGGGCCTTTTGGATAAACAGCATACTGGAATGAATCCAGCTATACTACAAACAACAACATGGAGCAGGTGCACAGCAGGCTGGTGTAGGAGGGGAGAAACCAGTGAATACCTCCTCAGAGACAAATGTATCTGAACAGAATTTAAAGCCAAGGCATTTAAAATGGAGAGGTAATAAAATTAAATTACGTTTGCCCACGAACACAAAGATGGTTCATTTTTTGAAGCTGCATATTCATTTTCCTTTCTAGCAGCCAATCAGTGACTTGTCTAATGTTTTTTAGCTCTCCTCACTTATGCAATAACTTGTATAACATGTTCCCATGATCACACATGATGCAGCAAAACTAACTCTGTTCCCCTTATGGGCAGTGAGTGTGTGCCACGGGAAGACGGAGAGAGACAGAGATGGCTGCTACTGGCATCATGAGGTGGCTCCAAGAGTCGCATGTGGAGCCGTACGGAGAAATGAGAGGCTCCAACTGTATCCCCGAGGCACTCCATCACTGCCGTCCTCATGTAATATGGCCTGACAGACACACGCTCTTCTTGTACTCCGCTTTTAATGGACTGCTGTGACATCAGCCATCCACAGCACAAGAGGGAAACTCACTGTGTGAGCTGCTGTCTCTTTGCACTCTGGGTAAAGTTGCTGTGGGATGCATCAGAGCATTGGAGGGGAGGGTTCCTACATCACATCAGCTTTACTGTACAGGTTCACTGATCAGCTTGGCGTGTGTGTGTTCATGAGGCAGCATGATTCAGCTGTCAAACATTATTTAGAGCAGACTAAAGGAAAAAGTGGAATATTTATCATGGCAATACTTACAAGTGCACTTTCTGAATATAAAAAATACATTTATTGCTGTAAGCTGTAAATGCACTATTAACTGGTGAGCCCAAGTGTTTACCACAAATTTATAGTACAGTTAGGCTCCCAACACAAGCCTGGGTAGGTTAACACAAAAGTGCAGCATGAACGCCGCCTGTCTTCAGCATGAGGTCACTGTGCATCAGCTCCTGTCTCACCACTGCAGCCGGTGCCATCACACTTCCATTTTCTTTCAGCGCCTAAGGAGCTGTTGCATTAGTTGCCAGGCAACCTTGCATGTGTGTAATTACTAAAAGATAAAAAAGACTTATAGATGAAGAGTTTCCTTTCAGGATGAAAATCTATTTTGGAATGTGAAGCCCACTCCTGCAGCAGGCACAGATTTGAATGTGTAATATTACGAAGTTACTGAGGATCACAAGCCTTTCTATTTTAAAATAACAGCTATACTATTCACAGGTATGTAAATAGACCAATCAAAACACTTTATATTTTTACATGCAACTAAAAAGAATAACATGTGAAACAGTTGCTGATCGTTAAACCTAATACATTTTTGACACCTTTTTGAGAATTGAAGTGTTTATCTGAGGCAGTAGACGAAGTTAAATCTGGAGTGGGAGTGGTTAATTCTCTTCCTTTCCTGCAGCAGCTTTTCAGCCTGGGTGCCAGGCAAGGCGAATCACAGGTGACTCAGTGGGTGACAGTGCAGACACTGATAGAAAAGTTGAGAGGGAAGCAAACAGTCACTTACACCAAGGAGGCAACAGCAGTAACGAACTGAGCTTGAATGTCTTGGATTTGAGAAACTGTGTACTTGTTGTGACTCTCTCTCTGGTGGTGCATAATCAAAGTGGACTGATTTTAGTCACTGCCATTAATTGGAGACAAAGATGCTCTGGGAGCATCAATGATTTACTCTACTTGCTTCCCAAAGTACTCACTAACAGCTGTGCACAAGTTAGAAAATAAATCAAAGCCTAGAAGGGATTAAAAGAAGCAAAAGATCTCGAATTCTTAAGTCTGTGCCCTACAGAGCTCCATGTATGATATTTTTCTTTGTAACATCAGCATCCAGCATCAGTTATATTGCATTAAGATACCAAATCATACATGATCAACCACTAAGTGAGGGAGAGGTTGTCACAGCTTGCCATTTTCTTGCCAAGAGACTGCCTGTCTGACGCACTTTTTTAGATATTTAGCTTCATACATGCTGCTGTAAGTGACATCACAGCAGATTGTCAGCAGTAAATTCACTTCACAGGGCTCTAAAGACAAATAAAATGGTGGACAAACTGCCATCTACACAGGCACAAAGAGAGCATGGCTATAAACAAAATCTGCCCTCTAATTGAAGGCAGACTTGTTAACTGCCTACACTTCTGCTCCTCTTTTGCAGGTATATATCAATTAAAAAAAACAGCCAGCATTATCAGAAGACACTTTAACGGTCTGAAACAGATCAGTAGAATGGTTGGTGAACTAAGATTCAGTCACATCATATTGTGCAGGTAGGACTGTGAAATGTTTAGGAAGAAACTTTATTCCTCTTGTTGAAAATAAAGACAAAACTACAACTGGTCATTTTACAAAAATAAAGAGAAACCTCAGCTGAATCTGGTAACTGGATTCATGGACAGAACAAAATGTTACGTACAACATCCCAAAGGTCCCAGGGGAAATGTAAACCTCAAGACCACGACAGTCCATTTCACATTGCAGCCCACAGGGGACCGGGGATCAATCATCCAGCTCATCAGAACTGTCTTCAGTAAAGGGAGAGCTGGAGTTCGACCGAATGCTACCGTCTGTGTCCAAAGAGACCCCAGAACTGAGGAGGCTAAGTATAGACGCCAAGCTACTACTGCTGCTTTCGCTGCTTCTGCTACTGTCGTCATCATGGATCACCATCACCTCTGTAGAGTCAGCTGCTGGAAAACACAGAAAGAGGAACATTTGAAGAGGCGGCACCATCCCTCTGACCCACTTTCAAGTCCTCCCATGATCGTAAAGGATGAGACAGGCGCTATTCTATAGCTTTCTCATCCCATGAAAGCACAAACCAACAACACCCATGAATCAGCCAAAATAAGGGCTGTGTTATACAGTACTACTGGACTCACTGTTGGATCAAGTCTGAAATAACTTGAAGACTTACTTTAAAGCCTACATGAAGAGGATGAGTTTTTTTCACACTTCTCATTAAGTAGAGTGGCACATTATTTTAACCTCTGATTATTTACCTGATATCTTTTCTAAAACATAATATTGAGAGCCAGATAAAAAGGCCTCACTGTGCTGCCATCTTGTGTTTAGAACATTCACTCTGCTCCATTTTACTGACCTCCCACACAAGTCTTTAGGCAGATCTCGAAATCTTGACAGGAGCAGTGACCATGATTACATTTACATTTATGTTACTGCTAAAAAATGTCTGAGCAGCCCCACCATGCTGACAGAGATTCCAGCACTTTGCTCAAGGGTGGTTACTGCTCAAGGCTCTCCACTCATTTGATATGATAGATATGGCATTGCACACAACCATTACACTGTATGTACACTGCCAGTACATACATGCATTCAAGTGATTGGACTTAACAGTATGGATGGATAACGCACCTCTCACCTTTCCTCTCAGTGATGAGTGTCTCTCTCCTCTCCTTCATTTCCAGGCTGAGATTTTCCACCATGCGGTCGATGCAGTTGTCCAGCGCCAGACAGCGAGTCTGGGACTGGATGGCCTGTCGGCAGATGGGGCACTCATCTTTCTTTTTCCGCCACTGCTTGATGCAGTGACAGCAGAAGCTGTGAGCGCAGTTCAGGATGACAGCCTGCAGAGGATACACACATGATACAGACGTTCTGTTTTAGAGGTGCTCTCTATGTGTGATGATCCATGAAGCACCTAAAAGATAAAATGTTATCTGACTATTAAACAGACCTCGATGAAGAGTTCTGAGCAGATGATACACTGAAGTTCGTTCTCCAGGACTTCAGTCACTTGAGTGACAACTTCCTCTTTTTGGGCTCTGGCTTTTTCTTTCTCCTCCTGCAAAAATAGACAGAATAAAGTCTCAGACGTGATGAATAACAGCAGACAAACATATGTTCAAAAATGAAATAATTGTGACTTTACCTTTGTTACTTCCAGCTCTTTGTTTTTGGCCAAGAGGATCTCCTCAAAGCCTTGTCGAGAGAGGGCGAGTTCGTCTAGAACCTTTTTTTGCTGTGGATATTATGCAATTATGACCTCTCTAAATATTTGATAGATGAATTCTTAATGTCTAAAATTAGGATGTGTCAGATTGCTTTTGTTTATTTCGCAATAAATTCTTACCTCTTGCAAGGCACCGGCCAGCTGTTTTTTCAAAAGCTCCTCTTGCTGCTGTGTTTTCTGTTCCTGAATACATAAAAAGGTAGACTTTTATTAGAATGTAATTTCTAACTCTTAGAGAGTTGGTTTGGTCATGCAGATGAGTTTTATATCCACTAGTGTAAACCACCATCTCTGTAGGGCTGAGTCAACGTAAAATCCATTATTTTCTGAGTAACATATGTAACAAAAACTCACCTCTAGCTGCTTCTTAGATTCACTGAAGGACTTCTCTAATGTCTCCATTCTGTGCATTTTCACTCTGAGTGTCTCTAACTGACCCTGCAGCTCCCTGACCTGCTCCTCCCTGACAGAGTCACCCTGTCGTTGTTCTCCCTCCAAACAGTTCACTTTCCGCTGGGTGTCATCCACCTGCTCCCTAAGAAGCAAAATGTTCTGGCTGTACCTGTAGACAATGAAAACAAATCGCATAAGGCATATAAACATAAAGCTAATTAATGAGTACCTTCAAATGATTTATCAATCAGGATGAAAATGAAGAAAACCTTTATCTGTCCTACAATGAGGAAATTGTGTTATGACAGTGTAGGGCTGCTTTATTATGGCAAAAATCATAATCGTGATTATTATGATTCAAATTGAAATCACGATTATTCATGGATTTGAAAATTGGCTTTTATTAAACTTGAAACAGGTTTTTCTTTTTCACACATCGACTAATGTTTAATTACAGCTTAAGTGACACAAATAAATTGTAAAAAAATCTCCCTGCAATCTTCCTCATAAAACCTGTTAAATGTTTCGAGCAAGAAACACCAGCCTGTTTTAGGGTTGGGCGATATTGGCAAAAAAATTAATCACGATTAATTGTGGCATTTAGCCCATAATGATTAATTTGACGATTAATTGATGACAACTGCACTGACATGTTTTTGACTCTAAACTGCCACATTGTTCTAAAATGATACTGACAAATCATCAGTCAAGTTAACCCCTTCATTCTAACAGGTTAAGCTGGTAAGTAGTGATTAGGCACAAACCAGCCATGTTTGAAATATGTATTGATAACAGGCACAAACTGCTTCAAAATAATAATGAAGCAAACATTTAAAGTAACTTTGTCCTTCAAATGTTCTTATCTTAAGGTCACAGAGCAGTGCATATCAACATTAACATTAAACAGGACAAATAAGTTCAGAAAAGTCACATCAATGATTATTTCAAGTTAAAAAATGTGTCTGTGCAAATGAACCTGTGGCTGGAATATGTCCCACACTAGTGCATGTTTTCACTCATACTGTAGAACAGCAGCAGAAAAAACAAACAAACAAACAAACCGGACATCCACATTTAAATGTATGTGTGTGCAAATCAACCTGCATTACGTTCTTCCAGCGCTTAGTTTGGTCGTAAGCAGCACAATGAATAAACGTACCGCGGATTCTCGGCTGAGTGGAATTCTTTCCAATATCTGCTGGAGGAGACTTTGCTGTTGTAATGTTTCCTATCTTGCTCAGGAGTCCGTAAATAAAGTTTGGAGTTCATTCATTTGATACGAGCAAAAATCCAGTTACTATGGCGACAACCAACGCTGAACGTATGCGCAGCACTATATCCTACAGCTGTAGCCGGCGTTGCGGCCTCGTCGCGCTTTCTTCGGCTGTCTTCGTGCTCCGGCTTATGGTGACAGACGTTGAACTTATGTTTAACTGAATACCACTGCCCTCCGCCATTATTGTTATCGTGGGCTCACATGTGCGCGCTTGCGGGTGACGGTGAGAGTACGTCGCACACAAAAATGCACTAATCGCCATAATCGATAAGTGGAAAATATTAATCGGTGACAGTTTTTCTGAAGATTAATTGCACACGATATGATATTGCACAAGCCTAGTCTGTTTACATGGTCTGGCTTTAGAGATGAGCGCAGACCGGTGACGATAAGTGGAGCCATTGAGTTCAGCCGCCAGTTTTACGTTTGAGGCATTGTCTGTGGTAATTAGGGCTGTAATCTCCGAGTTGACTGGTCGATTTATTAATCGATACGTTCTGGCTCGACCAAAATTCTGATTGGTCGACTTTTTGTAGCATTAATTTTATCAGGAGAAATGTACCAAGTGCTAATGAGGGTGTTTTCGGCGCACCCGTTTCACAGGTAACAGTATATCTTCGAACACCCCCTTGTTTTCACTACTTAGCCCGACCCACTAGAGACAGATTGTACCGGCCTGGTGGTTTGCTGAATATTTATGCAGTTTTGACCGTGTCATTTAAGTCAGTCCTCTTCTACCATGTCAGAGACATCTGCAGGGTGGCAGCACTTCATGAAAATAGATAACACACGTGAATTGATTTGAAGATGCAGTAAATCAGTGAAAGGGACTTACATTTGCAAGTTGTCCAGGTCACATGGAGCTGTGCTGTCGTTATCTGTGGGTTGCTCTGCTTCTTGGACTTGTCTGCTGGGCCCTGTTCTGTCTGGCTGCATGTGACTAAGACTCTGCTGGCGTTTGTGAGCAGTCAGAGGGCAGGGCATTGCAAAGCATTTGTCTGCAGAAGAGCAGCGGTACAGTTTGGGTTTTGAAGTAGATGGTTCAACCTCCTCCGCCATCAACTTCCTCTTGGATTTCTTGGGTACGTGGGCCGCTTTAGCACCCTCTTTCTGTCTCTTTGCCAGGTAGGGATTAATGTCTTTGAGTGGCCGCTGGACAAGCATGTAGTCAAACTCCACTTTGGTTCCCTGCACAGGAACTCCAAGCTGTATTGAGTCTCCAAGCCTGAGCGGATGGCCTTCATCAGCAGGTATACGGTTTCCATTTACCCACACCCCATTGAGACTCTGAGAAACAAAGTAGAGATGTCAATGTCCACATCTGATTGACGGAACATTTAAACTTATTATTGCATTGAACTTTTCAGGATTATACTAGATTGCTACTGTGTAATAAAATGTCTCAAAAATGATGCAAACCATACCATGATTCTGCTAGTGTATGTAAACCTAAAAGTTCGGTATATCCTGAAAATACAAGGCATTGTATGGAAAAATATAATATATAAGGTATAAATACCCTCTTCCATGATTCTGGGTCTCTTTTGTCTATGCTGTAAAGCCTGCAAAATGTGAAACACGATGCTATGTTCAGGGTTTGGCTCAGAAACTTGTTCACCTTCTTGTCTGTCACCGTCCACCTGCCATCTTCTGCCTGCTTGAAAGTACAGTGCAGCCTGGAGATCATCAGAGGACAGTTTGGAGACAGCAGCTGGTAGGTAACATCCACACCACGTCCAACGGTTATCTGAACAGTTAAAAACACACCACAGTCGGCCCTGCAGCCCTTCAACTCGGTAAAATCAGACCATACTTGTCAGTAGCGACAAGTGAAAAGAAAACAAGGCCTGTGAAACATAAGTGAGGTGTATATAGTTTATGTGCAAATCTGTATATGCCTTGAACTTGTGAATAAAATAGAATGTGGCTAGTTGGCTAACATTAGCAAAACTGCACCTCTGTGTTTTCGAACAAGCGAAGCCAGTCGGATTTTGTTCCGACTCTCATCAAGCATAAAACCTCCGAGTCTGAGCCTTCATCCTCCTCAGCCGCACAGGAGTCCGGGGTCACATTATCCATCTTATCTCATTCTGTCAATTGCTATTTCGACCTAAAACAGCGCACTTGCTGTGTTGTGTCAGGCTGCCACATAACTAGCGGTAGCGGTGCAGTCCTCCACAGACCGGAAGAAACAGGAAGTCTTTAGGTTTCGTTTCAAAGTAAAGGCCTCAGATAAACATCATTTACCGTAAAAGGCTTTTTTAAGTCATTATTGTCTAACTAAACTAAAAATTCGAATGTATAAATAAATAATAATTGTAATAGATAATTGTAATAATAATAAAATAACAACAACACCCACAATAATAATAATAATAATAATAATAATAACAACAATAATAATAATAATAATAATAATAATAATAATAATAATAATAATAATAATAATATATATTACACAGCTGTAAATGCTTAAAAACAGTCCACCAAACTGGGGTGTTTGTCTGTGTGTGTGTGTGATGCTCTGCAGTACCGTGGTGGTAACACACCACTGTTTCCACCGCAGCGTCTCACCACCACCACCAGGCGCGGTGTTCACTCGGGCGACCCCGTGTCCCGAAACACGCGCACCCCGAACTCCAGGCGGGACTTCCTTTCTCCTGCGGATGCGCTACTCCTCCTCGGGTGAGCAGGCAGAAAGGGCTTGGTCGGGGTGTCACCGGTCTGTCCGTGCGCCTCTTGACGGCAGATAACCTGACTGACGACGCTGCTGCCGCTGAAGCCCCCCCGTAGATGAAGCTCCTGCTCGGCTATGCTGCCCTGAGAGCGCCGCGAGTATCCGCCCCGCCAACATGTCTGATGTCAACAAGACTATTCAGAAATGGCACGCCAGTTTTAGGAAAGGCACAGACTTTGACTCGTGGGGACAATTAGTGGAGGCTATAGATGAGTACCAAATGTAAGTTGCATTCAACATGTGTGTGTCCTGTGTGTGCAGTCCGGAAGCTTTTCTGCTTTCTTCCTCTGCTTTTTAAACCTGCAGGGAGAGGGCGACGTGTATGAGAACACATGTGTATAGAATATCTGTGACATGTGTGTATGTGGTCCGCTACACTTTCAATAGATGGTAACCAGAATACAATAATAACAGATGACTTAAAAGCAACACTTTCAGGATAGTGTTTGCAAAAAGCATGCGTGTTTTACACACTTTCCTTCGCATGTGATTGGATGAAGGGGTTTGTCTGTCACGTGTTAACTTGACGTCAGAAGTTGATTGGTCCGAACCACTGTTGGTTCAGACACAAGCGCATAGCCCAAAGCCTGGCAGGATGGATTCATGTGTGTCCTCAGGAATCTCATGTGTCGGCCATGTTGATGCATTTACCACACAGTTGTAATGTATAGTTAGATTTAAGTTTACATTTAAAGTGTTCTGTAATCTGTAGGGAAGTATTATAAATACTGCATACTGCTGTCAGTCAGCTCTCACAGCAGTAAATAACCCCTCCACACCCCCCCCATCCATGACGTGATGCAGCAGCAGCAGCAGCAGCGGTGGCTGTGTCCCAGCTTCATCCACAGCAGCACAGACAGAGTCCGCCTGTCAGGGAAAAAGCATTCAGACCTGCACGCCGTCTCTTTCATTATGTGTCATGCAGTGCAGAAACGGGCCAGTGCTCCTCAGAGTATTGGGAAATAGTCAGCCACACCCTCTCATTGTTTGGGTGGGTTTAGTCTATTCAGTGAGGTTCTGCTTCTCAACCGACATCTTTGTAATTTCTTCAAGCTGGGATCTGCTCTGTCAGATAAATCCCGGTCACTTGTTGTCTTCTTGTGCAGATACCTTACATCACAGGTTAATGAGTGCTGCTGTGAATCATTAATGTATCTAACTGTGCTAATGTGGCGTTTTTTTTAGTTTGGCCAGACAGCTGCAGAAAGAGGTCCAGTCAACAAATTCATCAGACTTCACAGAGGAGCAGAAGGTGAGCATGACATCAGCCTGCAGCTTCTGCACAACAAAGCTGACGCTAACAAGTGTTCTTTTTTTGCTTTGAAAGAAAACTTTAGGGAAGATTGCAACATGTCTGGAGATGAGGAGCGCCAGTTTACAGGTGTGTGTTGTTTCTGTGTGACTTTCAAACAGGTGACTGATTGATGTGTCTGTGTGTGGGACTTATTCTCATCAGTGGGTCAGAGTGCAGTGTTGTTAACTGTCTGCTGCTCTTCAGTGTACTCAGTTGAAAGACGAGTTCAAGTTAGAAGACCTGAAGAAACTGGAAAGCAGTGAGTGTGTGACTGATGTTAACCCCTGCTTATTCTCACACGGTGTCATGACAGAGTTGTTATTGTTCTTCTTCCAACAGTAATTAAAAATATACTCACCTTCAACAAGGAGTTTCCTTTTGATGTCCAGCCGGTGCCCTTAAGGTAAAAAGCCATGGATGGAGATAATAACAGCCTAAATGATTCTTCCCTGCTCCATTTTTATCTGGTCTAGTCTTCAGATAATCATTTTCTTTTCAGGAAAATCCTTGCTCCAGGTGAAGAGGAGAACCTGGAGCTGGAGGAGGAGGAAGATGCTGCAGCAGGAGCCGGTTTGACAGAAGCCTTTCCGCCGCGTGCTCCCGGTACTTGTCGCCTGTTGATCGAACATGCCGCACGCTGTTTGAGCTGCTAGATGTCACGTTATCCTGCTTGGTTTGACCGTGTGTCTTCTTGTCCTTTCTGTTGGTGCTGTGCATGGCTTCATCACTCACTCCTGCTTCGTTTGCAGCTTCACAAGGTACAGCTTTATTGAAAAATAAAGTCATGTAAAGACAGATTCACAAAAATCACACAGTTGAGTTTAGTGTCTTTCGGCTCATTGTTTTGTTTTACAAATGCAGTTTTTTCAGTTTATTTCATTTGCAGCTACTTTCCTGCTGCTGTTTTCATTAAATCCATCACTCCAGTGTACCTGCTCACCCTGAAAGCTAAAAGAAGAGAAGTAGATCTCTTGGTTTGTGGATAGATAATGCTGCTCAAGTGGTTAAGATAAATACATCAGTCAGCATGCTGCTGTAAATGTCTTTTATGTGTGACTCTTTGGTGCCTATTAGATGCTATCAGTCTGCTAATGTGCGTGATCTTTGTACTTTTCCAGGCACCTTGTTGCCACGGTTACCTTCGGAGCCTGGGATGACCCTTCTTACGATAAAGATTGAGAAAATAGGGCTGAAGGACGCCGGGCAGTGCATTGATCCCTACATGACCATTAGTGTGAAAGGTACAGATTCCAGAGTGATGTGTTTCAGACAGCAGCAGGCCTCTGGTGGAAATGTGTAGAGTTCGGTGAAGACCTTTACAGCTGCTGGTTTCAGATTACAGCCACACCCTTCCTCTGCTGTAGTCCCACTCACTCTGTCCTGCACTGGAAAGCTACTTAAAATGCTGCTCATGTGCTCCTCCTTCAGCTTTTATTTGGTTCCTCTGCCTGCAGATGTAAATGGTGTGGATCTGAACCCAGCGCAGGACACCCCCGTGGCCACCAGGAAGGAAGACACCTACATTCACTTCAGTGTGGATGTAGAGATCCAGAGACATGTGGAGAAATTACCAAAAGGTAATGCTAGTCATTTTATTTACTGTGTCACGTACATAACCAACCAACACACACAACTTTATTATGTTTACATGAGTGTTAGGACAATGACAATAAAGTTGAATTGAATAATAATGAACAGCAGATCCAGCCTACAGAGTTACAGCTAGCAACACTTAATGTAAAGTAAGTCTTAATCTTAATCTTAGCTCCTTATTGTTGGATGTAATCCACACATTGGATGTGTTGTGTGATGGATTATGTTAGTTGTTCAAGCCAGCCAACCTTCTTACCCAGTTAGGGACCCACCCAACAGAAATCCCTCAATATGTGTATATTTAATCACATTCTTACAATGGTGATATTAACCCTTTTGTAATGTAACGGCAACTGAATATATCAGCCCGCTCAGATTCTTCTTTTCCTATGAATTCTTCCAGGAGCAGCTATCTTCTTTGAATTCAAGCACTACAAACCCAAGAAGAAGTTTACCAGCACTAAATGTTTTGCCTTCATGGAAATGGACGAGATCAAACCGGGACCCATCGTCATTGAACTGTGAGTTTCCCCATCGGTACTTTTGTTTTCTCCTGGTGTCAGTGGGACTAGGAAGTAAAAACGTCTCCTCTTCTTAAATTTCAGGTACAAGAAGCCCACAGACTTCAAGAGGAAGAAACTGCAGCTCCTCACAAAGAAACCACTTTATCTTCATCTTCTTCAGACGTTACACAAAGACAGCTAAGTCAGAGAGCACATCGCCTTTCAATCATCCAGCATGATGTGGTGTCCCCCTCCGTCACATCCACACATACACATCAGTGCTGTGGTGTTACATGGACTGAGCCAAATATCAGCTCAGGTGTGTGTGCTCTGATTTTGGAATCCAGCAGTAGCATGTCGTCCTCATCCTCAGTCTTCCTCAGCTCACTGATTCTGGGAAACAGCGACACAACCTGAAGG
Organism: Parambassis ranga; assembly: GCF_900634625.1. Lineage (NCBI taxonomy): Eukaryota > Metazoa > Chordata > Actinopteri > Ambassidae > Parambassis > Parambassis ranga. Next base: position 2,675,085 of record NC_041043.1, on the reverse strand, counting down.
TGCTTAAGTTGAGCTGAAATGTTGGACTTTGGACTACTGTAATATGGCAAAACATCAAACCCGCAACTTTTTTTTGTTTGTTGGCCTTACAGAAATCAAACTCTTCTTGCATAACAAACCTCTTACTGTGGGGTTGCTACCTTAAAATACAGTAGGTCCCACAGTTTGAACCCTGATTAAGTGTAATCAGGTCCAGAGAAACTTGTCACTCTTTGAAGAGTGTTTGTGGATTTTAAAAAGGATTTATTAAGAACTATGTGTCCTCTCCGTAAAATTCATTCATAAAGTCCTATGGAGTCTGGAGTTATCATGTTTTCATTATGAAATTATAAAACAAACCACAGCCTGCTTATTAAAGGTAGGGTAGGAGATTTTGAAAACTCAGTGAGAGTCAGCCAGATTTTGAAAGTAAACACACGGCCCTTTCTTTCAGAGTTCAGCCCGAGGCCACGCCTCCCAACCAGTCTGTGACTTCGGCCATCATGCTCGTACCTCTCTGGTGCACCCAGAGCAGGAAGAGAGTGACAACCAGCCAATACTCCACGCAGGGGCGCCTTGTAGGATTGGCTGATGTTTTTAGCGTTCTATAGCTTCCACAGATGATCAATATTCTTTGTTTTAAAGCAAAACTGCCGAACTAATTGGTTGCTATCGGATTGTAAAGGGAAGTTACACTAATTTAACAAAAAGTGCATCAGAATGAAATCTACCCTACCTTTAATAATTAAGTGTGCCCATTTTGTTTTTTAATTGTGAATTAACATCAGAGGAATTAAAGCAGTCACATCTGTGGACACACAATGCAGATGTTCCACAGTGGTTCAGAGTTTCAGTGTCAGCAGCAGCATTCATTATATAAATGGTGCAGTTATGTTAAATATACAACAGTAACTACATTTTAATCACAGAGCTGACAGTGGTTTGTCCGAATGGATCACATGTGTGATCAGACTGTCATGTTTTAAATACAAATATTTAACACAGAATTATTGAGGATATCAAAGTATTTCTGACAGTCTGCACAGGTCAGTGTTAACGCTTCGGTGTGGATAGTGACTGATGCACTAAGGTTTATAAATGCATAACATAAAAATGAACATGGATGTGTACTCTGTGTGGCAGCAGCAGTTTTTGTTTTAATCCAGTGTTACTTTAGATCAAATGTCTCATGTATGCAGGACCTAGCATTATTGGACAAAACTTGAGAAGGCCACTGCTTTTATTTTGAAATTTAGTTGATGTGTTTGTTCACTAAACCTCTATTGTAATTTTTGATTTTTAGATTTTATTTTTGTAATGTCACAAAGCATCAGGACAGTATTAACGAAGATACACTAACCGATTAAACACAGCAAGTGTGAAGCACTTTGACGTGGCAGCACTGAGGACTGTCGAGTGTCTCAGCTTTGTTGACGGATATGAGGGAGTAATATCAAACATTATAATGCTTTTAATTTCTAATAAACTACAAAGAAAGATGCAGTTTGTTGGACAGTTTCATTCAGAACACAGTGAACTCTGTACTCTGTAAGGCGTTTGCCGTTGCTATGGCTACAGTTCCGATTGCTAGGGGGGAGGTATATGTCTAAACATAAGCAGGATAATATGCAGCAAACTTGTCATTATACTGAATAATCTCTTTTAAGATGATACAGCCTGCAGCTCATCACAACCTGTAGATGTTGCTCACTAACAGCACAGATGTATGCCTTATTTTTTCTTCAAATAAAATCCTCCTGAAGTGTGTACAAAACATCCCCAGTTGATAACACCAACAGCTTTTACATTCTTTATTATTAAAAGTTCTACCAACATAGTAAAATAAGTTATACATCTGGCCATCAATCATTACACATTTGCTTTACAGTTCATACTAAAGCAAAGACAGCTTTGGAAAAATTAAGATGTTCCTGAAATGCTAGAAGCTAAACCTCTCTCCTGCCTCTCCTTTTTAAAATTGATTTCCACAGGAAATGACATTTAAAAATTTGCCCCTTAAAAATCATTGCTATATATATTTTTGAAAGTTCAACACAAATGAAAATGCTCTGGCATATAATGATGTGTTATTGCACAATAAGCAGTTTAGAAAAGTGGTAACCCTCTTAATCCATAATTTCAGACACATAGTTACTGATGATTATTTTTAATCTAAGGACCATGTTTTAATAAACATTGTGTTTTATTTTAGGACAGAAATATGAAAATAACCATGACCTATGTTGACTGTGGGATGTGACAGGTATGGGTGTCCTCTGCTGTAGCTGGTGGCATTTTTTTTTTAAGGCTTGACCATCCCTGGCTTTGCTGAGTCCTGATGGGCCTCCTGCTTCACATGCAGGTCCTGTCCGGGGCCGCTGTGAGCCCCTGCTGAGTTCTGGAGGGAATTGGGCACAGGGTTACCGTACGAGTCAGCAGGATGTGCAGGGTGGGGTGGGAGACCTGGAGGAAGGTCCATTGGTGGGCCACTGTGATCACGTGGACCTGGGAAGCGCATGTCAGGAGGGACGGGTGGAAATGGTCCCATGGGCCCACGCACACCTAAAGGGAAGAATAAGGACACGTTCCTGTCATTATTATCAATTAATTATTACAATAACATGCCTGTTTTCCAGTTTATGGAGGCTAATGTTAGCATTTAGATAAATGTTTGTCAACTGGCGACCTGCAGACAACTAATAAGTACAGAAAATGTGATGATATAGTGGATCTAGCATTTTTTCTTTCTTCCCCAAAAACAGCTGGTATAAAAGAAAATTAGTGAGCATCGACTTTCTGACCCATAATATGCGTGTTTGACTCATAAACCCAGTCGTCAGATTATTGTTAGAGAGCACGAGTAAGGCCTGACTCCCACCCTGAGCTGCCGGTTTTTCTGGCTGTTGCACTAAATAGCAGAACAGCACCAGGACTTATACATACCGAGTGGCGGAGGCATCGGTCCAAAGTGATGAGGAGGAGGACGGAAGTGTGGTGGTGGTGGACCCCGAGGATCCATGACATGTCCAGGGCCTGGCCTGGGGTGGAATGCGTGTCCATTGGAGGGCCGAGGTCCAAACTCTCCTCCCGTTGGTCCAGGCAGAGGCATGCCTGGGTGTCCGTTGGCCGATAGTGGAGGCCCATGCAATGGTGGAGGTATGTTTAAAGGAGGGGGGCCTGGTGGGAGGTGGTAAGGGCCAGGTCGTGGAGCTCTATAAGGTCCGGGTGGTGGGAGACGGCCATGGGGTCCAGGAGGAGACAGCGGGTCGTGAGGTCCAGAGCCGGGTGGAGGCCCTTGGACCATGGGGCCAGGTGAGTCCCTGATTGGTGATACCAAGAAGGATCCAGGTACCTTAAAAAGGAAACAGATGGTCAGAAAATAACAAGTGATGTGTTTTTATATATGCAGTCCAAATTTTCCAGAGAGTAAAATGTTTGTCATGCAGTAGAAGGATCCACAAACAAACAAGAAGTGCATTTAACCAGGAGTGAATCTAATGACCGTAACCACACACCATGATTATTTGGATGAAAAAAGATCCAGCCCTGTTCACACATACTTACCTCAGTCACACATACTTTGCAGCTTTGAAAAACCCAAATATTGCCAAGACACATTTTAGCTGAATCCAACTTATGCCGCTTCTGTCAGGGTACGTGTCCATAGGGGCTGTTTTGGAGTTGTGAGGAATTGCACCCTTCCACAAGCAGCAGGAATTATACTAGGTACACCATCCTCCAACACAGTCTGCTGGTTAGACTTATGGTTTGCGGTTTATGAGGTTTTGAATACACTTTTCACCTCCAATTAGCATAATTTAGTAGAGACCTCAACTTCTCAAAACACATCAGGATGGGACCAGACTGCACTGCATGTCTGCTCACATAAACGATGAATGGGAAGTGTGGGCCCTGTGGACACGTACCACATATCAGTGCTGTGAGGTGATACCACACATTAAAACGAAAAAGTCAGTCCAAGAAGGGCAAAAAAATGCCATAATTTTTCCCCTCATCCAGCTTTAGGGAAGGGGGGGGGTGGAGGAGTGCCTGCATACACCTTCACACCGAGCTCCTGGGCAGCTAATATATACTCACTGGCTCTGGACTCTCTGTGGAGGCCTCAGCCTGAGATTCTGCTTTTATCTGTGGATCTACTGCCTGTGTGTGTTTTAAAGCAAGGACATACACAGCGGAAATGAGGGTAGGAGCTGCTGATCTACAAAGGGAAGGGATCACATAAAATGAGTCCCAGCTGATTGTGAGGGTTAACTTACAGAGCCATCCAAGTTGGCTGGAGAAGAGCTACGGGGGCCCATCATGTCTGAAAGAGGACAGGAAGCATGGTGTTACAAGTTGGTAATGGATATCTTAATCACACTCTGAAATACAAAGACTACAAGAAACATACCCATCCCAGGAATGTGCTTGTTTTCTGGGTAACGGCCATGTGGGTCTGAGGGAGGCCGAGGACCTGAGGGAAGAAGAAGAATGATCAAATGCCTGCCACACATGAGAAACAAAGGAAGAGCCCTGTGCTCACAGTTAACAGGCCCATCGAGGGAATACATTTTGAGGGATAGAAGGTAATGCACAGAACAAAAAAAAATTTAAAATGGCTTCAACTAAAAGAAACAAAACAAATGCAGTTGCCAGGAAGACACGGGATTCAGTACAAACTAGGAGAAAATCAAAGAAAAGCTCAGAGAGAAACTCAGGGTTAGAGCTGAAAGGAAAAATAAAGTCAGGTGTGAAAGAGGTGAGAGAAGTATGAGGATGAGGAAGGTGAGGTAATCCACGCCAACTCACCATACGGGTCAATTCTTCGCCCAACTGGGGCAGAAGGAGGGCGCCTGGGACCCTCTATCATTAATGGCGGAGAGGGTGCACCCCCACTCACAGGAGAGGGCCCATAAGAATCACCTGTTATGATTAAACCACTCATTTAGCGAGAGAAAACATATAGCTGAAGAGATCCCGGTTTTAGGCTCTTAGATAAGGCATCTAACCCAGGTGGGTTTATTCATTGAACATGAATATGAGACAAAAAGAAACAGGATTAGAAAACAGCTTCTTCTGTAGCTCTGCGGAATGATCCAGCTGGAAAGAATACAGCTGCTGAGTTGTGTCTGCTAACCTTGGCGAGGGCCTGCAGGCTGACCGGAATTAGGCCTGAAGAGAGGAGCACGGCGTTCATTCAACTGGGATGTAAGAACAGCCAACCTGCGAACACAGACACATGAATATTTCAAATTATTTATTAATCCCCCATAAACAGAGAAAAACTACAAAGATACTGAGCTAACACTTGAGTTGTTAAATATTATGTGGTGTTATGTGTAGGAAATAATAATTCAGACAGTGGAGATAAAGTGCAATGAGAGCGATCCGATATATTTCACACTGTTCTGCCAACACTCACTTTTCACGAAGCTTTGATGATTCCAGCTTCTCCTGATTCAGTGCTCGCTCTGCGTTGCGAGCATTCACCTGAAGGTAACACGAGGACTCAGTACAAGAATCTTATTTTATTATGTAAACATTGCTTTTTCTTAGCCCATGATGAAATAAATGATATGAAACATACCCAGTTTGAATGCGTTTTGTTTTCCTGTTCTTTAATCTATCAAGGAAAAAAAAGACATTTAGTCCGTGATTTAGTCTGGTATTTTTTTGTGGGTGCATATTTAAAATGATATACCTGTTCTTTATACACTTCCTCTGTCTTCTTCATCTGCTCCTCCATTTCATTAATGCGTTGTCTTAAGACTTTAACCTGCTCCTCTGCTTCCAGAGCTTTTCCTCCCACCTCAGACAGCAGATTCTCTTTGCTGCGTCGCTCCAGTTCCTCCTTGGTTAATCTCCTATGCAGCCACAGAAACACACTTTTTTAGGCAGCACCAGCCAAGTCCTTGCACCCGGTTTCCAGTACAAAAGACACATGCTTTTATTCATGACTGTCTTTTGTTAGGACAGCTTATTCATCCCCCCTGAACGAAGGTCAAATTTACAATGATAAAATACTCACAGACATGCAGAAAAAAATTGTCTGTACTGCACGCTGCAGGCGTCACTTACTGCTGTAGAGCGTTTTCTTTTTGCTGGTACATTTCAACCATGATTTCATTTTTCTGCTGGAGGATCTTGAACTGGTTTTCAACATGGCCCTTCTCACTTTTTAGAGTTACTAGTGCATGTTCCAGCTCCTGGTGTTTTTCTGTCACACACACAATCAAGCAAATGAATAAGAAAGCTAAGACATTTTGTCTGAAAAAAGAGTAGTTTATTTACGACATACCTTCAAGTGACTTGCGAGACTTCTCTTCATTCAGTAGTTTTGTCATGAAGCGATCCCGCTCTTCTTCAACTACAGTGAGAGTGGTCTGGACCTGTTAGGAAGTAAAGTGATTAAATATTTTGGTAACCAAACAACCCTGGAAGGACCCTTATTGTTTGGAATAACTCAAAGATCTTACCCTGGAAACATCCATCATCTGTTTGATTCTGTTCCTTACAGCTGTCTTCTTGTCTGTAGATGACAGTAACACACCTTTAGACACTTTGTATAACAGCTGTAACAACAACGAATTTTATGAACTGAAGTTTTTTCCCCTACATTTGTGACATAGTTGGACTTACCAGGTGCTACTTCCCCATTGGCTAAAACTTTGGTTTCACCTTTTTGCACATCACAAGCATCCAAGTCTGCCAGAAGTTCAGACAGCACCTGCGGGAAGAAAGTTGTGTGTGGTTTATGATAATAAGTTGATACAAGCTGACAAAGAAGAGCTGTGGTTTCATTTAAGCTTGTGCATAAAGAAAACACTGACCTCCACGTTGTGATCTTTGAGCACCACGGAGTCCTCCAGCTCTTTCTGAGACTTCTGGTAGACTTTAATCTTTTCATTCAGCTCCTTGTGTTTGTCCTCCCAGTCTTTAATAGTGGACTTAAGCTGTAAGAATCAGAAGGGTCAGAGTGGGGTTCTCCCAGCTCTCTGATGAAATTATGACCAAACAAGACCCCTACAAGCAGGCTTTAGTGATCAACAAATTTCTTACCGTTTTATTCTGTTCCTTCAATGCGACATAGTCTTTCTCAAGAGATTTGTGCTGAATGTTTCGGGCATCTTCTCGGATCTTAGCCTCATCAAGGAGAACAGTAGTCTAAGGCAGAAACATAGATTATGACATACACTGAAACTTGCAATAACAAATACTAAAATATTATGCAACATATTTTTGTACCTTTGCAAGTGCTTCCTGAATTTTTTTCCGGCTGAGCTGCAGTTTCTCGTTTGACTTCTCTAATTTTTCAATCTGTTAAGAGAAAGTGTTTAGTGTCATGGACCCGAGAAGTCAGTTTAAATGATGACAGGAGTGTAAGAAAATAAATTCTCACCCTGGTTTCATTTTGGAGTGAGCTTGCCTGCTCTTCTTCAAGTAATTTTAAATATTTTTTCTTATCTTCAGCCATCTGTTCATTCAATGTTTCTGCCTCTAAAACTTTACTCTGTAAAAGATGAGAGAAGCAATGCATAAAAAACACAGTAAATACACGGCAAGAAGACTCAATTTCTAACTTACTGATTACCTCTAGGTCTTGGATCCTTTTTACTGTACTGCTCACAGATTCTTTTGACTGTTTTTGATTTTCTTTCAGTTTTTCAGTCTTAAAAAAAGAAAAACATAATTACAACTTCTTTCAAAGTAGCCGATATAGTTTTATAGCATTTATCTTGGAGCTCACCTGTTTCTGGAGTTCAGACATTTTGGCGAGAGCATCACTCTTCTCTTTTTTGAGCATCTGGATTTGCTCTGTGAGCCTTTTTTCATCCACTTTTTTTCCCCACAACACAAACCACAAAATGAGTACTGGGCTACACATAGATATGTTTAATCATGCACAAATAAGTTACAACTTACCAAGGTATTCTCTCTTCTTTACCTAAAAAAAATTACAAATATTTCAAATTTAGCCAAGGAAGAGATTTAGGTGTCTCAAATAATATCACATAACGTCCAGCGTAATGGCTTCAGTCAAAGCTTATTAAATGTAAACAGTTTTTTCTGCTGATCATCATGTTACATTATTTAAGCAGGGATAAGAGCAGCAATATCACAACACTTACTGCCAACACAGTCCTCCAGAAGAAGAGGGTGAAGGTCACTGCTCCAACCAAGGCCGTGATGACAACAGCTTGCCAAGGACAGCCAAACAACGTTTCACCTGGCTTCCACTCTTCTGGCAGTAATGCGATCATCTGGAGACAGAAAAACACAAAGCACATTGTTGAAGATGGTTGAATATGGTTGAATAAGTGATGCAAAAAGCAGCTGCATGGCTGTAAACCTAAAAAGTGTTGTAATGAGGCGATAAATGACACAGAAGAGAAGTAAATATTATATAAACTGCGGCTTTAAATCAACAAACCCGATGTTTACGTCAGACTAAGGTCCTGTGTATTCATTCACCCTCTGATCAACTACAAAGCTTCAGTGATGAGTGAGCTGTTAACACACTACAAAGAACATTAACATACAGTAACAATAAAACCTACTTCCTGACAACAGCACAGTTTTAATCTGCATTTTGACAGGCAATAATAACAACTGGGTGCTTCAGTAAACCTATCAGCGCATTCATCTGCAGCTAAAATCAAATACCTGCATTAGACTGGCTTCAGCAGTTCATTAATGCCCAAACATACTGAGCAGAGCTGTGTGTGTTGGTCCAACCACAGAGAAACCTTTGTACTTAGCGTGTGGCGGATCCGACTGGACCATGCACACAGTTCATTGTTTCTAATGAAAAACAGGTATTGTAGTTAAATTAACACAGCAGGCTCCCTGAAAGGATCAACACCTATTTTTAGCCTGTTACATTTTAAAAAAAAATCTATTGAAGTTAATGAACACCAAAGGTACATGAAAGCAGGTCTTCTGTCAACATTTTAAAAAAAGACTGACTTCATTAATTGCTGATGAAAATTACGATGAATAAATTGTTTAGTAACAAAGGTCTAAAGTAATGTCCAGCTGCCATATGCTCACTAACACGTCAGCAGGCCATGATGGGATAATTACCACCTGGCAGTCATTACTCCACTTACATGCTGCAGCTCCTTCAGGAAAAACATGTACATGTGATCCGGTTCCATTACAGGTCGGGACGGTGTATCACTCTCCATGCCAATGTTCAAAACGATAACGGAACTAGCCAAATGCTAGTTTGACAGATATTAGCTAGCCTGTTAGCACGTTAGCTATTCTTAAAGTGTACAGTTAAACCGACCCGGTTATCCTTTAGCATTAAAGTCTGTGTCAGGTCCGTGTCAGAAAAATGACGTCCCTACTAACCACTGACAGCGTTAAAACAGTCGAGACAGGTGGTACGCAGACCTGGCATCAACAAGCTGCTAACAGTAATTACAGATGAGCCGTCGAATCCCATTCACGACCGCTATCCAAAAAATTACCGACGTTAGCTGGTTCAAATCTGGATAACAATTCTTGATAAGAACGCGGCTAAAGCGCGACAATAGTCTCCCCGCAAAGAGTCTGAAATGCGTCGGTGTTTGGTGATAATTATCTGGCTTTACATGCCAAAATAAGGCCCGGGGGTTGTAGTAGTAGCCAGCTCAGCACCGGTTGTGTTGAACTTCAGCCTACACCGCGACAGTCAACACGGCAAGGGGAGGGTGGTGAGGCGTTCAGGGAAAATCGGAAATGTTTCAACACATACTGACACCACTGCAGGAGCGCCCACAATCAGCAAAACAAGGGAGTAAAGTGATGATTTTACTGTTCCTTGACACGCTACTAGTTCTAAAATTTGTTTAGGTGTCTTTGAACCACAGAACAGAGCAGGTTGGCTTTAACGTTTGTGAAATTTCCCAGCTTGGGATGAATAAAAAACTTCTACTCAAAGCAAACCTGCCAAGTGTAAGCAAAGCCTGATATTTACAGTTTTCTTGCAGAATGGCTATGAATCTGCTAGTGAGTGTGGTTATCACATCATAGATAAAAAGGTAGGATAATAAAAAAGGTAGGATATTATAACATAATTCTCAGACTTACCACAATGATCCACTCCACAGTTTTGTTCTTGATTATCGTCAGGATGCAGCCTGCGTAAACAATTCCAGTTGTAAATAATCCCACTTCTTCTTCATGTATTTCAGGCACTGGTTCCATGGATTCCATAGATCCTTATGGAAGAAACGTATTCGAAGAAGCGTATTAGTCATTTGTGTGATATGGATGGTAGAAGTTAGGTTAGACATTTTGGTGGGATTCAAGGTGAGGGCTTGGCAAAAACACTGGAAAGCAGCTCATGTTTCTGGGTGAAAAAAGCATGCTGAGGAAACAATATAACAAACCAGCAACCAAACTAATGAGAAAAGTTACTTGCATTTCCTGAAGAAAATGCAAGTTTGGTTGCCACAGCAAGTTTGTTTTTACCTCAAAAATCCCCTGCCATTTGAAGACGGAGCTGAAAGTAGCATCAGTCTGTCACCATGGTAACAGAAGAGGAGACCTCAAAAATCCCCTGCCATTTGAAGGCGGAGCTGAATTTCCAGATTCTGTATACAGGTTTTGAAGACCAAGATGTTGGAAGTATTTTAAGCTTCGAATGGTTTCTCTATCTTGTAATTTGTAGGAGGAGTAGCATTTTGCAGAAGACATGGAAAATGTTAAAATGTTTTATATCTTTAATATTATAATATTTGCAATTATTATTGATGGTTTCCGGGAATGTCCTGAATGAGCTGAATCTTTTGATGTTTGAATGGTTTGAACTGGCCCATGCATTCTGAAGATATGCTGAGCCAAAAAACGTACAGAATAATAATATATATAATATATAATGCTCGGCAACCAAACTAATAACGACGTAGAAGAACAAGAGTTTGGTTGCTGGGCAACCAAACTAATGACCATCATTACAAAAATGATGAATCAGTTGTGGTATTTATTTTACCCACCAGAGGGCGACTGCTCCACCTCAACACCAAGGCCCATATCTAGGGGACTTTCCAGGGTGGCTTGAGGGACCTTCGGCATCTCATCTGACACACTGAAGCTCGGCTGATTGTCTTTGTTTTTGTTGAAGTGTCCACCATCCTCCGCCACCGTGACATCCTCCTCCAAAACAGTCTGCTCCTGCTCCTTCCCTTCTTTAATCTCAGCTGGCATTTCTTCATAATCTGGTACTGCGAGGTTGTCATCTCGCTCAGGATAAGGATTGTTGTCAAATCTTTTTTCAACAACATGGGGCATTTGTTGCTCATTATTCAATTCATGTTCACCTACAATACAAACAGAAAATAAAAACACATGCACAAACAGGGATTAGTGAAGGAATTTATGTTTCCCCTGTTGAGGTATTTGTATGTTTCTGATTTCCACCTGGCACATTTGACCTCATGACAGCAGGTGTGGTCTGTTGCTTTGTAAGAAGACTGTTTGCTCGGCCCTGTCCCAGTCAACCATTTTGAATCTGGAACCAGTCAGTCCACTATTGAAAGAGATTATAGACAGGCCTGCCCACGTCAGACCAATCCCTATTCCAATACGCCTTATCTAGGCAGGTTTGATACAAACTGATCTTACAAGGGAACCCACCAAGAGTCAACTCCTGCCCTTTAGGTGTGCTTTTCCTATTGCACTGTTTTTCTGCCATGTTACAGTTCCACCAGAACACCTTCATCTGTACTAATACACTACTGGGTTACAGTGACAGCAGTTGTGTTTTAAATATTTTTCCCTGAATAGTTGTTGTTGATTTCTGCTTGAACAAATAAATGGAATTTGTGGAGATAGCCAATTGTAACAGAATTTACAGACCTGTGGAGTGCCAGATGCCACATGTCCGCTCAGGTGACGTGTTAACATCAGTCAATACACAACCACAACTACTGCAAAGTCACATGACGCAGGAGTGGCTGCAGACTTTTAGGGCGTATAAGGGCTTGTTTGTTGACACATTTGGGTACGGTAGATTGGACTGGACTAGCTGAGGAAAGAAATTGCTTTTCCATTTTAGTGACTAACAAGTTCTTTGTTTGCAGAGAAGTAGCATTCTATTGCACATCCTGCTGCCAGGTGTGAAGTACAATCCATTTTAGTTCAGTGAACACAACACCTGGCTTCAACTAGAAACAAGATACTGGACTAAACAGGGCCTGGAATGGTTCTGAAGGGTTGCATATCTGCTGTACCAAAGTATCAAATTGTGCACTTGCTTTGTGGATCAGCAGCTTATACAATCCCCAAACCTGCTCTCATCTGCACAATCAGATCAATATAAATTAATTTAACATACCTTGTTCAATATGTGATAGTTTTTCTGCTGCTAAAGGCGCACTATCACTGGCTGTTGAGTACTTCTGTCGTAGGCTGAAAGCAAGTTCCTGAAAGCTATCCAGTATTTCAGTTTCTTCATCAAATCCTGTGTCCACATGGTGCTCTAAGTTGTGCTTTGTGTCCCGGCTGTCAAGCAATTTCTCAACCTCGTCCAGGATGGCGTTCTCAGAGGCCTCCAGGATGCCCTCCAGTGCGCTTTCGATGTCCTGTGTGGTGCCTGTGTGCAACACACGGGTTGCCTGCAGCTCTGTGTCAAGATCAGAAAACATGGCCTCCACTCTGTAGAGGTTTTGTAGACCCAGAAGCTTTTGGACTCGCTCCATGTCTTCCTCTGTGAAGTGGTCTCTTAGCAGAGTCAGTCTCATTACATCATCGCTGTATTTTGGTTCTGGTGCTGACACAGAGGGCTGAGGTGGTTCAGGAGTGACATCATCTGTGTTTGATTGTGAGAAAGAAAGTGCATTTTCATCTTCAAGTAGTTCTTCCTCCATCTCATCCGGCCTCTGCTCCGTATGTCGTTTCTCTTGAATCTTTGGTTGCCCCGCTGATAATCCTACTCGACTACCATTACTGTCTAAATCTGTCATTAAATGGTCATGTACCTGATTTACGAGATTTTTGTCATCGATGACATCTGAGTCATTAAAGTGGCTCTCTTCTGTGGATGTTTCCTCATCTTGTATGCCTTCAGATACAGCTACTCCTTGATCAGTTTCTATAAATGCATGGTCCTTCTCTGTTACAACAGTACTGTCCTGTGTAGGTACTTTATCTTCATTGGCCTGTGGAACCATTAATGCCTCCTCCTTTTCTTTGCCCTCAGTGGGTTCGCGTGTTGTTGTTGCCTCAGGATCATCCAGTGATGTTACACTCTCATTTGTTTGTTGGGGTATCAACTCATCATTTAGTTCTAATGCTTCATCATGTCCGACAACTTCTTCAACACTATCGCCCTCAAACAAAAGCTGATGAGAGTCACTAGTGGTTGCTTTAATATCTGACAGTACTTCTTTAGCACTAGAGGGCTCTATGTTCTCTAGATCTTTTGGGGAGTCCACTAAAAGTGGTTCCTCCTTTGCATCGTCAAATATTTGTGGTATTTTTGCAGCAGCTTCTTCTTCTTCCTGATCCTCATCATCCTCATCTTCTTCTGAATTCACATCTTGTGCTGTGACCTCTCCCCCTGTGACGACTGAAAATACAGCATCTCCAAGTGATGTCCAAACGTTTTTCTCCTCTGCCGTCTTTGGTTTTCCTGTTAGAGTTTCTGGAGTTTCATGGGTGCCAGTTGTTGGAGTGTTTGTGGTTTGTTCAAATGACAGCAGTGGAGTTTCATCAGGAGTTCCTTCTTCAATATCAATGTCACCTTCAGGGTGGTATTCAGCCTCTTCATCATCCTCCTCTTCATATGGGGTAATGCTCTTGGTGATTGCATCATCAGTGGTCACAGCATCAAAAGTAGTTCCAAGGGTAGTTTGCAACTTGGGGATTAGCATGCCTTCAGAAACTGAGGGCACTGGTTCTGTTTCAGGCGTTGGGGGTGCATT